>NC_046361.1:3850965-4177165 GCF_011125445.2 Fundulus heteroclitus
TGTAGAGCTGCCGGCCAAAAATGTCGTTTTGGCTGCAGATGGGCAGTTAGATTCCACTTCAAACATATCCGTTCTTCAGTTTGTCTGCAATAAATGTAGTGGTTGTGTCTTTCTTTGTGTTTTTACTTGGAGGGTGTTTACCTACAGAGAGCTTAGTTTGACTGCTCTTCTTCACCTCGTGTCAGCGGCTACACAATGAAAGAGAATCTATAAGAGAGCCAGGGACTGTAAAGGATCCAAGAGCGGCCTGCGGGGCATGTCTGCTCGGTGTGTTCAACTGGGTCTGTTGTCATGTCAAAGTCCAGCAGATCTGTTTACATGGTGCTTGGCTGAGTCTGAGCCCTTCAGGTCAGTCCAACCTCTGGCAAGACACACTGTGACTCCACCATGCATGAATCATGAAAATGCCACAGGGGAAGGATTACCAGCAGCAGAGCAACAGAAAAAGCTCATACAAAAAAAGTACAACATGTGACCAGTATGAGTCTCTGGCAAAATAACTTTCCATATTCCTTAACCAAATTTAAATCTGATGACTAAAAACCGTATTCTTCTTAATGAGGGGAAACCCTTCAAAGGCGTCCTGTGTGTCTTTCACTGCATGTGAGTGTTTAGGTGTTTCGCTCTGAGTCATCCTGAAAATTAGCAACAGAAATTAGACTCTTGATTTGCACTAAACCTATTTATGGCAGAATTTCTGCAAAGCTAATTCATGTCCATCAGATTGTTAGGTAGTGGGTGTTGATATAGCATGATGAGAAGTGTGATACAAACGACTAAAATGATCCAAGATCTGAAGACGGATGGAAAACGGATGTCAGTTTCCTTCCATTTTCACAGGAATGAATTACATAAAGTTTGTGTTTGTAGTGTGACAAAATATGGAGAAGAAAAAAGACATTTATGAATACTTCAATGCACTGTATGTGACAACTGTAGCCACAGAAACTAGGCATCCTGCAAAGTCTCGTATTTTGTTCATAATCTGATGTCATCAGATGTTAGTGAGGGTTTGTCCACAGCTACAGAAAGTTGTCTCCCTATCTAAGTTGATATGTGTGTGTGTGTTTCATATACGGCACTGTCGTCTATCAGTACTTCTTGTGTGTTTTATGTAATGGTTGCCTACTGCTGAGGTCCATATGTACGTCCACATTTCGAAAAAGGTCCACTTTGTCAAAGTGGACCTTTTTCAAGCACAGGTGTGATGTCACATTGTTTTTCTCATGTAGTGGCACGCTGTGCTGCCTCGCATCATTCATTCTGTGGGGAAACACGGGACTAATCATCAGTCTGCTGACAGTCTGTCAACAAAACATTGGGAAATCTGTCTCACGCAGTCTGTTTACGCTTTCCCGTTGACATAAAGAGAGGCCCACTTACACACATGATACCCCATATTATCTTTTCAGATCATTTTTCCTTCATTGTCCGTGTTGTTGGAATGATTTCAATAATTCATACGAAAACGCTGTTGGGTGTAAAAACGGATTTAATGAATAAATGAGAAACCTGAGGGTGGGGATGCCTAAAGATATTGTTTTTTAGGGTTCAGGTCCTTGAATGCTATCCATGTACCATGCATTTAATGCTTATGGAGGAGTGGAATGTTATTCTGCACTGAGATCATCAGCTATTATTAATGAAGAAATACTGATCAGTATTCATTACTGATTTATGGCACAGGTTATTTTTTCCCTCCATGGGCAAGTATCACCTTGTAATATAGTACCTAATCCCTATGTTGCATTCAGTGCCTTCCAAAATTATTCATACCACCTCCCATTAGTCATGATGTGGCAACTACTGTATTGTACTGGTGAGTTTTGTGGTACAACCAGTTCTTAGATTTAGGGTTGGTTTAAGTTAGAGGCAGATAGGCCTTTATCAACGCCTTTTTTATCGTGATAAAGGGGATTTCAAATCTGCTCTTTATTTTTACTCTATCTTTGTCCGATGTTACATTTTGTTTTGATATAAAACGTGTAAGGGTGGAAAAAATGGCAAAAACCCAAGAAATGTGGAAGGGCGCAGATTTTTCACGGCACTGTATTTATGAAGATTTTGCTTTATGAAAAGGGTGTCTAGTTTTGGGATTTCAACAACTTCTCGGTAGAACTGAGCGGTGCCCTCAGCATCTTGTGATTAGAGGGGAATGGGATTCCTCCTAAAGCCACAGCGAGTCTGCATGTATCGAGATGGTCAGATAGAGACAGAGAGAGGAAAAAGGATGATGGGCCGGAGGAGATAACGGAAGCAACGCAGTGCTCTGCATCAACACGTTAAGATAACACAGACAACCCAGTTTTGTTTTCCCATGGGATAGACACTCAGTCTCACAAAAAAGATTTACACACACACACACACACACACACACACACACACACACACACCAAAAACACAGAGCTCCCATCTGCCCTGACACTTTAATCAGCTTATCACGGCCTGCTCCGAGGCCGTTCAGGCCCTGACATACTTCTGCTCTACACTGCTGGAGTCAAGTGATACGCTGTCCCCGCTGCATCAGCCAACATCACAACAACAAACAGCTGTCTCTAGCTGTGCGGCTAGTCTCTAAATAACAGCGCTAAGCAGAAGGGAGCGCTGAGGTGGCCAAACGCATCCTCAAGAAACGGAAAGGTCCTCAACAAACAAACGAAGTGGAGTCTCTAAGCTTGTAGCCACGCTGTGTGCTAAGAAGGGCTTTCCACTTAGAAAACAACACAAACACGACATGCAGCAGAGAAACTGAGTGTGTTTGTCGTCTGACTGCATGCCAGAGCCCAGCTGATCCCTCGGTAAATATTGACATATGGTCACTCTGTGTTGGGAGAAGGAGAGTATTAGGATGACACAGATGATTTCTGAGGGAGAGTCCTCAGCCAACCACAGCAGGCCGTCAGCAGGAGCCATCTCATTCTCCCGCTGCATGTGGATCTCTTCCACGGCTTGACGGGTTAAACGTTTCTGGACATTTCACAATGAGAGCTTCCCCCCACGACGTTGCGGCTAATTGAGTCAGAGGAGCCCACACGGGTATATGGCGATGGCACTGGTGGAGCCTGAAAGGTGAGGAATCGTCCTCCCGTCGTCTCAGTCAGAAGAAGTGAGACGTGCACATCAACTCCGCCTTTTCTCTTCTTCGTGCCAAAGAAATCTATTTAGGAAAATCGGACCAGTTTTAAGAAAAGCAAATGTAGTCCGTAAAATTAACATATTTCAACTGCAACCACTATCCTTCGCTGCCATCTTTGTTATCAATAGATATTAAATAAGTTGTTGCACTGCAATGTCAATAACAGCTAGACAAATACAAAAAAAAGCTTTTATTCAGTCATACATGTCTATGGGGGCTGTTTTAGTGTCCTTTCTTTCACAGGACAATAATGGAAGTGTAATTACTGAATTAGGGAGGTAACATTTTTAAATATTTGTTTTCTAAAGACTTTGCTGGTGGCCTTTACTCACATTCATCAATCTTTAATTCATGCATTGAAGGTTGCAAGATCAGTGAAACCCTGGAAAGCTGCTTTGAGGACTAATAGCCTTATTATGAAGGACCTTGAATGATTTTAAATCTCTTTAGAAGACTGATCATCAGCAGTATGAAAGGTTTGTGTCGTGATACTGGGGGCATTTTTTTATAGGTATAAATATTTTACTGGTTAGGGTATAACATGTTACAGTGATGATTGTTAAAAACTGAAGTTGCTTCACAAAGTAGAAACCTAATCCTTGTTGTGTTTCATAACAACCTGTTTTAGATTTTTTAATCAGTAGTAGTAGTAATAAATAGTTAAACAGCCCCACAGCATGATGCTGCCACCACCATGCTCAATGCAAAGCGTCAGTGGTGTAAAGCGTGCCGCCACTGGACTCTGGAGCAGTGGAGGCGCGTTTCTCTTCACCGAGTGAAGAATCATGTTTCTCCATCTGGAAATCTGATGGGCGACTCTGGGTTTGGCAGTTGCCAAGACAACAGTGTTGTCTGACTCTATTGTGCAAAGTGTAACGTTTTGGTGGTGGGGTCAGGAGCTGGGCTCGACCACTTAGTTCCAGTGAGAGGAACCCTGAACGCCTCAGGAGACCAAGAGACTTTGGACAACTCAATGCTTCCAACTCTGAGGGAGCAGTTTGGAGTCGGCCCCTCCTACATGACGGCACCAGAGCTCAAAGCAAGATCCATGAAGACATGGAGGAGAGAGTTTAGTGTGGATAACCTTGACTCTCCTGGCCTGATAAAAAACCTTTGTGCTGAAATAGAGCGGAGATTGAGATCTAGGCCCACCCATCCAACCTCAGTGTCTGACCTCACTAATGCACGTCTAGAAAAATGGTCAAAAATCCCCATAAACAGTCCAGAACCTTGTGGACAGCCTTCCCTGAAGAGCTGAAGCTGTTACAGGTGCAAAGGTGGAGCAACATCCTACTGGACCCCATAGGTTAGGAATGGGAGGTCAGCTGAGTTCATATGAGAGTCAAGGCAGGTGAACAAATACTTAAGCAATATGTATGAAACATGTAATGTAACATGTGACAGCAGCTGTGCTGGTCATAATAAAATGCTGCCTCTGCTGCCCCCCCCCCCCCCTTCACCCCTACTCACCAAGTGTAGTAGACCTTTTAAGATTATAGGGAATTGCAGAAGGAGTCCCTCCTTAAAGTCACATGAGCTCTTTGCAAGTCAACTACTGAAGCCAGCCATGCAGTGTGACAATGCAGACATAATGGCTGTGATTCTGGAACCCAAGCTTACCCTTACATAAGCCTGCATCTCCGCTCTGTGACTACCTCCATCAGCAGCTCAGAGGAGTAACAGGTACGGCTAACCCGTCATGGCTACTCATCCCTCTATTGGTCAGTCACTAACAGGCAGAGGGCATGTCAGGCCCAGCTTTAAGCAGCTAGTGAAGGGGGCGTTGGAGGGGCACTGAGGTTGTTTCACAACATTATGGAAAGGATCAATTATTCATCCATGAAAAGGAACGCGACATTGACGGTGGCCCCAGATTCTAGTTTCTCTCGTTACCTCTTTGTGCCTCTGGGATGTTTTGGTGTGTCGTGGTGTTGGATCTGTGACTCTGTTTCTTCCCGTGAGTGTTTGTGCTGTTAATGACAGCTGCTCGGGACAGCAAGCAACTTTATCTGTTTCCATTCCTCGCTTTTGTCCTCTGGCCAACAATATCATCCACTACAGGAAATGGCAAGCAGACTGAATCAAGGCCGTGTTCTGAGACAGATTCTGCGTGTAAAGAACTCATGCCTATGTCCATGTACCTTTCAGGCCATCCATCCATGATTTGGGGCAAAACTAATTACCTGGATAGGACTGTATGTCTGTACAGCCACATTTAAGCTTCAGGTTAGAATAAGTGGCGCTAAAACAACTAAAGGAATACATTTAAATAATCTAATCGGTCCTCTGTCAGTGGCCACAAGCTGGAAGTCGCCTAACGAACAGCGAAGCAGTCTCAAAACTCCATGACCCAGACGTAAGGAGTGAGGATCTCATCAGACGGATCGTTTGATCCAGGCTGTGCTGGAAAACTGGAACAAGGAGCAAAATCTTTACGCTTGGAGACCTGTTAGTTTTTAGTTTTCTGGAAATTCACCGTAATGGAGAACTCATTTTCCATCAAAGCAAGCTGAATCATCCTCAGACGTCCATCCTGCTCCTGGAGAACTTGTAGGAAAAAAGAAAACCCTCTGCCCCTCTATTCTTCGCCCCGCCGTTTCTCTGCCTTTTCTGGTTAGAACAGATTATTATCTGACTTCTAACAGGATGTGCTAACCGCCAGTGAAAACTGAGTTTCGAAGACGATATGAAATGACGGTCCACTGTGGCTACGTGCTGGTCCAGTAGGACTCCGTGGTCCAGAGACTCCATGCAACCTTAGCATACTTCTTCACTGTAACAAACGTCAAAATATGTTTTGAACTCTAAACTAAAATTCCTTCAGCTGACTTCAGACCAAACACAGATTAAACAGAGTCGATGTTTGTCATTTTCTGTATTCCTCAGGTTTACATTTCGAACAAATGCAGAATTCACTGCCTGAAAGTGGAAGTACTAAATATCCTGTTCCCACCCTTATATTTTACACTGCACGGCCTCTTTAACTGTGTTTTATGAAGGAATTGGAAGAGCTCTCAAACAGGGTGCGGTACAGCTGAATGAGACCACCAGTGAAGCGAGAGATGGTCCAAATTGTACAATAATGGACTCTGAGACGGCCACAAAAAGCAGAGAAGTGAAGGAGATCTCCCCAGAGAGGCTCAGTCAGAGCGCTGGGTGTCAATTATTGATGCAGCGGTGAGATCTAAATGACCTACAGTAACACCTGCCTCATGCAAAGGACCCTGCAAAAGTATTGAACCTTTCTTTTGTTTGTTTTTTTTTACGTTTTATCTTCTTACATCCACACACATCTGCTTATTTTATGTGATAAAGCAACACAAAAGAATAGTAATACTTTTATTTTCCCACAGTGGGGAAATTCCAGAGTGCACAAAGTGACAAAGAAGGTTCTCGTTTTGCTTTTTGCAAAGTGTGGTGTTCATTTTTACTCAACTCCCTGTTTCCAACAGACCTAAATAAAATTAGGTTCAATGAACATCGTTGAGGAGTGATGTAATTAGAAAATGTAGTCAAACGTGTGATTGTCTCTGTGTAGAAATGCAGCTGTTCTGTGAAGGCTTCGGAGCTTTGCTGGAGAACATCAGTGAAGCAACAACATGGAGACCGAGGAACATGGCGGACAGGTCAGGGAGGAAGTGCTGGAAGCTCTCATCATGTCGTAGAGCAACCGTTTAAGTCCCCGTCTAAAAGCAGAACCCGAATGGCCAAACTGTTCAGTAATAATCAGAACTAGCCAAGAGACCCGCTGTTACTCTGGGGGCGCTGCACCAATGGACGCCTCAGGTGGGAGAATCACTATTAACCGGACGCCCCATAAACTGGCTCTCATGGATAAGTGTCAAGGATTCTGTTGGCAGAAAGACGATAGGATCAAATTTATACTTTTTCACCTGCATTCAAAATGAACACTGCATCAGCCTTAAGAGCTATTCCCCATTGTGAAGAAGGAGGTGGACAAGCAGGTCAGAGTTGATGGGTAGATGTATGCAGCAGAACGCTGGGGGTCTCCTTCCAGCAGGACAAGCTCCTTTAACATAGAGCCAGAGCTGCAGACAGAATGGTTCACATCTGCATATTCATCAGTCAGAATGGCCCAGTCAGAGTCCAGACCTAACTCTAATGGAGAACCTGTAGCAAGGCTTGAGAACAGATGTTCACAGATGCCCTGAATTTAATCTGGTGGATCTTGAGCCATTTGTGTCTGTATTCACAAAACATTGATGTCTAAATGTCCAAACCTGGCAGCGTCAACCCCATAAGACGAAAGCTGGTTCTACCGTAAAAAGTGGATCAGACAGCTGCAGCTGATCCAGAACGCTGCTGCCCGCGTCCTCACTAAGACAAAGAAAGTAGAGAACATCACCCCAGTTCTAAAGTCCTTCCACTGGCTCCCTGTATCTCAGAGAATAGACTTTAAAATCCTTCTGTTAGTCTATAAATCCCTGAATGGCTTAGCATCTAAATACATCACAGACTTGTTATCAGCGTATCAACCCTCCAGACCACTAAGGTCTTCTGGCTCCAGCCTACTCCACATACCTAGAACCAGAACTAAACATGGAGAAGCAGCATTTAGTTCCTATGCTCCGCTTATCTGGAACAAACTTCCAAAAAACTGTAAAAGTGCCAAAAACCTGAGTTCTTTTAAATCAAGATTAAAAACACATTTGTTTAGGATTGCCTTTGACTGTTCTAGTTAAACTGTTCTTTTACTGAAACATCATTAGTTCAACCTTATAGTGTAATTGTTTTTAATGTTTGCTTTTAGTCTCCATTTTCCCATGTTCTATTTTGTTTCTACATTGTATTCCTACTTGATTTTGTTGTATTTTCCTATATTTTAATCATGTAAAGCACTTTGCGTCGTTCTTGTACTGAAATGTGCTATATAAATAAATTTGCCTTGCCGTGTACTGACCAAAAGGGGGCTGAATACAAATGCCTGCCGCACTTTTCAGATTCTTATTTGTAAAAAAAAAAAAAAAAAAAAAAAATTGGAAAACCACATCATTTCCCTTTAACGGCACAAGCGTGCATTACTTTGTGACGTTCAGGATTGGACTGTGACAGTGAAAAAAGCTTCAAGGGGTATTAAAACTTTAGCAAGGCATTTTTGACACAGACAGTTTTGCATTCTAACCTGAAAAAGTGACCCAAATATGTCATAAAACTCTAAAAGCAGGAAAAAAAGATGACAAACAAGCAAATATACAAACAGGTTTTTTTTATTAATGATTCAGGATACACCACTGTAAAGCATTTCTGACCTCTTATCTGAAGACTCTTTGGGCATCCAGTGCCTGATTTAACAAAAAAAAAACAAACAAAGCGCACTTTGTTCTCAGATGCTGCTGCTGAGCTCTGCAGCTCTCTGGTCTGATTGCCGTTGTACGCTGCTGCGTCTCAGGTGAAGGTGAACACCTGACCGCTGCTCCAGGCTGATATCCCTGAACAGTTAAATGGATGCAGAAGCAGGGGGTGGCGCCCCCCCGCCCGCCCCCTGCAACCAACAGGAAGTCTAATAAATACAGAAGAGTGCTCCATGCAGAGCAGCATCCCTTCTGTTTACTCACGCTGAGCGTGTCTTTGCATGTGCATTTCAAGGTGAGCCTGCATACTGTATACTGTGCATGAAGTAAATACCATCAGACCGCACAGCCTGATCTCTGTACACAAAGTCGTCTTTTAGTAAAAAATACTTTTAAGTTACATTTTCCAAATAAATATCGGTCCGTTTGTTTCTTAATATACTGTCTTCCTGAGACGCTCTCAGAGCCACCGAGAACTCTTTCTCTCTCTCAAACGCGTCTTTTGATCGGCCGGAGACCTTCAATCGTCGGCCTGTAAAAGTCCAGCCTCCATCACCTGACCTGCTCTGTTCTCCGTGCCGAGTCGGGCGCCTTAGATTCCCCCGGCCGCATCAGAGGCAGACGGGAAACCAGCAAACGTCCCCATCAGGTAGACTCCCTGTGTGCTGTGAATCTGGAAGCTAGCATTTCTCTTTCCTCTCTCCTTGATATGACACGTGCTACAGTATAATGTGTACGGACGCTTTACTTGCATGCTAACATTTAGAATAACAGTCTTACAGCCGACCTCTTTCTGTAACTCCTTGAAAATAAGCACGTGCTTGTGGAAGCTTTATTTGTGGGTTTCACAGTACGAACGTGGTTCTCCTCCTGCTCTACTTCAATAGTCTCTGTGCTGTGCAACTTTTTTTGGCAGTCTGCAGCCAAACTCGGGTATAAAACACACACACATACACACACACACACACACACACACACACAGACACACTTACAGTACCTTTAGCAACACCTGCAGCCATCCCCCGCCTCCATTCTCACCAGCATTTACCACAACCTGTTATTGCTCGTGAATACCGATAAGATCAACTAACGCATTGTCCAGTTGCGGTCCTGACTTGCAGCGCCGACGATCAGAAACAGAAAACGTTCTGATGTTCAGCGTCCAGTAAAAAACAAACAAACAGGGAGCCTTCACAGGAAACAGAAGACAAAGTAGCAGAGGATGCGGGTTGTGGGAGTAAGGCAGCGGAGCAGGAGCGCGGCTCTATACGTTAGAGACGCCGCTGTGCGCCTCCCTGGCCTGCCGGATGCCGTACAGCCACTTGATGACCCGTGCGTTCCTCTCAATCACCGAGATCCCGTAGGGGACTCTTTCGTTCATCTTCAGGGGCCCGTCCTCGTCCTCCTCCTCCTCCTCCTCCTCGCCCCCCCTCACCCGCTCGCCGTCGTCCCCGCACTCCGAGCTGGGCGTGCTGACGCTGCGCAGCTTGGAGACGGACACGATGTCGGAGTTGGCCCGGGTGAAGCGCTCCACGCCGCCCAGCCCCTCCACCTCCTCCGGGTCCAGCCCGCAGTAGTTGAAGAAGCGCTCCAGGTCGGCGGTGGCGCGCGAGTAGCGGTCGCTCAGGTCCGACTTGGAGCGGTGCAGGGACGGGTGCTTGCGGGAGGAGCCCTTGGAGCTGGCGTTGGAGATGCGCGTGAACGCGGGGGAGGCGGGGGGGATCACGCCGGCTCGCGCCAGCATGGGGCTGGGGGGCAGATAGGCGGGTGGGGTGGGCAGGGTTTGGGACGAGGTGTTGACTTTGGCGGGAGGCTGAGGCTGGTTGTGTGACTTGAGCGGGGGCGGTGGGGGCGGGACCTGGGGGTGCGCCACCTGACCCTGGGGGATCTGTCTGGGCCTGAGGCGGTGCTGCAGGGCCGCTCTCGGCGGCTTCTTCATCTCGGCGTGAGGCCGGACATCCACCCTGCGCACAGTCACTGAGTTAGAGACGCCGTAGGGGACCGGAGGCCCCTGGGACAGCCGCGCGGGCACGGGGGGCGGACGGCGGGAGAGTTCTGCCGCGGGGCTGCAGAGGTTGTTGCTGAGCAGAGAGGAGGTGCAGGAGGAGGTGGAGGAAGAGTTGTTGGTACCGTGGTTGAGGGGCTTGAGGTTGTTCAGCAGCCTGTTGCTCTTGTCCTGCTCCGCTGATAGGCTGCTGCAGATACTCTTCACCCCTGATGATGGAGAGGAAGAGGAGGGGGAGGAGGAAGACGACTGCGCTCCATCACAGACGTCATTGATTAGATTATTCAGGATGTCCAAATTAAAAGGTCTCCTCTCCCCCGGCGCCTCCCTGCCTCCTCTGTTCTCCACGTCAGCCGGGTACCGGGGAACCTTTCGGGCCGTCGGGGTAACGATGTGGCCCTGGGGCATCATCGCCGGGGGAACGAGGGGCTTGCGGATGACAGGGGCTTGGATGGGCGCCTGGCGGGTGAGGGCCACCTGCTGGCTCTTGACGTACTTGGCCTTGTCGGCCTCCAGGCGCTCCACGGCGCTCAGCTTGCGGGTCCCCGCCTCAGGAGGGGGGCGGAAGTAGGTGGGCCCCTTGTTGAGTATTCTGAAGGGCCTGACTGAGGTGAAGGCGACTCCGGCCAGACGGCCATCTGAGGGCCTCAGCGTCTCCACCGGCATCCTGCGTGGAGGGGAAACTGAGAGCAGAAAACAGGGTGGGGGGGTCATTAAAGGGGTTTTGTGCAAGGTGTAAATAAAAAAGTGAAAGCGCTGCAAAATGATTCAACTTCTAATGTGGGTCAGAACGTTGATGAGAGCGCCTTCAGGCTGAACTGGCAGCAACTTTCAGAGCTTCAACATGTTCTCCCTGAGCTTAAGAAAGCAGACCCCCCCCCCTCCTCCTCCCACAGCCACATTAACTTCTTACCCGTTGGTGATCTGCTGTTCTCACTTCTCTTCCTCCTTTCTGCTGTCGCTCCTCTCCCTCCTTGCTTCTCCTTTCTCAGTGAAAAACTACTCGTGGGACGGGGTCGGTTGAGGTCCAAGTCCACATCAGGACCGTCCGGAGCACCTCTGTCACCTCGGCGGTGACCCAATGGGAGTGAGGCCGACGATCCGGATCACCGGTCAGCCTGAGAACGTCCAAAGGTCTGTGGATCAGCTGCCAGTGATAGCAGCAACAACCACGGCCGTCTCTGATCCTCTTTACGACGGGCCGGTCGTCTCTTGAAGCTTATCCGTCCAGCTGCGATCAGATGCAGAACGCCAGCCAACCACTCAGCCGAGTCCTCTGGTCCTGGAGAGTTGAAAAGAGACAGAAGTCCGGGTCAGACGCTGGTGGAGTCCTCTGCTTTCTGTCTGTTGCTTAGTAAAAAAAAAGAAGAAAAAAAAAAACCCAACATCCACACACAGACAGATCCACTGTCTCTCTCTGCTGGCACTAACACACACGGCTCTCCAGCTGGCGGGCGGAGGCTCTCTTCAACACTGGAGTGGAGCAGACGGGGGACCGGCTTTAATACCACGGCTGGCTCCTCCCAGCTGGCCAATCACGCGCCAGGCCGGGAGCCGCGGCAGCGTGACAGGGGGCGGGAGCTGTGAGCGCATTGGTCCGGCTCCAAAGGCGCTCCGACCAATCACGCCCCTCCCCCCCGTCAGAGCGCAACAAAACACTGAAGCGGGGCTTTCATTCAAATGAAAATTCATTGAAAGGGAGAACGGAGAGGGGGGGGGGAACAACGGACGAGACAGATGCAATTCTTTACACCGACTTGCATCAAGCCTAGTGAGACTCTGTGACAACACTGCGTGGAAAACACGCCTCTTTGTTCGCCCCTGTGCCGGCACAAGCAGAAGCAGGGTGAAGGCTGAGCAGCAGATCCTTTAAATAATTAGGATTATGCCATCACACAAAATATGAACTGCTATCCACACAGTTCCTGACCGCTAACAGGATCCAAGTAGTTCAAAAGAGACAAAGATGAACAAAGGATTTCCACTTTTCTCCACAAGGGAACCACCAACTAAGTTTGGATTGTTATTCTCAGCCGAGGTGAACAGTCTGCATTTATTCCTCCTTCCCCTCCCCCACAACACCCCCTTCCCTCTTATCATTTACAACATTACCTCTACAGTTACATCACACTCAGTTATGGGGCTTTTTCTTTTTTTTTTTTTTTGCCTCCTCCCCCACCCCGCTACCCTCCACCTGCAGCCCATCCGTCCACACGCGTTAAATTAGGCTCTGCCAGCCGTCTTCCTCGGCATATGAACTCCTTGCTTTGCTCTGGTCGCTGAACAAAAACGCGTCAGAGAGAGGACAAGAGCAACACATCTGTGGACGCATCAACGTCGCCTCCGGATGCAGAGAAGTTTGCTTTAATCTCAGCCTCAAGAGGCAGAAAAGCATGTACATGTAGCAAATCGCAGCTGCCGTTCTAATGCGTGCAATATCTCATCATAAAAGACTGCTGGGAAGTGATGTTTAGTAGGATATTGTATCTTAACTGACCTTCATGCAAATTCTGCATGATTGCCCTGTCCTCTGGGCTTTCACTGAATGTATGTTTTTAATGCTTGGGATGTTAAGCTCCAAAAAAAACAACTGACAAACAACTTTATCAGTACAATATTCTGCAATAGTATCACAATTACATGCTTTCTTCATACTGTGCGGCCCTAATGTACCCAGGGTATTGTCATGGAACCACTGCTATAGCAGCAATTACCCATGTTACCATTTTTAAGGTCTAACAAGGTTGGAATCCGAAGACTGAACCACCCCCCGACACTTTAACATATAGTTTCTACATTTAAGCCTCTTTTATAGAGATCCCCAGTGATTCTAACCACCTGCACCCTATGCTGCATACTGCCGATCAGCTGGATGAAATAAAGCGGCTGCAACTTACGAGAAGGACAAAACGCACAAATACTATCACGCCAGAAATGCAATTATTGAATTATTGTCTCCACATTTTCCAGCTGAATTTCTCATTACGGCAACGTGACTAAAAGGGCTTAATGTTGTAATATGTAGCACTATAATTTCACGTCCCGTGACACTAAATAAACAGTGAAAATGATGCGACGATATCTAATCCCGTCACCCTTCACGGCGAATGTCCCAACAATTGAAATACGTCCACACGTTGGCCTGTACCTTTAAGATGGCTAAGCATTGTTGGTTCTTCCACTCAAAAGTTAAACTGGGCACTATATGTGGTAGATTATTATTATTATTTAAGCAGGGTTTTAAAATACCTAATGGGCCTAAACCAGCCATAAACAGGGTTAGCGATTAAGCCTGACTATTGCAGACGTAGGTTCCTCATTATTCTGGTGGGATTTGAAAAATACAGCTCAGAGAAACTCTCCAGAGTAAGTCCATATTTTACATGGTTTTAATGATTATCACAAGTGTGAGCTCTAAATTCCTCACGGCCCCAAAGCAGGGATGAAAAGTGATTCTGGTTGGCCAAAGCTCACACATGACCCTTCTACGTACCAGTCCTCCTCTGTCATGAGTCAGATTATCAGGAACGTTGGTTCAAAGCGCCTCAAGATCTCTCCTCTAAGGTGGGAGGCGGCGACTTGAATGAAACCGGAGGACAACCTCTGTTTCACAAATCAGAATTCAATCCTAACATCCAAACACACTAATTAGAAAGTAGATTGTAGATAAGCCCAGATGTACAGGCCCTAAAATGTCAACGTTCTTTTAGCAGTTTTAAAGCCATTCTTCAGCCCAGGGACCAATAAAACTAAATTCTATACAGCTGAAGGTGAGAATACCTCAGAAATCATTATGTTGCAACCCTTGGTTTATCTTAGAGCATTTTATTGAGCGAATTTCTTTTTTAATTAGTTTAAACTCGTCTGCAGATAACCTTAATCCAATGATCCATGCGTTATTCAGACACCGTGTTTACTTACCAGGTTCTGTGCGCATGAATACAGAGCCAGAGCAGCAATTATCATCAACCTACTAAAGACATTCACCCCACACTGAGATCAGGGTTGGTCTAAGTATGTAAATGTGAAAGCTGTCTCCATGTTGAGCCATGGGCATGCAAATATCGCCAGCCGGGACAGTCGTCGCAGTTAAAAACAGCAGCTATTGTCATTTGTGTTGTCATGAAAAAGGCTCAGACAGCTAACAGTTATCTCAGCTAATGTGTGAGCAAGCAACACCCTCAGACCACTGGCCAGGGTCCAAACTTATCAATAAACCACATTTGCATCGATTCACAGGGAGTACGAGCTACTCACAAAGCTGATCAAACCACAGTGCCAGGCCAAGACATTACATCTCTTTTCCACAACGGAAACTTCGCTCGGTTCCTTTATTACGAGAAAGTGTGATCCACAGTGGGTTGAATCCGACGACTTCTACATTTGGTTTTCCAACCACCGAGCTCATGGGATCTGCTCCGTCTGTGACTGGGACGGAGTTTCGTGGCAGACGGAGTAATGCGGAGGGTTAAACCGTGTGTCAGAAAGCGAAGCAGGAATGTTGCATAACAAAAAAAAAAAACTTAAATGAAGCAATAACATGAAGACACACGAGCGAGGTTTTAGGACAGAGTTGGTGAGTCAACAGGCAGCAGCAACAGCAGAGGGAAATGGGTTTCCCAATAAAGGTCCTGCGAGGGCAACAAGCACGCATAAAAAGTCTTCATACCCTTCTGAGGACAGCCAAAGCACGCTCTTGTCAGATGAGACCTAAATATTACTTTTTGGCCTACATGCAAAACCTTAGAAGTGCTGGGAAAACTGCCTGTACTTCGCCCAGAGCACCCCCCACCCCCACCCATAGCCATAGCGGCAGGAAAGCTGGGAAGTTGATCTTTCTCTAGATATGCAAATTTGCTATACGTATCCCTGACAGGCCTGCAGCAGAAATATCAGTGAAAGACACAAAGCTACAAATCCCCTTGCTACTGTTTGTTCACTATAACATGAGTTGCTGTGTTTCTAGGTCTACGCCACTCTTGTGAAAGAAGTCTTTGCATTTGGGTTTCTCTTTGTAAAAACAATGATTTTATGTTGATATTCTATTCTGTTTCCATTTTTCTTTAAATTGAATTGTCTTAACAAAAAAGACCAAGAAAGAGGTCTTGATCCCAATGGGTCCTTTATCTAGTTAAATAAGCCCAAAGCAAACCCAAACTTTGAAGGTATAAAATCTCAAGAAAATCCAGTGAAGTTTGCCGTTTCAACAAGACCAAATGTTAAAAGGTTCAGGGGGGTAAATACTTTAGGAATAACACTACATGAAAATATTCAGAGAGTCCAAACAGTGAAGGACGTGGCCAAGAAGAGTTACTGCGTGTGTACTCTGTGACGCCAGCTTGTCGGTCATATCACAGCGGCCTTGGTCCCATCAGACACTGACCCCCCCAGCATTGAAAACAAGACAAACTCCGCCTAAAAGCGTCACCACAAACGTCCTCTAATCCCACGTGGATCCGACAGGAGGAAGTCTGGTCCGGCTTGATTAACAAGAAAGAAGAGAAACAGCGAGACAACACTTGCTCTAAGCTTTCTAGACGGTGAATTTGTTAGCAGAGATTTCTGAGGGTTTCCCCCCCTGACAGAAAGGCAAGCAGGAAGCAGCGGCACATTTTACAACGGCATGGCCGGGACAAAAATAAAAACAATCGAGCGTGCTCAGCTATGTAGGTGTGTTGGTGGACTGCAGGATGGCCCTGTTTTATAGGCGACTTGGCTCGACTAGTTTTGGCTGCTCGCCTTTTTCCAGAGAAGTTTTCACACAATACGCTGGAAACATTGTTCAACAAAGGCTGAAGAGGAAGAAAAATTAAACCGCAGCCTGACAAATATAAGAACTAATCAAACACTGGAGATTGTCTGGCTGAAGAGATGCACCAATCTGATTGTTTGAACTGATTTGCAGATTTTTTTTTGTATAAAATACGATCTGCTTTTACAGAGTTTTAGCTGATGCCTTTCTAAGAACTATGATATAGGAACGCATAAAACCAGGAGTTAAAATGCCCCCCCCTTCCTGCTGTGAGCGGCCAGTTATTCAGATTAGATGCTGAGGTGAACTTAACACAGTCTGAGAGCGGGGCTTGCCTAATATTTCAAAACAAAGACAAAACCATTCTAGAGTTTCCCTTTTAAACTGGCTTTGTGATTAGGATGGCTAGCATTACTGGAAACATTACTGAAACAGTAGACCCTTAAATTACTCTGAGATCACCCACAGGTGGCCTACACTGCAAAAGCGGATCTAAAAATAAGTAAAATGTTCTTAAAATATGTGTTTCTGTCTTAGATTTGAGCAGGTAAATAATATTATCTGTATTTTGACCCCTGAAATACTCTAATAGTCTAATCATAAGATAATTAGACATCCTGCACTTGAAATAAGATGATGGAGATGAATTGTTCCTATTTTAAGTGCAAAATTCTTATTCCATTGGCAGATCATCTTATTTACCTGCTCCAATCAAGGACAGACACTCATTTTAAGACAATTTAACTTTTTAGTTGAGTTTTTGCAGTGTATACTTCCAAGTCCAAGCTGTTCCCAGGTTGAAAGCTTAATGGCTCTTATGACGACACAGAGTGGTCTAATATGTTCAGCCTGCCTGTTACCTGCTCTCTGTCGCTCTCTTTCATCGACATAATGAAATCGCAAACATGTCACAGAAAATAAAGTTTCACTTTAAAAAGCTCCTTAAATCCCTGAACTTATTTTCTATCTATCTTTTATCTATCTCTAGCTATTTATTTAAGTCATATATTCTTGAATGCGTTAAAACTGTGACAGGACAGTGATAGTAAAAGCCAGGTGATGGGTCACTTTTCCTGCTAAGAACATGAAGGTCCTCGTCAAATTTCACAGCAATATTATATCACACCGTCCACACTCTCCCTAAGATGCAAGAAGAACAACATCTGAATAGATGCACCTGTGGTGAAGTGCATTTCTCCTCCAGTGGCTGTAGAAGAGTCGAGGATGTGTGTCGACATCAGCTGACCTTCACTGACAAAGTCAAGTGCAACAGAGAAGTTCTCTAAACAATAGCACACAATTTTAGGTACATAAGCGTCAGAAGAGCCTTTGAGACACAGAACGAGTTCTGAAAATAGGAATGCTGGTGCGGACGTTACCTCATCCGTTCTTATCATGGTTGCCACATTCAAAGTTCAAGATTAGGCCAATTTGAATGTTTTAAACCAGGCGGACTTTATCTGTGCGTTGCTGTAACCCCAGATGAAGGTCTTCTTTTAAACGTGGCACTGTTCAGCGCGGTACACAGGCCCTCAGGGACATCCTGGCTTCGCTTTTTAAACCAATAAAAAGCTGAGCCAAAGGGTTCAAAAGGTTATCCGCCCTTCCCCTTAATGGCTGATTTAGGGGAGGCTCTAAGACGTCTAATGAAGACAGACAGCCGAGCGCCGCACCTCATTGTCTTCGCCTCGACACACAGAGCTGTGAACCTACTTCCTGGCTTCCTGACTGGACGGGGAAGAAGAAAAAAAAACACGCACAACTAACATGACAGAGTTATGCAACCCCTATATTAACTGCAAAAACAACCACTGAACCATGAGTCAGTTGTTATAGCATCCAGATTCTTCTTTGTAGGAACCCGCCTCCCCCCTCTGTGTCTATCAGCCTCCCACTAAAGGCCCTCCTTCGCCTCCGTCACTGCCAGCGTCTGCGGCCCCATAGCAGCCGCATCCAGAGGAGGAACGGCTGAGAACAAATGCTTATCCATGTGCTGGGGAGCACTGCTGATGCTTGATGTCTATATTTGAAACTATATGTACGTTTCAAAAGAAAATTAAAAGAAAACAAACTACCAGGATATACCTTCTTTTTTCCCCGTGCTTCTGCTGACAACAGCTTCAGTGCCGTTTAATTTTAAACAAGATTTAGCGAAAACAAAACGAGGAAGTTGGTGGGGGAGTGGAACGTGGACATGAAGGAGCCAACGCAGCATTTGTCCTGCAAGAAGGCCGCAGAAAAAGAGCCTCGATTCTCAGCTTGATCGTCCGTGATCGGTGACCGTCTGGTAGAAACTCAGCTCCTGCAACAATAACACTCTTCCATGTGGAAGTTGGTACTGAGCGAGGAAGATTGTGAGTCAAACGTTTTCGCCATCAGAGGTGTTTAAAAGGAAGTGAGATGAACAAAGACCTAGGAGGGTATTTGAAAGAAAACCGTTTTCAACACCATGAGACATGTTTGAAGTTCCTTCACGCTGGGAGAGAGAGAGACTTTCATCTGCTAACAGGAAGGCTCGACATATTACAGCAAAGTTCCTCTGTTTTAGGGCTGCACAATGTTAGGAAAACATGTGACGGTCATAATATTGATATTACGGTCTGTTGTTGCTGTGAAACTCTACTGAATTTCGATTTCACAGGACAGATCTATGATGTTGGATTCTGTTCTACTTCTTGTCTGCGTTTCTTACTGGCTTCCATGTTAGCAGGCTGCTGCTCTTTAGCCAAGATAAAATACCAAATGCTGCGCTCTGTGTTGGGAACCTTGGGAACTCTCATGTGATTGGCTCAGGAACCAGGAAGTAAACACTGGCTACACTCTGAACCAGTCGTTCCAGACCGTACCTCTAGGTTTGAAAGGAGAAAAACGTGATTAAGACATTGTTGATGGAGAGGACTGATTGTTTACAGGGAATGGTATTCCCATCCTGGGTGATGAATGAGAATGATTTAGGTTGATTTTATAGTAAATATCTTTTTGCTCCTTTAATGTTAATGTTACAATTTCATTGCAGCCCAGACAGATTTAGTCAAAATCTATATTACTTACATTGATACAATAACGATAAATAAGCGATATATTTACAGCCTGCTGCGTTTTAAGCTTTTCAGCCTTTAGCCTCCATCTGTCATTGAATATGCTGTATTTAGAAAGACATTCTAATTTCAGTATAATTGTTTTTATAAGATGCTAAGGAAAGTTCAATATCTGAATCCTGCAATCACTTCATTTTCTCCTTTATTTTGAAAACACAGGTAAAATTCTAGTGTACAGCAACTTCTCTGTCTAAAACGGTGTGACTTTGCCTCTGGCACCTAATACTGATAAATATTTTTTCACTCGGCAGCAGAAAGGCCAGTAAGTTTTTGTTTGTTTTAGCCAGCAATCTGATGGAATATGCCCTCAATACTTCTAGACTATCTAAGATATTAGGTGATATGTCTCAAACACATGAGTTCTGCTCGAGATAAAACGTCAACATTGAGGTTTTTTCAGGTGGCTAGTGTCATGGTGCTGCACAGCCCTTCACCTCGTTTCAGTGCAGAGAATAAAATAGTTGTGGGGGAAACCTGTCAAACGTTATAATCAGGACCTGTATTTTTAGATTTGACATTTATAGAGAGGGACAAGGAGGTCCGGGCAGCGTAGTAGCTGCTCAGACATCGATGGAGGTTTTCAGCTGCTTCTCAGCCATGCTTTAGAATAAATTCCAATGAAAATCTTCATTAGCAGACAGAAAACTAAAGCAGAAATCACAAAATGTTTAAGACCAACAGATAAAGGTCAGTTAAACTAATTTAAATTGGGAAAACTGAGCTGCTGAATGCTCCCAGAGCTACACGATTTCCCTTCTTTTAGCTACATAATCATAAACCGACAGTGCATGCACAGTGGTATTTTCAAAACAGAGCAGATATAGAAAGTGTACTCACACAAAGTAAAGACGCTGTGAAACGAAGAATGCAGGAACACCTCGCAGGCAACGGCACACAGTCCCAGGCTGCACTGAGGGAAGCAGACAGCAGGGCAGCTTTATACGCACCGGTGTGCCGATACGTGTGCACAAGCCAAATGAGGATTAACCTGGAGCGGCTCGCTGCTCCTTACGCTCCACTCCACTCCTCCTTTTCCTCTGTGGGCAGAGGAAGACTCCACCCTCCTCTGCTTAGAAGCAGGAAGGGAGTTAGGAGAGCAGGAAGTGAGAGCTCTAACTAGAAACCACGCGCTCTTCCCAACACTTTACTATGACCCTGCCTTTTTTTACAGGAATGCTGATCCGTTTATTAAATCCTCCTTGTATGGTTTTGGATACGGATGGAAGCAGATTACCATTAATAAACACTCTTGCCAAACAATCGGCAGCTGTATGGCTAAAATCAGCTAAAAAAATCTGACACATCCTTCCTGTTCGCAGACAGCTTCCTGTTGCTTGACAGTTTTGGGGCGCTGGGTGAGTTAATTTGGGGCAACAGGAGAATAAAAATAAAAAAGGTCATTTCTCCCATGCCTCCATGCATATTGCACGCGATCAAACATTATGGCCAGTACAACACGTGTGGTGAGTGAACCTTTAAAAGTGGATTATTTGTGACCTGATTTCATGTTGTAATCTCGACCAATAATGGAAATGATCTGCATTTGAAGGTGACACTTGTGTCAGTGGAGTCCAGTCCCCAAGGCAGTGTCTGGGCGTCTGATCTGTAAAGCCCAAACCTAAATCCAGTTGAATTTCTGTGGCAAGACGTCAGACATGAGGTTCTGAAAGGCTCTTTAGCTCGAGTTATTTTGCAAACGATAGTCAGAGGTATCTCTGGACGGGCAAAGCTGCTAGAGAAATACCAGTGTGAATAAGACGAGGCTCCAAAGCGCTGACTCAGGAGGGGCTGAATCCAAAGGCGCGTGACACGTTTCAGATTTGTGTTGGCAAAAAAAAGTATTCGCCTTCCACTTTATAGTTAGGCACTTCTTTGTGTTTGTAGGCTGTGGCATAACATTCCAGTGAAGTATATGGAGAAGTTAGCCAGCTGATCAACTCTTCTTCTGGCTCATCAGCTGTTTTTTCTTTCCTGCACACAGCAGCTGAGCATCCCTCACTCCTTAGAGTCCATGCATGCATTGCTGCTTATTTAAAGGCGTCAGCAGTCTAGAGTCGCCGACACATGTACGGCAGTGGTCAGTCGTTCTAAAGAGCCAGAAACGGGGAGCGGATTTCCCCCTCAGCTCTTTGCTGGGCGTGAAAATAAAAGCCAGCGGTGGAGGCCAAAACACCCCAGCGGGAGTAGATAGCTGGTACAACAAACATGTCGGCTGGGTCAACAAATTCCAACACGCTCGCTACCTACAGCGCCAATCGGACCTCTGTCCCTTCCTTCCTGTCCTCCCTTCCCTTCCATCCAGACACTGACAGGATAACATTTCAGTCTCGCTGCTCCTTCAGAACTCCAGCCTAAACTTTAATCTCATTTGTCCCACCAGCTTTCGTCCGCCTCATCTCATCCGGCAGTCGCGATACCTCTGAGCTGTTAGAGAGAACGTTTCCATGCGGCAGCGTGCTGATACGTCTCCTGGCGGCGGTAACGCAGCGCCATGAGAGCGCGGCCGGAGACGCAGCGGAGGCAGGTGGATTAGGAGTATTAGTGCGAGTGAGCAGAGCCTTCTCATTTGACCCAATGCTCTGTGATTCGCAAGCCTCAGACACGCATGGGCTCACGTACCTCTACAATGATGAGTCAATATTGACACCGCAGTGGAAGTTTACAAAACACACACATTACAGCGCCTTTCACAGTTCCCTTCCTTGCTCTTTTTATAGAGACCACCAGAAGAGAGTGACGGCTGTTCAGTTCCTCTGGCTTCTTTCTCTCCCAGCAAAATCACCCACGCACCCCAGAAATGCGGGGCAGTCTAACATTACCGCTCACATGACAGCATGCCTCCACAGGCCCTCTCTGGGACAGCCTGCATGCTGGCTGGTGCCTGGGAAATCAAGCCGCATCAGGCTGGAGGAAATGCCCCGGGGAAAACAACCGTACCAGGAAGGACCAAGCGAGATCGGACGAGAGTCTCTTCTGAGGAGGAACATAAGCTGAGAGATTACGCAGATGATCCACACATGCAGCTCGGAGCACGTGGTTTGAAGAATGACTCTGACATGACGTGATGTATATGGCCATAAAAGCGGGAATTATTTCTGGAATGACAACAGAGGGCAGACAGGTTCAGATTTCTAGAAGGACTTGCTTCGTCGGGCTCAGGTAAAAATGACATACAGTCCAAAGACAGACTGGTTCTAGTATGATCTCTAAGAAAATGTCTCAGCCACCGACATTTGCTGCAATCAAACAGTTTCTATAAACGGGATACTCTCTCTAGCCAAGGAGAAAGCTGTGTATGGAAACCACCACGGTACAAACACTACTTTGTTTTTTTGGTTTTGTCTCGTTAAAACAGCATCACAAAACAATTAGGCTAGTTACCTGTCGCCATCAGGTTGTGATCTGGCTAAAACATTTAAATGATTGTTATGGAGGTCCCGTTGGAAACTCTGCTCTCGTTACTAGTTGCCATGAGAATTTCAAGTAAACTATTTTAATTTTGCAACAACAAAAAAATGCTAATTAGGCATGTTTCTATCCACTGGTTTGAGAGCTTATTAATCAGACTACCCAAAGCATCATTTTGTAAGAAGTTGACATTACGCAAGGCTGTAATAAAGGGGAAGTAGAGGTTGCAAGCTGGCGTGGACCACACATCTAAATAAAATGGAGAGGTTTTCAGGAATGTGTTGCTATTGGGCAAGTTTTTAATGTTCTGTCATGTCAGCTGGTATTGGAGACGCTGCGTGCCGTCAGGAGACAGAAAAAGAAATGCATAAATGCATTTCTATGCTTTATGGGAGCATGATGGAAGCACATGTGCAGAGACCTCACATCCCCCCTCCCAAAAAAACCCCAGCAGAAATTAGACTGCTCTGTGGCGAAGAAAAAAACACAATGTGTTTAAATTTTTTATTTTATTTTATCGAAGGGTTTTTTGAGCCTAGGATGAATCCTTCAGGCAGTCTGCACCTACATCCAGTGAAATGAGTTCTACATGATACAGCAGCAGAAACGCATAACACAGATGTGTTAAAGCCCACTTGTTTGAGCCCTCTGGTTAGTAGGTCAGTGTGCCCAGAGAGGAGGGGGCAGGGTAGATAATGGTTAACCCAAAGCCATCTCTAAATAATGACCTCGAAACAGCCAGAGGCACTGATGCCAACAAGGCAGAGCCTGCCCCACGTGCACAGCTGGAACAAGACCTTATGCGAGTAAAAAGAAAAGTAATGAGGATTCCAAGACTGGGATCCAAACTATCATCTGTCTCAGAAGGGTGGAGCAACAACACAACAAAGATGATCCTGCAAAAACACATAGGCAGATACGACTACTGCACACAGGGAAAGGCTGACGTTAAGAAAAGACGCACACTCAACCTGAGCAGTCATCTATGTTTAGGTCCTAAACGCCTGGTTTCCAGTGTCAGGCCCAGAGGAACAAAAAAGACAACTACACACGGAACAAAGGAGAATGATAAAACCCCCGAATCCCAAAATGCACAGCATTAACCTATTTTCATGACAGCTCCTAGGAAGGAGGAGTTCAACAGCTGGAGTCCCTGCAGCATCACGGAGCTGCACAGCTCTGCGTGCAGCGGCGTTCTTCTTCTTTGCCCGCAGCTCTTTACACGATGCATCAGAGAGGACACGCGCATGAACATCTCCATCTCGCTGGGCGAATAAAAGGCTGCATCTTTGACGAAGCCTTGGATAACGGCAAAGTACGGTCTGATGTTTGTGCATCCGGTGACCTTACCGAAAAAAGTAAGACTAGCTGCCAGAAACTGGCTGTCTGAGCCCCTGCAGACAGAATCTCTGCAAGAGTCTCTGAGCAGAGACACGTCTCTAATTACAGAGCAGTTTTTTCTTTCTGCTGCCTGCCCTGAAAAAGACAACATTTAAACCGCTGCTCTGCACGCCTGACCCGTGGCCAGTCCGAGCAGATGCCTGCCCCAGATGCTGGACCCAGAGCGGTCGCCACATCTTCTCTGCTCATCAGACCTGCCCAACCTGAAAGGTTCTTCTGTTAATGGGAACGGCTCACAGTCCGGGCAGAGAAAACTGCTTTAGGATAAAACTACTTAAAGGTTGCTTTTTTTAATTGTGTTTCGCTTTGCTTGTGGTGGTTGAGCTGTTGTCGAGTGAATCGGGCATCTCAGCCGCTAATCCCGAATGTGACATCATCACACCTACTGTGCATAAACCTAATTGTAAGTCCATATCTGCTCTTTTATGCCATCATGGTAGTCCATCACTCCCCTCAGTCAGTCACTGTGATGGCTAGATGGGAATCAACTCTTCAAGTACTTTAGATAAACGTTACTAGCCTCGTTAAAAAGTTTCTTGACTAATGTAATTTAAAGGAGCAATAAGTAATAATGCTGGTGAAGATTCTCAGTCATCAAGGTCATGATCATTCCAAAAAAGTTACAAAAACAAAACAACTGGACTTTTTTTTTCAAAGTTTGAAGCTTCCCATCCAGAAAGCTTTCTGAATTCAAATGTCTGGCATAGTGTGGAGTTCCAAGCTTTAGTACTGTCCAAGCATTGGGCAGTACCTAGTTTGTTAAGGAGCAACAAAACCAAAAGGTTTGAGACCACTGTCTGAAGTTTTACGTCTATCACAAACCGGTGAGACTGGGGCAGATTTTATGCAACTATACTTTAGAATAATGCAAACGATGGGCAATCTTAAATTGTATAAATTGGTGTTTACTGTTAACTGAACAGGAACGAATTTTTGATAAACATGCGTCCCACACGTTTGGGGCAATTGGCTAAGACATTGTTGATGGAGAGGACTGATTGTTTATAGGGAATGTTACTTCCATCCTGGGTGACAAATGAGAATGATTCAAGTTGATTTTGCAGCAGATTCCTTACTTATTGCTCTTTTATCTGTAAGTTCAAGTATTTTGTTAGTAAATTATTGCATTTTGGAGCGAAGCTGATTATGTTTGTTCTGCACGTGTGTGTAGCGCTTGCTGTTTAAGAATGCCAGTGGATAAGTTCACTTCATCTATTGCTCTACAGCACCACACCTCACCACACAGGTATTCAGAAAGCAGAGCTGTTCAGCTGTTATTCCCTGATAATCAGGTGGTGCCCAGACTTCTTAGTTTTGATCAAATTAACTAGTTATTATTTGCCTTTGGCCCTTATTACTAAGCATTTCTAACCAAACCCAGCCTGTTAAAATAATAAACTTTAAATAATGACGCAACCTTGGCACATTAAAGCCAGTAAATCCAAATCCACTTCCACACACTAGACAAAGACAAAGCATCAAGGGAAACCCGGGCAGACGAAAAACTGCATTGCGTAATCCATTTAAAAAACTATTTGTTCATGTAGGGACTGGATCAAAACTTTAAAGGACCATGTTTTTTTTTGGCAGGACTAAAGTCAGGTCCACCTGTCTGCAGCAGCCTCAGGCTTAATCCCACCACTCTAAATGGGCCGTCCAGAAGTGAAGAGTCGACATGAGAGTCCTGAGCTGCTGACCTGCGTTGTACAGTAGAACCTGAGACTGAGCCTGCCAGGACAAGTCCCACTGACCTCATTCCTCAGCAGGAGGCTCGCCCAGGCTGCAAGCACCCAGCCAGGGCGAGCTGAATGACTGAAGGAAGCTGCCCGTCTGGGAAATCTGGGACATGTATAGCTATACAAAGAGAAATAAACAAGAACGCAAATATGTACAAAATATAACAACACACCTGATCCTATAGCTTTTCAGTTTTCTTAAAGATCATTAGGTTTTATGCAGTTCATATTTACATTCAGTATTTATTTCACCTTTGATGTAGTTTTTTTTTTTTTTTAAACTGCAGGCTTTGTTCATTTGTATGTTTAAGGATCCCCAATAGCCTCTACATTAGTAGAGAGTATTCTTCAAACATTACAATTACATCATAAAAAACCGTAATGAATGACCAGCAGGACACATTTGAAATCTAAGGAAGCTACAGAAGACAGGAAACAAGGGTTAAAAGAGACGAGGCAACAACAGAATGTTTAAACACCAGAAAAAATGCCTCTGGAAAGGCCATTGTAACATACAACTCACAAAAGTATTCAAACCCCTAGAGCTTTCTCACATTTCAGTTTACAGCCACAAATTACACAAACACACACTTTACTGGGATTCTACAGACAAAATAGTGCAAAGGTTGTGAAGAGGAAAAAATAAATATGTGTGACTTTCAAATAAACCTAAAACATTTCAAGTGCCTTTATGGGCCTTCATTACTCTGACCGCCACAAATAAAACCGAGGGAAACCAACAGAACTCAGAAAACACCTAATTAGAGTCCTTAGAGGCCTTAGAAGTTTATTAGAGGACAAACAGCATCATGGAGACCAAGGAACACAGCAGACAGTAGGGAGGAAAGTGTGCAGAAGATTAAAGCAGCGTTAAGTCATAGATGCCCATGGTGACTCTGGAGGAGCAGCACAGATACACAGCTCAGGTGGCTTAGTAAGGATCCACTCAACAAATCTGGCCTTTATGGGAGAGCAGCAAAACAAAGTCATTGTTGAAAGAAAGCTACAAGGCCTTCTATTTAGAGGGTGCCATAAGGTAGGTAAGGGATAGGCAAACAGGTGGAAAAAGCTACTCAAATTAAACAATAATTGTACATCGAGAATAAACGGCACATGTGTAGTGGAAAATCACCCTAAACACTGTATCTCCATAGAGCAAAGTGGTGGTGGCAGCATCATGAAGTGGGAAAGCTTTTCTCCAGCAGGAAAGGGGAAGGTAGTTAGAGTTGATGGGAAGACAGATGGAGGTTATATACCTCAAAAAGTGGTTCTCGGCCCGGTTGTTTGGTCTGCACCACGGTTTGCTCAAGTGTATTCAAACGTGCACAAAAAGTGCAAATCAAGGGGAGGAAACAAACTCTGGTCCATGTAACGCTACCCAATGTATAGTACATTTTTGAAAACTAGCAACCCATCACCAATTCTAATGTCCCATGAAAGATGTGAACCTACATTTTTTCTGTACCGTTTTCCCATAATGACACATTTTCTGTTATGCAAACAAACTAAATGAGCAGATAGAGATTATAGGATCATGCAGCGATACTCATACGAGGTATTCCTGCTCCATAACATGACTCTCGGTGGTGTGATGATATATTACTCGAGATTATATGTTCAAACATTTCTGTCTGTGTGGTAACTGGGCCCAGACTGCAATATGCAGAGGGAAACATAAACCTAAATTAGAAAGGATTCCCTCTCCTTCTTTTTTTCCAGATGAGCTAAATTCAAAAACAGGGCATCACCACAAGGGAGGACCAAAATACTACAGAGTAAATATGAAAAAAAGCAACAATCTGAGACAGAAAACCTCACAAACCAAACCTCAGACATGGAGGCTGAAGAGCTCCAGAGTCTGCAACTGAACAGCCCGACATACATCTGACATTCTGTCTTAGTTGTGAAAAACATTGTTTAAAGCAGCCAAAGGAAAAAAAGAGGCTAATTCTAAGGAAATGAGGGGTGGCTTCAGACTGTTACCCAGCACGGTGCTTTGCAAAAGTATTCACATCCCTTTTCACTTTTTGTCCCATCACAAACCGAGACTACTAGTTTTTGATTGGAAGCTTTTCGTAGCCACATTATAAGCAAGATCATGTAAACTCTAAAATCCAAATATTCATCCAAATGTCCTGTTTTTAATGGTTCACTTAGATATGTCCCTCCACCATTAAAGGATTTGATCCACATAAAAGACATTAAGCTGATCAAAAACAGCATCAACCGGAGCAGACTGCACAGGACCAAATGTAGTGGGATGGTTGTGCTAGAGACACAAATTACCAGTACATGGGTTAAAACAGGTTAAAAACAAACCGCTTACGAACCCATCCGTACATATCCATGCCGTTCTGTCCCCCTGGGGGACCTTGTATTTCAGCCAGTCTGCTGTCTGTGGCTTTTTTGTGTTACCTTTTCATGTTTTATGCCTCCCTTTAAGAAAATTTGTGTGAGGTGAGTGTAAATGTGTAAGTTTGTAAAAGCAGCTTCAGGACTACAGGTAAAATTTAACTATTTTGTTTGAGGTATACTTTCGAAGTACAGTATTCATTCATTTGCACTGTCCAAATTAAATGAACTTAAACCTAATGAATGTTACTTCTATGTGACTTCAATGTGACAAAACAACACAAAGTAGTGTGTTTTTGTGGAGAGGAAAGAAAGCGTTGCATGGATTCTACGTATTTTTGACAGATATAAATGTAAAAGTGTGGTGTGATTTTTATCTTGCTAAATCCATGCTTTGTAGAACTATCTTTTTAAGCAGGTCTTTGGAGGTATGTCTCTACCACCTTAGCAAAGCTACACACTGAAATCTATGTCCATTCTCTACAACAGGCACTACCGCTCAAAAGTTTGGGCTCATGTTTTTCCAAGAAAACTCGCATTTTTATTATTCAGTTGAGGAAATAATGGAAAATATGGCCACGACATTAACAAGGTTAGAAATAATTATTTGTGCCTGAAATAATAATTTTGTCTTTCAAATTCTGCTTTTCTCGAATAATCCTCCATTTGTAGAAGTTACAGCCTAGCAGACCATTGGCATGTAGCAGTCAGTTTGTTGCCATAATCTGAGGAAATGTCCCTCCATGTTTCCTGAAGCCCCTCCCACACGGTGGATTGCCTTGGTGGGCTCTTCTTATGCAGCATACGGTCAGGCTGCTCCCAAGACAGTTCAGTAGGGTTGAGATCAGGCGACTGTGCCGTATGATGCCACTCCATCAAAGACAGAATTCCACATTAACAATGTCAACGCTGTATTTCTGACTAACTTAAAGGGATCCACACTATATTTGAGAAATATTTATTTTAGAGGTAAAAACAATACAGTAAAATACTGTAAGATCTTTAGCTTTTAGAAACTTTAATAAAATATTGTCACACAGACGTTGCCATATTGTTTACGTTGCAATGCATTCTGGGCAAATGATGTATACCAGGTCCTTTAGAGCAAGCCCCATTCGGCCATAACAGTGATGAGTTAAACCGTTTCAGTTTGAACCGGAGCGTGTTGAAATTGATGACAAAGTAATAATAATAAACCGATTAATGACACGTACCACTCGCAGGACTGTGTGATCCCAGCGAGTAGTTCTCTGTGTCCGGTGTCGGGTCCAGTAACACTTGTTTAGGATCTGATCAGTCCGTTAACGCCTGTTTAGGGTCTGGTCTTTGGTCCGGTGCCGGGTTCGTGATTTCACATTCGGTACCGGTGGCAGTACCTTCATGATTTCAGAGGGCTTCCAGTGTTGCCTGATGTTTCTCCCAGCATCCTTTGCTCGCAAGGCGGCAGCTTTAGGCACTTTATGGATAAAAATACTCGTTATGGCAGCTGGTTTTAGCTTGTTAGGGTAACGTCCACCTGTGAGCTCCTTCATCAGTTTTGTTCGTACAGATGCATCAAAGTCCTCTGGAGAGAAGTGTTGAGAGCACAAATGTGGGTTCTTCTGTTGTCTTCTTCCAACGGCTTCTCCCCATTGTGGTTTTCTTCTTTTTTTTCATGTGGGAAGCGATGAACACCCACCTCACTTTTTCTGTTTATTGTTTTTGAGATTACAGCCAACAGCGACACTGTGTCGCGTGGTCGAAATTTTACAGCAGTCAAAACGCAATACAAGAAACCACAGACATACATAAGTATACATGTCTATGCAATATAAACAACTCAGATTCCAGTCCAGTAGGACCTAACTGCGTCATTAACCCAGCATGCATTGTCCATGTGAAAAAATGGTTACCTCCTTGGGTGAGAATATAACAAAGGATTTACAATTTTTTAAGTAAATAGGAGGTTTTACCTGTCACAAACAGCAATTGTTAAGTTAATAGGAAAATGACAACATATTTAGGCAAACACGTTCAACTAATCGTGGATCCCTTTTATGTTATTTTGATTGATAAAAAATTTTGTTTTTTTATAAAAAATTTCATGACATTTCTAAGTGACCCCAAACTTTTGAGCGGTAGTGTAGGTCGACTTTAGTGACAATGGCTACAGTTAAAGGTTGCTGTGCCTACTGGAGGCTGGGCTCCTGCACCAGAAACTAGAAATTGGGACTTCTAACACCTCTCTTTTCAATGCAAATATTGTCAATCTTTCAGAAAGGTTAGATTAGTGGTGTGCCTGACTAACAGCTGTCCTGTTGACTGATTCTCCCATCTAAGCTGCATTGCCTCTACAGCTACCTTAGCTTTCCAGTTTAAGAGAGCTATTTCTTGGTCAGTTTGCAGCTTTGACAAACTTTATTTTGGGATAATGGATTGAACATGTACTGGCCAAACCCTGCTTTAAACCTCGTCCCAACTTAATATCTCACCCGCCCGCCGGACTCCTTGATTCTAGATGTGACTCCACCGCCCGCACAGCCAACATTCCCAGGTTTATGTCGTTTGTTTTTTGCATAAGATGCAGCAGGATTTAAAGCGGCTGTTTGATTCTGACTTAAACCGAGCCTTAAACTGGTTCTTTTGATGCTAAGTTTTGCTAAATTTGCATTTTCCCATGACAACGGCAGGGCTAGTTCTTCTGTTTCCATACTTGGATCAAGTGATACAAACTAACCAATAACATGAAAGCTGATCAGCTGGCTGAGTGTTTCTAGGTGTAAATACATTTTTAAAGAAAAAGCACAATTGAATGTCACAGTTTCTTTTTTATTGTGCATGATAATTGTGTGAATTTAAGACTCTTTAAGGCCTTAAATTTGATTCTGAAATTTAAGACTTCCGAAGACCCTGCAGAAACCCTGATTTAGGGGGTATTACTTTAGGAGGGACTGAATATATAATGCACAGCACACATTTGAGTTTGTTATTTGTAAAAGACTGTGAGAACTGTGCATTAAATGAATATGAACACTTTTGCAACCGTCATAACTGTCTGACCTAAGCACCAAAAGTTAGAAGTCAACAAAGTAAATGTTTCTGAGGAGGTGGGGGTAAGCTGGGTAGCAACAGGAAAGAAGTCAAGTGTTAATTCTAAGAACAAATCGTTGCACATACACTTCCCAAAGTACCGTGCTGTGAAGGAACACTTAACCAGTCTAAAAATAAAGCAACAGGTCTGTTTCCAACATAGGTAGTATTTAAACAAAGAGCTACACTGCTGGTAAAGTATAATCATTCAACATGACAACATGTTCCAAGAGCATGCAGTCAGCAAGTTCCCGTTTCCTGCTTCAGTCGCAGTGAAAGCAAAACCCCAGAGCAGGACACTGGCGGGCTGCGGTGGGCCTCTGCATTCAGCTGAAAACCTCATAAGCTTCTTTCCAGACACCAACAACCCATATTCCTCCAACTATTTCAGTTATATCCTCGTAGAGATGGAGAAAAACAAAATCGGTTCATGTTCTTCAGAAAACAAAAGTGAATAATAGTCTTTTGGTTTCCATCACCAGCGAATGAACTCTGTTATAAACTACTAATAATGGCTGAGGAATAAAAGAGCTTAATGTTACAGTTTTTTGTTTTTTTTCTGCCTGTATGAAGAACACTTCCATGCTGGTGAGAAGCCCATAAAACAAATCCCACGCTGACATGTAAACTGACTTTTGGAGGCTGCAGGATGTGCATTCCAGGCCTGGGAATGATTAAGAATGGAAATTACAAGGCAGTGTGTTTGTTGCTGCGGCCCGGGGGGATAACGCCTGAGAGACGTTCACACTCTCTCTGGTGAATCAGAGCCAAAAGAGGTGACACTTTCAGCAGACTTCCTGACAGCGCAGGATAAAGAAGAAGCACAAAGGCAGTAGAACAGCGAAACATTTCCAGCAGGATTGACCCTGCTTCGTCACTCCTGCTTTGTGGAAATCTGCAGACGGTCATCGTGTTTAAGCTGACTCTCAGTCTACTGGGGAAGGACAGCTTGAGCCAATACAGGAAGGGTCATCCAACTAATAGAAGCACATTTCAGACTCAAACTTCCTCTTGTGGCAGAGAAGAGGGAACCGTTTTCCTCCCCCAGGTGAAAACTTGGGTGTAAATACATCAACAGCTCAACAAGCTGTAGCACATGGTGACCTTTACACCAGACTCATATCCTCCGATGCATAAGTGGACTTCCTCTTCTAATGCAACCAGCATCATGCAAACACGGATCACTATTTATACAAACCAACCACTGCAAAGACAGTTTCTGCCCCCAAAGTATCAATCTGACAAACACTTATCACTCAGAGAACTTAGATCAATCCCAGACTTATTTGCACCAATCTAAACATGGTGCAAATATATATATATATATATATATATATATATATATATATATATATATATATATATATATATATATATATATATATATATATACATATATGTTCAAATGTTTCAAAGGTATAGACTATACCTTTGGTATAGAGTGTGTATGATCTGTGAGGATTCAGTGCAGGTACCGTAAAACACAAAAGCAAGAACAATCTACAAATTGATGCGTTAACGTCATTTGCTTTGCCTTGAGTCTGCGCAGACTTCGCGTGGACAAATATGCACAGGGCCCGATTTTTATGTATGCAGTTTTACACTGTAAACAGCTCAGCAGGAATAAGTCTCATCAAACTGCTTTATATGTGACACTGAGCTTGATTATACTGAGCTGCTTCAAGCAGGCGGTCGCAATTATTTTACATTACATGACTATAGTTATTCAACCTATTGATACTAGTATTATATTAACATTCAACAGCAAATTAATAAAGTTATGGCGGCTTGTGCTTTGATGATTTGTCTCAAGAGCTGTAAGTCATTGAGGTTAAAAGGCCTCCTTACCATCAGCCTGATCTTTAGCCGCCTCCACAGATCCTCGATCAGATTCAAGTCAGGACTCTGGCTCCAAAAACTTTGCTATTACTTCACGTCAGAAGAAACAATAGAAAGAAACAGAAATACAAAAAAACTGGATCAACAACAGATACCAATAATTTCAGAGAAAGTATTTTATTTAAAACAAACTTGGAGACCAAATTAAATCAAGTAATAAATCATTATTTTTTACAAGATTTAATTTCTAGTTTGTCTGTCTTATTGATTTTAAAAGCCGACTTTTATCATTGCTATTGACATTTTCTCTTTCTCAATCAGGTACTGAAAATGTTTTATTACCCAGAGCTAGTTATGTATTGGAACGCTGGAGATAGGCACCATCAACCCCTGCGACCCCTTGAGGGATTAAGCAGGTCAGAAAATGGATGGATGGATAGTTATGTATTGTTGTTCCTGATGAAGAACAATATATATATATATATATATATATATATATATATATATATATATATATATATATGCCAAATGCAAACTACTAATAAAGAAATGTAAACCGTTTAACAATGTGTTTAGATTTTGGATATTGTTTCAGTAGAACTGACAAAATATTGTATATAGTGTAGTTCCTTCAGAACAGCACATCTTCATATTCAGACATGCTCAAAAGTATTCAGGAGTGTTTTTGAAATTTTACATACTTTGTCAATTTCTCATCAGAATAATGCATGTGAATATAATACATTTTCTGCTTTTTTCATGTGACAGTACACTTTATTTTTTTACTTGTTGCAAAGCACTGGCATAAAAAGAAAAATATTGGTATAATATAAAATTAACAAAGACTTTTTAAAGAATAAAATAAATTATTCAAAATTATATTGCCTCATTTTGCTTCTGCTGTGACTGTGGCGAGGTAGAAATTGCAGATGGAGGACAGGATTTCTTTGTAAGCATGTGATCTTCTGAACATGTGTTCTCCGTGACAATAAAGCTCACTATAACAACAACTACAGAGAGCCTCTCTATGTTGCTTCGTCTATAAATACGGAACATTTTGGTACTGAAGGGTTCAAAATATGCGTCAATAATCTGATGATGAACTACTTTTCAGGTGGAAACCATTGGCTACATTTGGAAAAGCAGAATTCAGAATAACAGATAAAAATAGCGTTGTTTTTTTGTTTTCAATTGCAATAAATGCAACGTCACGTGTTCTCTAACAACACGGCGAGTAATTGTGACGGACAGAATTTTAATAAAATGACAAAAGACTCTGGAGCCATGCTTGTGTGTGGTTTCACAAACACAGCAAACATTTCACATATCGTGTTATCACATTAGAACAATAAACAATGAAGGTTAAAACTTTTAAAAAGCCATTTACAACGCACCGAACCAGCTAACGTAAGCGCCGGCGTCTGTTATTTTCTTTACACATCTCCAACATTTCCTCCGTTCGTAATAAAATGTAAAGTTGTCAAAAATAAATCGCGTACCGTTCGTGACTGTAGCATCTCTGAGTCAAGCAAAGTTGGTGGAATATTTTTGTGAAAGTTTACTAATATAATAGCAACAAGTTGGACAGACGTTTTCCACTTTCTATGAAACTTTCAATGCTAGCGCGGTTGATACCAACAGTTAGCCTAAATCAGAACTTCCACCTTTTAAAATATGAGCATAAAGTATCTCATATGGGCTAAATATAATAATAAGTTTATTACATTTAAATAAACACTGATAAAATTGTAGTTTTAGATTAAATTAAAAACGTAAATTAAAGGGGTGTCTGTGTAGTGCACCCCTACTCTTTCTTATCCCAGCTTTGGTACGGTCCACTTTCCTCTCATTGGTCGTTCGGAGCCCTTCACAATTTTTGGAGGATGCTGAGTGTGCCGTAACCTAGCAACGACTGCCTCTCGCGAGAGTTGAAACGACAGAAAAACATCTACCAAACTGTTAAATATTCTTTCGACCAGTGTTTTGTATAGCTCCCGATATTCATTCAGTTATAAACTTATATATCTTCTTTTGCAACAAATATGAATAATATCCCGTTTGTACATTTAGTTCAATTCTACATCAAGATAACGTTTTAGGTTAAAAGAAAAAAGAAATCGCTTTCAAAAGGGGTTCACTTTCCTGCAATGATCGATTAACTAGCCATGCAGTCTTACAACTTTCTGTGAAAATTATATAATTAATTGCACTCCAACAAGGAATAAAACTACTCTACAACAGGAATACAACAAGATCTGTACATTTTAAATAGAGTAGAATAGTGGTTCTCTAATTTTTTTGTAACTAGGGCATACTAATCTTAAACAACAGTGCAACAAGATAGAAACTTCATAAGTCTGTTGTGTTTTTTTCTTCCATAAAAACAACAATAACACATATCAGATTCAATGGGAAAGCACTGGATGAAGTATCTAACTAAATAACTATTCAATTTCAAAACTGCCAAAAACACAATGGCTAAAATTCCCAAGTTACAGTTTGAGAAAGTTAACAGAAAAGATCACTGAAATTGGAATCTCATTTTAAAAAAGTGGATCTTTCTCACTGATCTCAATTCCAAAATACAATATTGCTCTTGTAGTGGGGAAAAAAAATAAGAAAAAGAAAGCATTTTAACTTTTGAAGGTCTTATCTTTCACACGTACATCCCATTCACACCTGGAACTAACATGCGTCCTCAGTGATTTGATCATGTCTTCCTGACAATGCCAAATACTGATGTGAAAGGTCTCGGGGTGAATCACCTCTGTAGTCTGAGTAATAATGAAAGTTGTCACAGAGAGACCAGCCGACTTGTTGGTGTCATGGTACTTGTTCAGCTGACAGCCCACTTGGTGATGTTTTTGTTTTAATGTAAGGTAGGTAACTCTGACCTGATCACTGAGGATGATTTGAATACCATGTATAAATGATCAAGGATGCATTAATACCAGAGATGAACAGGATCATAGCTATGTAAATGTAGCTCTTTCATTAGCTTGTATTGCCAACAGCAGTTGGCCATTTCATTAAGCAAATCAGCTAATTATACTGGTTGTTCTGATTGCTTTAATCTGTATCTCAGAAAATAAACGCTAAAATAGTCTAAGTTTTTAGAGATTAAATATCTTAAAAGTTTCTTCTGCCTCTGTGGGAATGCTGAAAGAGGAAGTCCTCGCTTTTTTAATGAAATATTTCCTTCAAGGTTGGCTGAATTTTTAAATGAGTTTTAATGCAAACTGTAAAACGCTGTTTAATAATGGGTGGCTGGGTTTTAATTTAAAAATAAATAAAGAATTCTTGTTGCGTAATTGAATGAAACCAACCCTGGTTTCTGAAAAGGTTCCTCTAGTGGAAACACTACTTTACAGAACCATGGATCTAGAGAAAAAAATTGGAAAATATAAATTTTTTTCAGCATACTATGTCCTTGTGAACTATTGTTGCAAATTCCAAAATATAGGCACTAATCTTGGTTGATGCACAAATACCAAGGATTGGAATCACTTTGGAATCACTTTGGAATCACTTTGTCACGATCTAATGGTCAGAGACATGACCAATCATGTCTTCATTAGCTAATTTGCATACACAATTGTTAAATATAGACCTATTCTGTGTGCTATAGTGTATAAAACAATCTCTATTTAATTTCAAATTACTTGAGAGCAGAAAAATCAATCTATATTTTTTACATGATTGTAAATTAATTCAGGCTGTTTCTAAAGCAAACAAAAAATGAATGATCCAGGACACGGTCCTTCATTTCAACAGCATCATAGAAGTCCTTTACGTTCTCGAGGAGATGGGGGCCAATGGAGGGGCTGGAGTGCAGCTATTGGCAAAACAAGCTGTGGGGATGAGCTAATGTTTTTGGCAGCAAACTGCCTTCATTTACTAATTTGGGATGGCCTCAGCTCTAAGGAGAGGAGAGTTTTCTCCCCTTGATTCACGCGTGTGAGTGCAGAGGAGGCTGCAGCTCTCACTGCACTGGTTCCCATGAGGACAAATGTTATTTTGTTCTCCTCTGAAACTCCACTCGTACTCCTTGGAGCGCTCTCCGTTCAGTCATAGAGAGGAGGCTAAACGTCTGGATGCGTGTTGATAAGAATGAGAATGATGCAAACATCAAAAAAGCTGCCGAGAGCAGCGTGTGATGTGATATAACCCAAATCATAGCTGTGTATGTTTGCCGTACATCTATTCTGATTCCGATCATAAAATACTGAACACTGGGCAAATGTTACATTTGTTGCCTTTCATCTAGGTGGACAGTAGACTACAGGTCATGGCAGGGGTCTTTGTGTGTCCCATGTTCTGCCTGTGCATGTGTGATCTTACTCCCACAGTTCTAAAAACATTAGATTATCTGGGAGCTCTACCTTTCCCTTAGCTGTGACTGTGTGCATGAGCTGTTATATCTCACTGTGTTGGCCCTGCCAAAAGACTGGGGCCTGACTTCCCAACATCCATATCTGATGGTATTCCTGTTGGTTTTGGGTTTATTTCAGTTGCTGCAGCAGTTTCATTTAAAATGTTGATTCATAACTCATGAAATGGTTCTAACTGATAAAGAATGTATTTAGATGAGGAGAGATTCCTCCTTCGCACTGAAGCCTTTGGAAATTCCAAATATTGCACCATTTTACCATGACTAATTTCCCATAACACTACAGAGCCTAGCTGCAACCTTTGCTGTGTGCGGGACCTGCTGAAAGCTCTTCCATAATGTGTTGATGAAACCTTGAATCTGTTTCGTCTTCTGTCAAGATCAACTGTGTAAGGTGGGTTGGTAGGTTTAGGGGTTTGGGGTGGGGGGGTTCAAGTTATGCATGAGTAAGAGGACTGCAAAAGGCAAGACAGGAGTGCTGAAAGACATTCTTTAAAGATTCAACATTTTGAAGCTTTGCACAATGTTTCGGGCCTCCAGCATGGAACAGTTATCGAATGAAATGTTTGTGTTCTCAGTTCTGACATGAATTACTTGAACAGTAAAAACTGAGGCATGTTCTTCTTTAGATCCTTCCACATTAGCGCTGATCAGTCCTTCAAACACTTGTTATTCCATTTGTGCACTAAAAGGTCTATAAGTCTGATACACATCATGTTCTTCACATTCTGGTGCATAACAGACTTCTTCTCAAACAATTACAAGATCGGCCTTCTATCACCTGGAGAACATTGCCAGGATTGAAGGACTGATGTGTCAGCAGGATCTGGAAAAACTAATCCATGCGTTTATTTTTAGTAGAATTGAGTACTGCAACGGTGTTTTCACAGGTCTGCCTAAAAAGTGGGTCAGACAGCTACAGCTGATCCAGAACGCTGCTGCCTGCGTCCTCACTAAGACTAAGAAAGTAGAGCACATAACCCAGTTCTAAAGTCCTTACACTGGCTCCCTGTATCTCAGAGAATAGACTTTAAAATACTTCTGTTAGTCTATAAATCCTTAAATGGCTTAGCACCTAAATACATCACAGACTTGTTATCAGTGTATCAACCCTCCAGACCACTAAGGTCTTTTGGCTCCAGCCTACCCTGCATACCTAGAACCAGAACTAAACATGGAGAAGCAGCATTTAGTTCCTATGCTCCGCTTATCTGGAACAAACTTCCAGAAAACTGTAAAAGTGCGGAAAGCCTGAGTTCTTTTAAATAAAGATTAAAAACACATTTGTTTAGGATTGCCTTCAACTGTTCTAGTTAAACTGTTTTACTGTTTTTAATGGGTTTTTTTGTTTCTACATTTTATTCCTACTTGCTTTTCTATGTTTTTTTCCTGTATTTTAATTATGTAAAGCGCTTTGCATTGTCTCTGTACTGAAATGTGCTATATAAATAAATTTGCCTAGCCTTAAAACTAATTAGAGTATAGCTGCTGTTGTTTGAAATCTATACAAAATAGTCCACTAAGAAAAATCTTTCCATGAAACCCATAATTGTACTCCGGTCCATCCTATTTCCATTGACCATGCTTGAGATGCTTCTTCAACTTGATATCAGGCCACCTTTGCTAAGTTGAGCTCATTGTACGTGGATTGGAGTGGAATACACTTGTTTTTATTAGGTCTCAATGCTGGCAGTGCCTCACAAGATCAGAAACCAGGCAGCGGAGTCCAAGGAATTCTCTGCAGGCATTGACACGCAGATTAGCAAGTTTGAAAGAAGAGAACCTTCCTGAGATGTGGCCATCCATTGTGCATATTTATCACAACAAAACCATGTGACTGGAGGTACTATATCGAGCATGCACACAAAGAGTAAAGAAGAAGTGATGGGGCAGAGTGAGCCAGCAATGCCCAGCGGAGGTGTGAAAAGGAAGAGGAAAAGTCCAAGATCAAGTGTCAAAAAGCACAAATAATATTTCATGACAAGAGGGATAAAGCACAAGTAGCCGTCACTTTGCTGGGAGGCATTGCCTCGTATTCTGCTGGTTCTGACGGTAGCTGCGTCAGTTGTCGTCATTTTGCTTTCTGATAGTTCCTGGTACCGCCGGCAGACGGTACAATAATGTCTGCTGATTGTGCTAAGGTCTTTTCAGGCTCAAAAAGGACTAAGTAAACTCTATCAGGATGAACGCTTGGCAAATGTTTTTATATTATATATTTTTGCATGTTTTTAATTGCCATGGTATGTGTCTAGGCCACTTTAAAGTGTAGGGAATCTCTGCTTTCATGGAGGTGGTTGCACTTTTCGATGACCAGTTAATCAATATAATTTCAATGGCAGAGCATGGCTGTTGCTTTCTATTTTAAATCCTAAGAAAATAGCAACTGTACTTAGTCTTTACCTTAATCCCTGAAACGGTCAGGTAAACTGTAAGAAAAATAAGCATATTTTCTGATTATTTAATAAAATGACACCTGTCTGTTAATCTTTTTGCATTTCATACACACAAACCAAAAATGTTGCTAAACTAAATAATAATTTGCTTCGCAGCCCAGCATTGCAGTTCAAAAGTTATGTAGACCTCAATTTAAAAAAGAAGTAAAAGATGAAAGTAGGAAACACACTGGTTTTTAGTGCTAAAAATGCTCACGGTGTAAAAAGAACCGAACAAATAAAATCTTTTTATTTTTAAAGCACAAACATAAAACGAAGAGTTAAAGTAGAGTTTGAAATAACAGGCAAACTTCTTCAGCCCCATATTCATTCACCAACAAAAGCCCTGACGTCTGTCTGCGTGATTGTGCCTTTATTTAGCAATCCTCCAACAGAGGTGCAGACTTCCTCCTAACTCCAGTGCTACGAGGCTTGGCAGCGCCTCATTTTCCTGCTTATGTAACCGTCTTATCTTTTTATGCCTGCTACCTGAGCTCTTGGCATCAACACACACTCTCTGACACGCATGCACCTTAAAAACACAAACGCTCAAAGTGAGAGTATTTATAGAGGGAAACAGCTCAAAGCTAAATGCTCGTAAAATCCCATTCGTCACTGCAGTCATAAGAAACGCTGTCTCCTTTCTTGTGCTGTCCTACGCAGATGAACGGTAGTGTGAACCAGGGTCTGTTGACTGGCAGGCTGGCTGCTGTTTAACCTGGTTGTTAGGCCTTTGTGTCATTTCCAGTCAGGCAAGAAGGAGGGCTCAGAGTTTATAACTATCATTTCAGAGAGGAGGTTGTCCTTCAGCGGAGCCTGGAAGTCATGACATAATCAGCTTCTGTGGCACTTTTTAGTCACACAGGTTATTCCAGTAAAACAATGGAAACACGTTTGATGGGTTGTTATAGTATGTATGTATATTATAATACAGTGACATGCTTGAAAAATGGATTTTCCTTTAGAAAAGCCGGCTTCTACCCTTTTCAGTTAGTCTTTTCAGTTTCATCATAGTTATACGTGCATGTTTGGTGCGGTTGTGGTTGAGGATAGCGTTTTTTAGAGGGTGCACCAGAGGTCTGAGATTACAACACAACAACAAACTCAACTTGAACTTTAGTCCATCCATGGTCACTTGCCTGTGGCTGTGTTTTTAAGTCTGGTCGGTCTGGTCAAAGTTCCTGACAAAGGAGCTGCCCCGTCCACCCCTGTCTTTTCGTTGTTGTAGTGTATCTCGTCCATTTCTGAGTGTCATTCAGGCCTGTGCTGCCAAGCGTGTGACTTTGACAGGTACCAGGAATTGATCCAATTAGGTGAAAAATTACACACAATGCACTGATTGGCCATGGGCAAAAGAGATCTGCAGCCATTAAAATTAGCCCTACACAAAAAAATAACTCCAAATAAATCCAAAATGAAATGGGATTGCTGAAAAATCCAAAGTCAGAAACATTTTATGAGAGAACAGATGTGAGGATTGCTATTTATTTTGTAATTTACGTTTGTGCGTATAAACCTTTTTCCTGCAATCCTGATAGGGGCGGCCCCCTATCAACACGCGGTTGCTGATATAGCGTCAGTGTGTATGGGTGACCTGACAAAAGTGCAAATGGCGGTGTCAGATAGACTAGAGGTATTGCTGGTTCTAGGGAAAGCTGTGTACCCCTTTGGGCAGAGTTGGGCTGCTGCTACCTCTGAATAAAAGAGCAATTAAAGAGTAATGAATCACGGCAGCAGACCCAGAATTCAGCCAGACCAGCAGAGGTTCTTAAAAAAGGGATTTAATTTAAAAAAAAAAAAATCAGAGCAATGCAAAAAGGACTGAAGAACCAAAAAGACTAATAAAAAACATCCAGTACTTCACAGGAACAGAAACTGACTGGTAACATGACAGAATAGCTCAGGTTCTCTGGAAGGGAAAAACTTGGTCAAAAAACAAACATCAGATCAGGATTGACTCACCCAAAAACATGACAAAATCAACAAGACGACCTGGCACTGATGTCTGGTCTCAACAGTTTATATAGAGGTGGAAGCAGGTGAAACCGGTGAGAGGTGATTGCAGCAGGGGTGGAGTTAGGCAGGTGTGCAGAGTAAGTAATTAGACCAGACATCAGTGCTGAGGCTCAAAACAAGAACAGATCAGAAACCAAACCTAAAAAGCTGAGAGGACAAGTGGACAGAAACAAACTACACCAGACCTGATAAGAAACAGAACAACCCCGAAGTATAAAACTAAAACAGAAGATAAAGCCAAGACTAACACAGATGACCAAAACAGGATAAACTAACTGTAAACAAGCTAAACAGGAACCTAGACAAGACAAAACTCAAAGCAGCCAGAGAACCTAAGGCAGGAGAGTAAACTAACCAAAACAGAACCTAGAATATTACATAAAGTTCTTTCTCAAACAAATATGCTTAAAATAAAACTAGTATTCTGGAGGAGAACGTGGGATCTTATTTCAAATTTTATCAACATTAAGAGAACATTTGCCCTACTGCTGATTTTAGCAGAAAAAAAAGAGATTTTAAAAACCGGGACAACCCGAAGATGACTTGATAAAGGAGACTAAACAGCACATATCTTTTGTCATAAAAGTTCTTCTGGTTCTTCTCATCATAGAGGGGACTTCCCTTGTGTTTGTCGGAAATCTCTAGATCAGTTTTACTACACTGAGCTTGGGTGTGGAGACAGCTCATACGGATACTGTGAAGATGCAACGCTGAACCTCTTCTCCAAAATGCTGCTGCCAGAGTCCTGAGCAACACCAGGGGAAATGGGCCAGCAGTTCTGAACTCACTGCCATGGCTCCCTGCTTGTAAAATTATCAGTTTGAAACTCTTGTTATCGATCTGTAAGAAGCTTAATTGTCTTGGACGTAAAGACATTTCCAAGATGCTCGTCAGGTGTGAGCCATAAAACCCTGAGGTCATTGTCAGTGCCAAGATCTAAACAATTGGAGGCAGCGTTTGGTTCCTTTGCCTCTCCCATCTGGCATTAAAACCTGAGATGTTCCAGAAACTGTTTGCTTCTTTTAATTAGAACTGAAAACATTACGTTTGATGCCGCCTTTCCATAAGGTCAGAGGTCATTGTATTGGTTTGTTTTTGACATGTCTTAGCCATGTATTAAACAAAAATGTATGTTTTATTCTTGAAATGCATCTCTTGCTTTAGTACACATTTTTCTATCTGTCTTGCTTTGATCTGGTGGTGAAAAAAGAAAGTCCTCTTACGTAAACCCTGTGAGTGGAATAGTTCAAACTCAAAGAGGAGGCTGCACTCCACTGCCTCTTCAGACAAAATTTGACATTCGGAACCTCTAACCCATTTGATCTTTATCTGTTTTCACGTTGTAATGTTCACTTTTCACTCTTTGATAGAAACAATCAGTTATTTAATATACCATTGATTAGTGCTCTGTAAATTAGGCATTTTCATTCAAATGTTTCTGCACCTTAAATCTTCAACAGAGCTGGGCCCGGATAGAGTGTTTACACTGCTTTACTCAGGAAAGAGATAGGGGAGGGCATTATTGCAACATACCTGCACTATAAATTCCTTGGAAGCTATGTGTGGATCCTGGAATTTTCCTACAGCCGTGCCTCGAGCGCGCACAAACAACAAGACTCGATACAAAGGTGCATGAGATTCTATCTCTAGTAAAATAAAGGTAGGCCTACTTGTCAACATCCTTGGTTGGGTTTTTCCTTTAAACATTTCCGTGTTATTTATGTCCGTTAGGTCTTTCCATGTTCAGTTCATTTCCCTGTTCATTATTTTTAGAAAAAATGTTGCCATACTAGTTTCTTCTGTTATTCACATGTTCCCTTTTGTATGTAATGTTTTTGTTAGCTCCCTTCGTCTCTCTCCTTCAGTTTCCAGCTCTGCCCCAGCTGTTCTACATCTTCTCTGATCAAGCTTTTTTTTTCATTTTCCACCCCTGTCTCAGTATTTAAACCCTTGTTTTTTTCACCAATAAACTGCTCTGTCCTCTGTCTGTGCTCTATGTTCTGTTCGCTCTGTTTAAGACCTGTACGTTTTCTATTTTATTGATAAAGCCTTCTCCATGCTTATCCCGACTTCTGGTCTGCATTTTGGTCCAACTTACTACCTACAAAACCGAACAGTGAATACAGCAGCCATTTTTGTCTGTTTAAAAATATATATATCACCATAGTAACACTTGGTGACAATAAAGTTTCTTGATTCTTATTGTGTAAACAATTAAGACCTGAACATGAGAGCTGGATGCAAAAAAAAAAAAAAACACAGGTTAAAAGTATTCATCTTCTCAGAACTGTATTCCATTTCTCCTTATGGGAAAACAATGCTCAGTCATCTTCTTTTCTGGCAGCGCAGACCATTTCCCAATTGCTTGACCATAAAGGTTGATTTGTATTGTTTTGGTCCGCTCTCCTCATCGGGGATAAAACCGTAGAACTATTTATACTGGTGGCTTCCTGGAATTCAGCGGCTGCTGCTGGTGAAGGGCTTCCTTGGAAAAAAGTAGTCCATCAAAGTTGTCATATTTCCTCTTTAACGCCTTTCATTAGATTCATTTCAGCGCTTGTCAACACTTCATCTCCAAGCACACAACTATTTCTGGAGCTTCTCAGGATGATAAGTTTATCAAAAATAGTACGCCTTTGTTGGCTTATTGGAATTATATAATCCTATTTAAGATATGGATTTCCCCTCAGACACTTTCCTGGGTTTTGTTTATCTTGAGCATTATGAATCAAAAGAAGACAATTAAAAGAGTGAAGCAGGGCAGTGGTCCACTCTGTGTTAACATTTAATTTCCAGTCAACACATGAAAAAGGTGTTTGCTTGGGTAAATCGATTTTTTACTAGTAAACATTACATAATTGTTTGTTTTTAACCCAACAAACACTCTTCTCACGTGTTAACTAGAAATGAAACGTTAACATGAAGTGGATAACTGTCCTGGTTCACTATTTTGGTTTTGCAAGACTTGTTACACTTTGAAGTGCTGAAAATCTCTTTAGGTATTGCACCAGCATCAGAAATGTCTCCAAATAAGCAGCACAATGAGAAAGGAACATGCGAGAAGTCGATTAAGGCTAAGTCACGAGCAGCAACAGAGGTCCGCTCTGCTTTGGCGCTGGGCTTTAAAACGTGAGCTGCTGATGGAGCCATAGCCCAGGCAGCAGACGAGGCTTCCAGGGGAGCGGACCGCAGCGTTCCTCTGGCTTTTTTAATAGCAGTGTACAGCTGTGTTACCTCCACTCGCTGGAATGTGAGAAAGACGGAAAAAACGACACATGCACATTTTGCTAAACGACTGCGTTCAGGTCTGCCGTGAGCTTGTAAAAAAAATGCAACAAATTTATACCTGAAGGTGGCAACAAACACAAGGGCAGCCATGCTTCAAGTTTACATTAGATACTATAACTATAGTTAATGAGTCTGTATTGTGTAATAAATATGTCATTACAACTTTATAGTCTGTACCTTACATGCAGCCTTTGACTTTTATTGGCATCCTTATCCTTTAAAAGTATTTTATAGAGTTGGTTCACTCAACTGCCTGGACTCTGAGAAATCATTTGTGAACCGTGGAAAAGATACAAGCATTCTGGATCTTTCTGCTGTCGGTAATTTCTGATGGGGATCCTAAAAACTATAATATCTTAGAACTTAGGTCATCTGCCATCTCGCTACCAAAATCCATGAGCACAAATTAAATAGATGATATGATATCTAAATGGCCTGTGATTGTCAGCAGTGATGTTTACCAGAAGCAGTGCAGAGTTGGACATTATCTTATCCTGGACTTTGCCCCTGAGGCAGCTTATACAATAATTGTCCTGATTGGGACAAACAAACTAAAAAAAAGAAGGACCCACTGACAGGACTCAGTGCTCAATTATGAATCACTGAATACTTACTGCCTCTTAAAAAACAGTTCGCATCGCTTAAACGTTTTTTATGTCACTTAATAATGTACAAGTTCTAATTTTTTTCCTGTCTGAAGGTTGTAGCAAGCAGGAGGACTTAAAATGTTTTCTGTGTGACTTAAACAAAACTGAAAAATGAAATGCACTTATTGCTTCATTGTCTCCTGTATACGACTTTAAGGAGCGAACTGTTCTTCATGTTTGTCCAGATTTGTTTTAGAGGAGTGATGACAACAAGCTGCAGTATTTTGCTGAAAAATATGCTTTTCAGTTGGTTTGGTACTTTTTAAAAGCTTGGTATCTTTGAAAGAGGAAACTTTATGTTTATGTTTAATGTTGATATTGTTCTGTCTGCATCTTTGAATATGAATATGTGTCTTATACGCCCATGAGGGTGTGGTACCTCTATGGTGTATGGCACAAAATACATAAACTACTAACTAATTATACTAAGAGCTGCTTAGACAATACTTTTTAGAACAACGTTTTGCTGCTGTGACAACTGTGGTAGGTCCTAACCAGCTTCGCATGTCTAAAGACAGAAATATTTGCTAGTTCTTCTATGCAAAAGCTGAAGCTCACTAAAATTTGATGCAGGGCATTTCAGAGGAGCAATTTTCTTGTCTTGCAGTAGATTCTCAATTGGATTTATATTTGTACTTTCATTAGGCCAATCTAATGCATTAATATGTTTTGATCCAAACCACAACACTGCAGCTCTGGCTGTATGTTTAGGGTCATTGTCCTGCTGAAAAGTGAACCTACGACCCGGTCTCAAGTCTAATGCCCCTTTTCCATGGGTTCTGGTTTGCTGGGCTCTACTCTGCTCCGCCCACTTTGCAAACATTTCAATTACAGCATTTTTCATTCCGGGCTGGCTAATTTTCAGCCCTCCTCAAGAGGTAGTATGACCAGAAAAGAGTGGAGGTGAAGTGTGACGTGAACACACTGCTGTTCACTGATTGGCCAAGGAGAAACAAGAAGGTTTTTTTCCAAGAGAAGTCCAGAGAAATGTTAAACTGAAGAACAACAACATTATTTATAAGGACCACCATGAACAGAGTTGGTCAAACCGAAACATCACTATTTACTATACTTAGTATTTACAAACCATGAAGGAAACAAAAGAAAAGATTTAGCGAGGCTTTCTTTTATTTTACACACACTGAAAGCTATTAGGTTTTGCCTCTAAAGAGTATTTGGCTCAAAACACTCGAGCAACTGTGTATGCGGGGGAGTAGAGAGAAGGCAGAGGAACTTCCCCGCCTGCACATCGTCTTCATCGGGCAGAGAAGTCCACTGCAGCTGGGTCAAATACTCTGTGGAATCAGCGACTTCGAGTCAGTGAATATCCGCGGCCAAAAGACCATGATTTTGCACTTTAAAGTCCGTCTCGTCGTTCTCACCATGACTGAGGAAAAAACATCCTCATAAAACCATAGATTTGAATTCTGGGTGACAAACTTGGGAGCAGATCAGACAGTCGTGTCTTCTCTCTCCACTTCTGTCACGTATGCAGGCAGACAGAAGCTGGGCCTTATTTCATTATTAACTCTGTTTAACTCTCCATCTATTTGATAAATATCTGATCTGTGATCCAGATATTTATCACAGTGGATTATTTGATCCTTAATTTAAGCCCTATAGGGTTTTAGGAGCAATTTCCACCTGAAATTACATACCTGATATAAATCAAAGACAGCTCCATAGTTACAAAGTATAAATGCAAATTTGTGTTACCGTAACAGTAAGACATATATGAATATTCAGTAGAAACACTATTGCAACTGTTATTATGCCTGATTTATTGTTGATTGAACAAAGAAAAAAATTAATTTTTTGAAACTCACCCAAATGTTTTTTCTGAATAACCATTACTGAACACCATGAGAAACCATGGAAAAGCATCAGATTTTATAAACCCACGCCTTGACTATAACAGCAGCAAATCTGGACTGAATCAGTTGAAGCACATTTGTTCCACAATAATTGTAGAGGGTAGTGTGCCAGATGGAGCTGGGATTTTGGCACAATTAAGCCAAATGTGTTTTGCACCTCATAACATGGAATTTGGTCAAATAAAAGTATCATCGTAGGACTCCTTCCGCTTATGAAACAGTCTTTGGTCAACAGATTTAACTTGTATCATCAAAATGTACCATTATACACGGCATAATATCAACAATGTGCAAAGCAATGCATAAGGCTAAATCAAAAGCTCAATTGGGCACGGAAACGACGTCGCCGGATATGGTGTTACAAAAACAAGCTTTACAAAACTTTAAAGGAGGATTTCTCTAGTTTGAGCTGGTAAATGTGTGTTTCGTGTAGTGTTTTTTATATGTGTTTTATATATGTTTTTAATATATGTTTTTTTATATATGTTTTTATATATGTTTTTTATGTATGTATGTATATATATATAGTCTGAGTTGATAGTTTAGGTAGACAACCATGTCTAGGTAGGTTGTTAGTTATATCATACTCTTTCCATTTTCAGATAATGGAGTGAATAGTGGCTTCATGAGATATTCACACTTTGCAATATTGACACTTTTGGTTATATATTTGGATATTTTACAACAACGTCCCTCAATGTTTGTTATGTATTTACCCAATATCCATGGACGTGTTCAAATGAAAGAAACTCAGACTAAATCTTGTTGTCTGTCTTGCATGGTGTGTTACCTTTCACTAATGTCTGCCAGAGTCAATCTGTGTTCAGTATTCTGGTGTGTGAGCAGGGTAATGGGCCAGCAGGCACGTGCGGGGGTGGGGGGGGGGTAAAGGTCAAGTCGACGGTTTCGGGTCAGGTGATCCCAGGGTTGAGACAGATGGTGATTTACAAGAGTTTGGCAGCAGGTTCCCTCAGGGACATCTCAGACACCCCTGGGGTTTTGCTCGCAAGTCAACTGGAAAAAAAAAAAAAAAGACAAATGGAGTGAAAACGTTTTAAATGGGGAAAAGGTTAAAGCTAAATTTTGACATTTAAAAAAAAGTGAAAAATGTTTTTCAGTTAGTCTTGCTTTCTTGTTATATATTTCACTTGAGATGACAGATTTGTAGGCCAAAGCATGACTGTACATTACGAGCAGCAGGATATACGTAATTGATAAAAGAAATGAACTTTTATCGTGGATGATGCTAGGAAAATTCCCCCTCATGTCTGTCTGCCTTTTATGAAGCTGCATGCTGCATTAGCTTTAATTATCCTGGCAGGAACATTGGAAACATGGGGAGACAGCAAGTTTGACTCTTTTGTCAGGGCACATTATGCAACCACATGCATCTCAGCATACATTTATTTATTTCAGATTAAAATTTACTGCTCTGCAGTCAACACAAGGATTTTCCAGAAGATTGTTATGTTTTATAACCATAAAGACAAGTCTTTGGCTTCCGCAGCCTTCCGCACATCATCTACTTGTGCCAGTCATTTCTTCCTATAGTGGTCGCTTGTGCCTGGTTCACATGGCAACATAATTATGACAATTTTCTTGACCTGATCCTACCGATCTGACAATGTCAAGGATGCCCCTTTTTTATTGTATTTTATTTAACCTTTATTTAACCAGGAAAAAAATCCCATTGAGATTAAAAACCTCTCTTTCAAGGGAGTACTGGTCAAGAGGCAGCAACGTTACACATTAAACAGAGATACATTCAATTAAATGACAGGCACACACACAAAAAAAAAAAAATATCAAATAAAACAATTACAGATAATTAAGGCCGTTTCAATTTTTTTCACTTTCAACTTAAAAGCATTTAAGGATAAAAACTCAGTCAATCGTTGGATCTCAGGGCATAAGAGGCCATGCTTTTCTCAGTAAGTAAGGTATAAATGTAAGAGGGCAGTAATCCGAGAAGGGCCTTGTACATAAAAGTGTACCAATGACACTGCCTCCTCGTAGAGAGGGAAGGCCATCCCACCTGAGAGTACAGGTCACAGTGATGTCATGGCTCTTTTTTTTAGCCTGCTTTCTCTCCCTGCGCCACACCAACAGGTACTGTATGTGGTGTCCTGGTGGAGAAGAAATGGCTCTAGGCTAGGTTCAACTAGCTCATCAAATTTACTACTATCCACTCCCCCGCTTCGTCCCACCAGTAGAAAGTGTGGTAAATGGAGGAATTTGTCACAGAAAACGTAGGCAATTGGTACGATCAACTGTGAAGGCTAAAGCTGGGTTAATGCTCGAAGCATTGAACAGACTGTGGAGGTGCTCGCACCAAAACTGTCCCTCCAAGTTTTTATAACGTAGCAAGGACCAGGCTCGCAAGTGTTATTCAAAAAGAGGGAATTCAGAGGAGCCCTCGTCAAGCAGGTTTGCCTGTACTGACATCAAATGGCACAGAGGGTTCAAGCAACACAACTTTGTTAGGTGCTATGTTGTTACTGCTTATTCTGTAATTGAAAACAACATTATTACAGCATATTACTGGCATTCAGGGATGAGTTTATCGGCCATGTTTGTGGATACAAACAAGGATTTTCACTTCTGCTTCCATCACTTGAACAAATCAAGTCTAAAACAACAACCCACATTACTTAAAGCATTGAGCTTGTATTATTAAGAAAAGTGTTTTTTTAAACCTTTCCTTTACAAAGGACCCCTATGACCTTTAGAGACAGGTTGTATCCTCCACCTTCATGTCTTCCTGGATGCATCGGTTGAACACACCATCCACTACATCCCTAACCCTTGGTTTATTTCTGCTTATCTTCCATAAACACACTAACTATTCTTAATTATTGTTAATGGCACAGCACACAACCATTTTGGAAGTGTGACATTAACTCTTTCTTCTCTGGTCGACTGAATTTCCACTGGTTATGTTAAGTACATCTCCCTGTGTTCTTGGAGAATATCGCACCTATGTACCTGTCAAGTATAGACATCTACAGAGCTTCTGTGAGTGCTCTGTCCACACAGACCTGCCTGACAACCCATCGCTCAGGTATAACTCAGCCTTAAAACATCTGCCATGCAGCCTGCCTCCTGCCTCCTGTCTGCTGTGTTCTGCCTGTGTTCTACTTCGCTGCTCTGCTCCACTGATCAGTGGGAGTAATTTCACCTGTGCATTCCCTGATTAGTTCTGCATGCATTTCATTTGCTATTTAGAGTAGAATGGGAGGCAGATCCTTTAGCTATCAGGTTCCTCTCCTGTGGAAACAACTCCCAGTTTTGGTCCGTGAGACAGACACCCCGTCTACTTTTAAGACTAATCTTAAAACTTTCCTTTTTGACAAAGCTTATAGTTAGAGTGACTCATGTTACCCTGAGCTACCTCTATAGTTATGCTGCTATAGGCTTAGGCTACTGGAGGACATCAGGGCCTATTTTTCTCACTCTACTGATTTCTCCTGTTCTCCAGTTTTGCATTGAATTGAAATGACTGTTGTCATTTCAGCTTTTAACTTTTTGCTCTCTCTCTTTTTTTTCCTTCATAGAAGGTACATCTGATCTGCCGTTCTGTTAACTGTGACATCATCCAGGGAAGACAGATCACCTGCTACTACCATCTAATGTAGAACAGATTACTAGATCAATGTGTGCTTCTGTGCTTTTTTGTCTCTCTTGTTGTGTCTCTGTTCTGTCTTCTGTAACCCCAGTCGGTCGAGGCAGATGACCGTTCATACTGAGCCCGGTTCTGGTTCTGCTGGAGGTTTTTCCTTCCCGCTAATGGGGAGTTTTTCTTTCTGCTGTCGCTCCATGCTTGATCAGTATGAGGGATTGCAGCAAAGCCATGGACAATGCAGACGACTCTCCCTGTGAATGCTGCTTGTCAGGACTTTGAAGCAATCAACTGGTTCCCTTATATAGGACATTTTTGACCAATCTGTATAATCTGATTGATTTTGACTTTGTAAAGTGCCTTGAGATGATATGTTTCATGAATTGGCGCTATAGAAATAAAATTTTAATTGAATTGAATTATTTGTACCTGCCTCCCACAGCCAGCCAGCACCAAATTGTCTCCTCGTCATGTGTGAGCTGCATCCCAGCATTGTGTGCACTGCCTGCCCTGACCTGTTGGCTCTGTGTGGACTCTCTGCTCTCCATACCCTCGCTGGATTCCTCTTTGGCCTTTTGTTCTGGTCACAACCTCGGACTGTTTCTTATTTTGGTTCCTGTGTCACCGCTTTGGACTGTTTATGCTGGATCAGCTGCACTTCTGTGTATAACTCCTGCCTGGTTCTCTGTTTCATTATCTGCCGTCATCTGCCTGTTCTGCCTGTCTCCAAACCTGTTCAGCCACAATCACCTGTCAGCTGTCATTAGCCGTTTCTGCCATCTTTTCTCTGCTCATCCTGGACTCCTTCGTTTTCTTCACCTTTTATTTTACAATAAACCTTTTTAAGTGCAACACCGTGTCAGGTGGTGTTTTCAGGTTCTTTGTCTGCATTATAGTATCAATGATTCAAAGCACTTTTGGTGCAAATTCCTTTTAAAGTGTTGTAATATTTGCTGCAAACACCCGGTGCCGTCTGAGTCTAAAAGGGATTGAGGCCTTGAAATGTGTCGGTAAGATGTGCAGAAAGTTCAAAAGCTTCATGAAGCTTCACTCACGTTACAATAATTAGAGGCTGCTAATTACATTCCTTTGTGTGTTTTCAACAAGTAGCAACGATTGACTTAATAGGCAAGGTTTCTCTTCAAACTAATTTCGGTTGACAAGTAAATCAATAAATCAATATATAGGTGAACTTACACAGACGTAGACTGGGTAAGACCATCGTCTGGTCCTGCAGTACACGACACATCCTGAGCATCTTTGTTCTTTGTGGCCGACAAATGTGGTGCATTACCGCCACCTACCAGTCTGGAGTATATGCCAGAAATTACGGTACCGAGAAAGTTGCTAATAAAGGTGCTATTTGTTTTCTTTTGTTCATTTTGGTTTTTTTTAACTGTTAGTGTTTTATGTTCTTAATTGATCCCAAAAATTACATTAAAGACAGCTCTGATTCAAATTTATTTGAAGCAAGCAGAACTGTTTTAACTATGCTGTAAAACAAACCAGTTATTTCATACTGTTGCCATATAGATATATCCCAATCCATCCATCCACCCATCCATCTTCTTCCACTTATCCGGGGTCGGGTCGCTGGGGTAGCAGCTTCAGTAGGGAGGCCCAGACGATCCTCTCCCCAGCCACTTGGGCCAGCTCCTTTGTGGGAATCCCAAGGCGTTCCCAGGCCAGCCGGGAGACATAGTCCCTCCAGCGTGTCCTGGGTCTTCCCCTGGGCCTCCTCCCGGTGGGACGTGCCTGGAACACCTCACCAGGGAGGCGTCCAGGAGGCATCCTGACCAGATGCCCGAGCCACCTCAACTGGCTCCTCTCGACATGGAGGAGCAGCGGCTCTACTCTGAGTCCTCCCCGGATGACTGAGCTCCTCACCCTATCTCTAAGGGAGAGCCCAGACACACTATGGAGAAAACTCATTTCAGCCGCTTGTATCCGGGATCTCGTTCTTTCGGTCATGACCCAAAGCTCGTGACCATAGATGAGGGTAGGAACGTAGATCGACCGGTAAATCGAGAGCTTCGCCTTTTGGCTCAGCTCTCTCTTCACCACAACGGATCGGTACAGCGCCCGCTTCACAGCAGACGCTGCACCAATCCGCCTGTCGATCTCCCGCTCCATCCTCCCCTCATTCGTGAACAAGACCTCAAGATACTTGAACTCCTCCACTAGGGGCAGCACATCCTCCCCAACCCAGAGAAGGCACTCTACCCTTTCCGGTTCAAGATCATGGTCTCGGATTTGGAGGCACTGATTTTCATCCCGGCCGCTTCGCACTCGGCTGCGAACCGCTCCAGTGAGAGCTGTAGATCACGCCCTGATGAAGCCAATAGGACCACGTCATCCGCGAATAGCAGAGACTCAATCCTGAGGCCACCAAAACGGATCCCCTCAACACCTTGGCTGCGCCTAGAAATTCTGTCCATAAAAGTTATGAACACAATCAGTGACAAAGGGCAACCTTGGAGGAGTCCAATTCTTACCAGAAATGAGTCAGACTTACTGCCGGCAATGCGGACCAGACTCTGACAGCGGTCGTACAGAGACCTGACAGCCCTTATTAACAATATATATATATATATATATATATATATATATATATATATATATATATATATATATATATATATATATATATATATATATATATACCAATATGCAAACAATGAAAGGGTTAAAGACTGAAATCAACATCCAGACAGTTTATTTCTTGATATAACCAGAAATTAGAGTTTTCTGATTTTTCATCTGGGTGAGGTGGTATTAATGATCCCATCTGCAATTTTTCTATGAAGTCATTGACTGCTATTTGAATTTAAACTATTGATTCAAGTTCAAGATAGTGAGGATAAATGCAATAAATCCAAAACTTGTTTTGTGATGATGTTAATCTTTGCCTTTAAGAAAACTTATATGGAAGATCAATTTCCCTATTTCACTTTGCATCCCTCCCCTTTCAAGTCATCAACCAATCTACCGCCTTTATTTCAGCTTTTATCAGACAGGCAGCTGGTGCTCCTCCTCTCCATCTATTTGAGCAAGTTCCAGTCCCCCCAGAGAGGAAAAGAGAGGAAGGACGATGAGGGGAGGAGGAGGAAGAAGAGCTGGCAGGATGACGGGCGGGAGCGGAAGGGCGCAGCTAGACGCTTCAGGTCGCAGGTCAGGTCTGCATGTGCTGGGATCTTTTGTTCTAGATCCCCCTCCATCACCACTGCCAGTGTTATTCTGCCTTGTGCTCCACCTTGCTCCACCTAGCTTCAAAGTGCAGTTCCAAACGAGCACATGAAATACTCTCTGGAGGATTTAGTCATGCACACACTCATTTGCACGTTCATGGGTTGTAAAAAAAGATTTGTGATATATTAAAGGGTTGATTCGACTGCAGAGTTGGGGTCAGAACCCAAGGGAAAGACCATTATCTGACCCCACAGATCCATGTGAGAGATAATTTATAATCTACCTATTATGTCATCGCCCACACTTTCTCCAACGCCCCACCACATCCTCTATTTTTGTCTAAACCTCCTCTAAAGTTTTGTGTTTGTCTTGAAAAAGTGCTGCCTCCATCAGTTTTATGTAATTAAAGAAAAGCAGGTCACACAAGTTCTCTTTGTTTCTGCGCGGCAGACAGGAAGCTGCCATTAGCAAACTCTAAAAATGTAAAAGCCTTTGCACATGTGCCAGAAATTTCCATAACACTGTGCTAATCTTAAAAGCCTTTGGGAGAGAACTCAGAGCAAAACTGGTAAAGAAACAGGGCTTACTGTAGTCTTGTGAGTGCATTTTGTTTTGAAAATGGTGAATTAAAAAGAACTGTAGGACTGTTGTTTTCAGTCTAATCTAGAGAGGTTTGACAGGATGATGAAGGACTAAAAAGTCAGTCTGTTGGTGGAATCTTTGCAGGATGTTAATCATGTAATTTATGCCTGGTGTGTTTCTTTGGCTCTATGATGCTGTTTGTTCTTTAACAGATTTTCATTTGGAAAAAGACAGATATCTCGAAGCGGGTTCTGCAGAGTTGTTATCGGTAGTTAGCATCTTATCTGCAGTAGATAGCATTCACAATAATCTCAGTCTTTGAGAAATAGAGAAAGGTACTCACCAGAGAGCCAAGTCAACTCAAAAATACAATATTTTTGCATGCAGACAGGGATAAAATTCCACTTTATGTTGATGATAGTCAGCTATATATATATATATATATATATATATATATATATATATATATATATATATATATATATTATAATAATAATTTACATATGCAGCAATATCAAACACATGAATCAGTTACACAGTGATATCATCGCTCCTTTAATTACCTTTGAATCAGCCATTGGCTTCAGACTCCGACGCCAACTAACCTAGCTAGTTGCCAGGAAATGCACGGACTGCAGGTAAGATATTACCAGCTTGTTACTGTTTACCTGAACCTCGCTTTAAAACTCCTGATCAATCACTTACAGGCTTCACTATGGGATCCATATTCATGTATTCAAAACCACTGAAACTTGCAACATGAAGAAACTTGATTTTTTTTTACCATCTTCAATAAAATCTGCCCCTGCATTTGAACCATGAGCCACCAGTTTGGCATTATTAAAAGTTTCTCTTGTTTTTACTTTTAATTATGCAACAGTTTATGTAACTTTTGTAAAGTTTAAGTTTATTTATTGGAAAGGGACATGTACACTGATAAACATTACTAACCAATACACAAAGTGAGCAAGATGGCTTCTTTTCCTCCATTGTTCCTTACAGAGCAACGTTCCCTACTTTGAAGCACATCATGGTAAGATATTTTTCAGGTCTTCCAGAATCACTGCCACTACCAACCACAACATCACCTGTTCCCAATGTGGGACACAGAAGGTGGCACGTGCATGACTGCAGCAACATGGAAACCCTGAGGACCCTCTGCTACTCACATGAAGAGGCCCTTCACTGAAACTATGAATTATGGATCTTATGAAAATGAATAATATATCAAGCATAATGACCATCGCTGGAGGAAGGTGTGCAGAGATACAGAGGTATGGTTTAATCAGCTAAAATAGGATGTGTTTCTTAACAAACTACAATAAAGTAGTTAGGAAAGATTGGAAAGAGTAAACCTTTTTTATTTTTTTATTCCTGCACATTTTTAAGTGGTTTAGGAACACTGCAGCCTACTTTGTTTTTTGGAGACGTTTCCTTGACCAGACAGACTCAGAAACACTACTGCACAAGGAAAAAGAAAAAGCATAAAAATATGGCCGCATGAATGGAACAAAACAAGGTTGCAAAGTTATTGCTGAGTGAAGCGACGGAGATATTTCTTAAGATTATTTCAGGTTTCCATCACTCTTCTCACGATCACCATGACGTCCACATTATCCTTGAGTATTTACGATGCTAAATCTAAACCCACTTTTAGCATCCAAGCAGGGAATGTCCATCCTACTGGCCAAAGAGATCCTTTGCATGCCCAGCGTTGATGCATGAAACAGAATAGCCTGACAAACATGGCATCCAAGCAGTTGTGATGTTCCACGCCTTAAAAATACGATGACAACTGCAATTCAACATGTTGTGCAGCACTGATAAAAAGCCTTGTGGTCAAACTGGCTTAAAGTAAAATAAAACGCATGTTGTAATTGCCCTTGTAATAAATTTTCCTTTTATTTGACAACAGAGGACTCTGATTTAAGGTGCTTCTCTAGAGAAACGGTCCATTCTTACTGAATTCAAAGCTTCATCTACTCACCAATCCCAGATCTTGGATTAATTTATTTTCTATTCTACAGAGGAAGACGGTGTTAAATGAAAATATTTTTTTGCTAAACGCTTCAATTCATTTGCCTTAGTTTACACATAAATTAGCTTTAATACCAGCCCCACAGCATACCTCTATGATGTAATCGTCTCGGGGAGCTTAATTTTAACTGTAGGTTCATTCAAGTGTTCCAGGTGAGCCTCATGAAAAGAGTTACATGAGATGAGATGGTTTATAGTTGCTTATAGTGGCAAACGCCATCCAAAAGTATCCCTACCCCTCAAACTGATTCACATTTGATGTTCAGGAGGTATAGTTCAAAGGTATGAATTTGGGTATTCAGCCCCCTTTTCTCTGACACTCCTAAATATAATCCAGGGCAACCAATTAAGTCCCCCAGTGGATAACTAGAGTCCATCTCTGTGTCATTTTATAGATGCAGCTGTTCTGTGAAGGCCTGTTAGAGAATAAACCAGATCATGAAGACCAAGGAACACGGCAGACGGGTCAGAGAGAAAGCTGCAGAGAGTTTAAAGCAGGGCTCCCAAGTCCGCCCGTCTCACTGTTCAGTCTGCTACCTGACCGGTGGAAGCTCTTTTAAACTAGTTCAGCGTTCACACAGGCACACTCACAAGCATGCGGACAGTTAGATATTACCAAGTAGACCATTAAGCAACTTGGGGTTAAGTGCCCTGCTGAGCGATACATCAGTATGTGGCAGGGGAGAAAGTTAGAATTGAACCCCATCTTGGTGAGACAGTTAACTCCTCTGTTTTGAAGGGAAGAGGTAGGTTAGAAAAGCAGCTGAGAAGCCAATTACCCTCAACATGCCATCCCAGTGGAGAAGCATGGAGTCGGCAGTCTCTAAACCTGATGAGATCGCAAAAGACTCGGACAGAGGTTCGCTTTCTCAGCCAGACATTGACCCGAGCTTTAAAGCCAGAGCGGCGGCGGTTCATGAATGAGTGTGACTCTGGGCAGCACCTCCCTCTGCTGCCTCCAAACTAACTAAAACAGAACCCAATATTCAAGCCAGACAAGGTGCTGCATTTAAAAGATTTCTTTTTCATTTCTATTGTGATCTGGAGCAGTCACAGATCCTCTGCAGGAGCAAGCAGGTGAGAACTGGCATACTCACTGCCGAGGAGAGAGACAGGCGGGGGTCCAGAGCTGAGAAGGCCAGACAAAACCAAGGCTTGGCAAGGCTCATGGTCGTGGTAACAATCCAGGCTGTGCTCCAGAAAAAAGAATCTCAGATGTCCGATAAGGGCTTGGCAAGGCAGGACAATCCAGAAAAGCTTGTTGTGGTCAAAATGTGAAACACAGGCATGAAAAACGCTGGATATCTACTAGCTGAAAGCTTTCAACACCCTGGTGCTGTGTGGCTGTCTGCAACAGGCTTAAGGGCAGAAAACAGGTTGGTGTGATGCAGCTGTGGTGGAGAGACAGTTTTCTAGGTGCAGAGAAGAATCGCTTTGGAGCCTGGAGCCAGATAAATGCAGACAGGAACACTAACATCCAGTAATGAGCGGAGATCCTGGGGCTGGATAAACACATTACAGACCCACATGTGACTGTCACTCAGCCATGTAACTGTGCCTCAGTGGGTAAAGTGGTTGGCTTAAAAGCAGAAGGTTGTTGGTTCAATTCCAGCTTCCTTCCCCCTGTCACATGTTGATGTGCCCCTGTGTAAGGCACTTTAGCCCAAGTAGTCCACCAATCTGCTTATCAGTGTGTTAGTGAGTGCAACTGGGTGAATGTGGCTCTAGTGTGAAGCACTTTGAGAGGTCAGCATGACTAGAGCTTTATAATTATATTCCATTTACATGAAGCATTAACCAACGTACTCTCAGACACAAGCAGGGGTGCCTGCTCAAAACATGACAATTAGGTCATACTTTTAATGCAGCCCTGGTCATCTGCTCAGAAAGCCCATAAAACTGCCACTGAGCCAGAGCAACAGCAAAAGAGTTTCAATCCAAATGTTTCAGTTAAAAAGACCAATAGAGGTCCAGATTGAAATGTAATTGACAATTTATATTTTGTGCTTCTGAAGTTAAGGATTTTAATCAAAGAGAAAAATTTACTTTTTCTTAACATACTGTTTTATCATGTTTTTTGTTTTTTTTACATTGATTTAAAAGAAGGAATAAAATAAGAAAATTACAAAAATCCGTGTTTGATCATTTGGTATGGAGTCAATCACTGCAGTGAGAACCTCATCAGGTCAGGACCCCGGGCTTGTTTTCTCAGGCGATCCATCATGGGAACTGAATGTTTCCTGACACAGAGGAAGGCCCACAGCTTTCAGGATGTGGACAAAACCTGACCCTTCACCGCCATGGTAACCAACCAACACAGCAGAGCCGCAAACGTCACAAGAATACTAACTGAGGGACAAGTAACGCTGATGTTGTGCTATCAGCCATGGAGGAGAAAACCAGACTAAGTTTAAAGCCTCTGAAATGGGAGACGTTTACAGGTCCCCAGGAGTCTGTCCATCACACCAGGGGGTGCCAACACTGCTATGTACCGAGCCCTCTAGGATTTATCTTTCTCTTTGCCCGTGGAAACCTCAAGGAGAGAGGAGTCCACCACTGGAGAGACCCAAGCACATATTCAGGCTGGATCGAAGCTAAGTCTGCAGTCTGTCTTCTGCCTGATCAGACGCCAGAGTAAGGAATCCGTCCATACCGAAACCAGCTTTGTGATTTTTCTCGCTGTTGCAGGAAAGCTGAGGCAGAGCTGTGACACGCAACAGGCCGAGGGTAGTCCATTGGACCAGTGTTCAACCGGAGATCCCAGCCGGGATTCACAGCCCAGTCGGTCCGATGGTGCTTCCATCCATCCATCCATTTTCTAACACGCTTATCCCCGCTGGGGTCCTGAGGGGTGCTGGTGCCTATCTCCAGCTGTCAATGGGCGAGAGGCGGGGTACACCTTGGACAGGTCACCAGTCTATCGCAGGGCCCGATGGTGTTTCATGTAACTTTAAGGTAAACTTAATGTGAACAATGGCAACAGGAAGTGGCCCAACAAGTCGTTCCTGGTTGATCGTCTGCTATAGCGGCCTCTAGCCTCATAAGTTACCGATTTGAGTCTCAATTATTTCGAGGAGAAATAATTACATAAAAAAATCCTGTGTCTTAAAGTTTACTGATGTTTACTGAGAAAATCATTTTTTAAAATGTTATTTCCTGAAATAATGTTTTGTTTCACTCAGGATTTGCATTGTGAATGGGTTAAAACACATACCAAATGTTCTGAATTAGTTAAGCTAATTTAACGTCAATTCACATTCTTTAAGATGAACTTCAGTTCTTTAACTGAGATCTGCAGTGAACCAGGATTCACTGAGTTATTCTGATGATGATGATAATGATGATCAACCATTTTATTTTGTCTTTTGTTTCTTTTGTATGTAAATAGTTCCTTAGCTGCTTTTTATCTTCATTTTGCTTAGTAGTTTTAGTTAAGTTTCACTAGCCTAGTAGAGAGGATTTATTGATTGAAATATAGTGTTAATTCAGATAAACAGCATTATATAGTGATGTTCCCTGGATGTTCATTTTATTTCTGTTAATGAATTCTTGAACTTGAAGAGAAGTTGTCACTCATTTATTCTATATGTGTGTACAGAGTTTGCTGTTAAAAGATCGCTAGTGCTCTAATCACTCTTTCAACTATTGTCCTGATATCAGCTGTTTGGGACAATGCCTAATAGACCAAGAGTTATTTAGTAAACAATAAATAACTTGCAAACGTGTAATGGCACAACACTGAAAAGGAACTAATTTATTCTTACAACTAATTTCATAACTATAGATTTTTCTTTTTACTTGGATAAAACCACACAGGGACCATTTGTTCAGTCTGTTCATATGTGACTGCAATCATGAATGTGTTGCATGTAACTGTGCATTGATTTAGACAGGCAGTTTATCACAACAGTCTTTATTATCTGACAGTTCATGAGTTGTTACTAAAAATGGGGAAAACTTCAAGGGGAAGTACTCTTTCTAAGCACTATAACAAAATTAAGGATGAACTGAAACTTTTGTACGGTACATTGGGTTTTTAGGTTTCAGCTTAATAGACACTTTTAGGTGAGAATAATAAATCCCCAAAAACAGACTCCTCCTGGTCTTTGTCAGGACGCAACAAGTCATCCTGTTTTCCTGCACAACAGAATACTCTATATTAAATGCACAAAGTGATCGTGATACAATTTGTTCAGCAAAAGCAGGCCAATACCAAGCCTGTAGACACGCACAATGTTATCGCACCACGGCAGACTTTTACTTTAGAAACAGCACTACGAGGAGGAACTGGGGGGAGGAGCACTGGAGAGAGACAAAATAAGAGCATGACGGAGGAAACAAAGAGGAGAGAGAAGCCTCGTTGCTGACGAGGCACTTTATCCAGGTCAGCAGCAGAAAAACCAAACAGTGGAAGTCTTTCATCGGGTGAATGGACATATAGCAGCTGATCTGTTGATCATAATGTGTGCCACAGCGTGAGCCTAATGTTGACTGGCAGTGTAAGAACCCGGAGAAACAAATCCAAAGAATCTGATTCAAATTTATAGCAAATGTTTATTGCTTGAATTAAAGAGAAAAAAACTGAGAGAGGTTTTGGGGCTATGTGGTCACAGTGAGCGTGCCTTACATTAAAGAGGAAAGTTAAATCAGCCCAGCTTTGATTTTCATATCAGGGCTCTAGGTCAACATCCAATCTCTGTGGGCTTCATATTCTTCATAAAGACTCATCATCCTGTCCTCTGTGCAATTCATTGAAGGTAATGAATCCCCCCTCAAACAACTGTGCATCCATTAAATTCAAAGTTTTTCCGTCTAAACGTTGGGGTCTGTGGGACAGATTATCACGGGACCCTTGAGACTTAGAGAGGGTCCAGAACTTTTGCCACAAGATTGTTCGCTTTTTTTTAATCCTAAGTGGACAAGAAATCAGAGCACCATGGAGAGGTTCCCAGGTCACCACAAGGCAATTACACAGACAAATACTTGCAATACCATGCATATATCTGCTTGTGGGAGGAAAGCTTTTCACCACGAGAAACCCAACATGCTAACTCCTCATAGAAATGCCTGAGCCAAATGATCAAGAACTGTATTACTGAGAGTCGACAAAATACCAAGCTCAGACATCAGGAACATGCATGCTGAAGGATAAAACATGTCTAGTTGTGTGACTCGGATGTCTGGAGGCCAAAATGATGGCTAACATTTTAACAAGAGTTCTGTGGACATGATGGAAGTTGTTAGTGTCTGAACTGCTGAAGAATGTTTGGACCGTCCCTGTGAGCTATAGGCTGTTCAGAGTAGAGACAAGAACAAAGCGCTTCTAGCCTCTTCACCATCAAGATCTTTTAAGAGTCTAATTTTAAACTGATGATATATTTACATTAGACATGTCAAGCAGAAACTGTACGGGTGGTTGATTTGGCTGAATGAGGGATGCAAGGAACGCGATGTGCTTGGAGACGAAGGAAGGGCAGCAGACCCATCAGGTGGTACAGTTTTAGGTTGACCTCCTGAAAACAACTGCACTTCTCCATTCTCCTACTACCAACACCCGTTCTCACAATGGAGACTGAACACAGACGAACATTATTGCTGACTATTTCATTTCAGTGTAAATTTCTGGAATACACTGAATTGCATGATGTATTTGGTCACCCGTCCAAATAGTGTTCCAGTCCCTTCCATTGCCGCAGGTGTGTAACATTCAACCACAGAGGCCCCGTTTACATGACAACCATCCATTGAAAACAGGACTATTTTTCCAATTTTCTGTTGACATGCTTACTTGACAATGTTCTAATTACATTCTCCGTTTATACGGCAGCAGTAGAAACTTGACAACGGTGTAATTCCCTCGTCAAGACACTAGTGGTGCTGTGTTCTCTGAAACTCAACATGCCCATGTGTACCGCCTAAATGCCGCCACAACTAATAAACGTTCAAGATGGCATAAAGTTTTCCAATGAATGACGAAAAGGTTACACTGTTGCTATTCATTGTAACCAGGTATGCATTCAGAAGAGTCAGCAGCCACAGTAGTTTTCCGCTATCCGCCATTTTTTTCTTTTCTGTGGTTTTTAGAATTCTAGGCAGCCATAACGTGCCTGTGTGCAATAATGTCTACTTATTTCTGCCAGACTGTACATGAATTAGGGACGTTCTGTAAGAAAAACTCAGTTTCCCCCATTTACAGGATAACGACAACCGGGATGTTTTAGAACCATTACACCCTGGAACCCAGTTTTAAATATTGAGGCATTCAGACTGCCTCTACAAACATTTTCAAAAGAATGGGTCATTCTCAAGAGCTCAGTGAATTCCAGTATGGTACCATAATAGGCGGAGTTGAAAAATGTTCTTCTAAATATTTCATTGTCAACTCTTAATAGTTGTGGTATGGTCCGATGGAGGAAACTGGGAGTGACAACAACACTCACACAATCACAGAGCAGGTTTAGAGGATGCTGAGGTCACCAAACTTTGACAGAATCTATAGCTACACATAAAAAAAACTTCAGGTTTCCTTAAAAATATCTGAAGCAGATCCAAGCCTTCCATCAGCAAAGCATCAGGTGTAGGGGTGTAACACATGCAGCCTCTGGACTCAGTGAAGACTGTAGTGTCATAAATGTGCTCCTGGAAAAATGAAAATAAAAAACATAAAACACTTCTAAACTTTGTGGGAAGCTTTTTTTTTAGACAAGGCACACGTGTTTTAGCAGTAGGCCAACATAATTACAAACCCCTTAGAATAAGAATCAATACAACTTTATTAATAGAGCACTTCTCATACAGCCAGGTGTAACAAGAAGTGCTTTACAGAGGTTAAGAAACCAGAAGAACATTGACGAAACCACATGATTTGTACGGTAAAATTTTAAAATATGTAACTAATGAAGGTAAATAAAAGAACCAGATATAGTAAATAATTATATTGATGATAAAAATTGATGAGGAACCTTTCTAATCAAGAAGCAAGTAACTCATAATTTTATAATGCTGTTAGCAAGAGAACATTTTGATCTGATAGGGGGGTGCTCTCCGCCATGTTGCTCCAACGCTGCGCTGCTCTGACAGTGGCTCCATCTGAATACCCTCAATTATAGCTCCTAGCTCCTGTTCCTTGACCTTTCACCGGGTCAATGGTAAGAACTCTACCGGGTGGAGGAAAGGAGCTGCGGACTACTGTGCCGAATTCAGCCTTTAACTCCGATGTCATTACGTAACAGAAACGCACATGGATGATGAGAGTCAAATCTGGGCCTTCCGAAAAGGAACTACAAAGTGTGCGCTCTCCTCTCTCTGGAGATTTTTGTTGATTTCCGTGAGGGGGCTGTGCTTATACGTCATGTCACGCAAAGGATTGTGGGATTCCTTAAAGGCTTGTTAGCACCAGAAAGGGACGTCGTGGGGTTCCTCCTTCTCCTACCTCCTTCCTTACTGACTGCACTATTCGGACAGCACTATTCACTGACGCACTTCAGCTTTGGGTAAAGAGTCCTTTGCTCTATAAGGATATTCGGTTTGAGCCAGTGGCATTTTAGGGCAGGGAGGGTCTAAGCCATGAGTGGCAGCTGTTCACATGCACATACATCCACACGCAGCCTGCCTGGCTATGCAAACAAGAGACTGGAGAACAACGCAGAGAGATGCGGTGGGACATCATACCATAGTCCATCTGAAATATTACCTTTAGTTGTTCACGTCACTGTTTTTAGTTATTTCTATCTAAAATAAGGACATTTTGCTTATTGCTTCTCTACCACAGGCTTCTGTGTCCTGAATAGAAATCGCACTCAGAGCATGCAAAAACGTTACCTATGCATCTTGTGTAGGGACGGACACTGAATTCTTTTGGGCGTCGAAAGAACCAGAAAATAACTAGTTCAAAATAACCTCAACACAGTTCACCAGCAGGAAAAGATGGGTTTTATATAACAGAGAGCATGCACGAATGAGGAGCACTGATGTAGATGATCAGGAAATAAAACAGATTTAGGAACTATATTTTGCTGCTATTTTGGATTATGCATGCATTGCAAGCCGCTTGCCGGTCGCTTTCATCCTCAGTCATGCTTTGGATGTTCTCTTTGAGGAGATGCCAGCAAGGGGGCGAGAACACAGGGCCCACCAGTGCAACACAAAGCAGCGGGGTAGAATATGACAGCAGTCTTTGGTAACAGGAACGAGGAGAGAACAGAAGAAATGCAACATTGTTGATATGGGGGAGACAGGAGTATGACCCAGTTACGTACAGAGCCTGCAGGGGAAGGGTCTTGCACGCTCATGTGCTGACAGCCACACACTGCCGAGTACGTTCAGCGTCCACACAAGTTCTGCCTGAAGCGAGGCCGAGAGACAAAGGTTAAGAAGCGACCAACTGAGCGCGGCACGAATCTGAGGTTTCACACAGCGTTCCCAGACAGATCTGAGGCCGCGCACCCTCACACGGCGCTTCTTGCTTACGGTGACCTACATATGCAACGGTAGAGGAATTAACGCTTTGCTGCAGACGCAGTCTCCTGACAGTCGGTGTTCCTAATGTCTCGTTGGATTTCCATTAGCAGAGGGAGCTCTACATCGTTTTGTGGCTGCATATGAAACAGGAGATGGACACAAGCGAGACACAAAAGTTGTTTCAGAGTATCACCACCAGGTCTTCTTTACGACAAACTGACTTTGCTCATCCCAGCCAACCAGAAAACAACACAAAGCCATCTAGTTACTCTTAATCCATCCAAAACATCGGTTTTAGCGTGAGCAAGCTGTAGGTTAGATCTGTCAGTCGTCTGAATGTCAGATGGGAAATGTGCTTCAGTAGGCTGGGAAGTTATCCAACGCTGGGGCTGGTTTAAGGGGGCGTGTTACGGTGTGGGTGTGTGGCATTTGGTCGCGGATTGACTCCAAGCTCATTTGCACCTTTTGATCTTCAGTTCTGCTGCTTTGCCGTTAGAAAAGGATGATGGGTAAAGGGTGAACAAAGGGAGGGCAAGCGTTGCCTCAAGAGAGATGGAGGAACACCTCCACTTTAAAAAGGGGGCTGGGGCTGGGGGGGCCAAAGGTCAATGAGGGGTAAACACCCTGCAGGACCTGGACCTGGAGCACAAAGTGTGCGGTGGAGGAGGGGAGGACGCCGTGTGTTCGGGGATATCTGCACCGTCACGGTCCTCAGCTGATTTCCATAAATGAATGAGGGACGTGTGCCCTACTGTGGTGTGCGTTGCGCTGGCAGCTGCTGTCTTGTTTGACAGATGCTCCAGTTAAATGTCGGGGGGGGCAGCTTTCTGTCTGGAGAGACAAATAGAAGCTCTTTTGCTTTCATTTACTGAGACGTTGCTTTGGTTTTATGTCTTCAAGCTGGGCGGCAGGTTGCTCCAGTTGCTTTGTATTAAATAATTTTCCAGGATGGAAAACTGAAGCCCGACTGGTTTGGCGGCCTGTTGGCGACATTGACAGATGACTGTTTTCCGAAGCCGGAGCTGTCACTGACCCATAACCATTAGCAGTTACATCTGTGCAGGAAAACAAATGCTTGGCATTAACTATCAACTTACACGGACGATCAAATCCTGACATAAAAACTCAAGCATAAAAGGTAGTTTGCTCCTGGAATATTTGCACATCTTGAAGTGCTTAGAGGCCAAAAGAAAAACTAAATATGAGAGCCTCATTTAAAAGCGTGTTCAGTTTCTTTCTAATAAAAATCTGAAGCTGGAAGCAAAACCTGTGGATCCCTGCAGTAAGTGGAGGTGAAATGGAGTAGAAACACACAAGCAGCAGACTGGGCATGGCTTCAGCTCCACCTGACAAGGTTTTACCTTTACTTTTCCTCCTACTTAAACCCAAGAGCTTGTTTCTTGTCTTTACTGTTTATGTGGTGCTGCCATCATGTGGGCATGTGTGTCATTACTTATTAAAGCAATCCATCCATCCTTTGCCTATAACCACTGATCCTGGCAGGCTGGCTCATCTCCAGCAGTCAGCACACTGGACATGTCGCCAGTCCATCACAGGGCAATGCCACTAATTCATCTCACTGAAAGAGGCGGATGACTTTAGTTTCCTATAATGGTTCTGGATCCTCCTGACCTGGTAAACAATCTTTGCATTAATCTGACTTTACAGAAATCCCCCAGAATTGATAGTTTCATATCTCCCTTTTAAATAATTCTTCATTCCTTATCTAATATTAATGTTATTTATTTTGTCTATCTAGCTAGTTTGGTCATTTGTGATGTGTTTGTCCAGTTGCTTTATGTCTGCCCTCTTTGTTAACCTCTGCACTTTGTGTTATATTTGGCTGTGTGAATGGTGCTCTGTAAATAAAGATTTTTTTTGTCGTGTTAAATTCTGATCTCAAGATTGCCACAACAAGAAAATGCAGCAAACCGGCTCGGTAAAAGTGCAGCTACTGCTCCTTCTCTTGTGTCTGTAAAATTCTTGATATGTTTGTTGATTGTGGCAAGAGCAACAGCGCTACTATATTGTCTTATGACACACAACACTTTATAGAACAGATTAAAATACTGAAACAAATCGGGATAGATCCAGCCCATTCTCCCCACGATGAAGTGGGTCGCAGCATTCCAGCATTTCTGGCCAGACCACAAACAGTGGAAGGTGAATGCATGTATTCAACAGATTGATTTGCTGATGATTTTGGGACCAAAATGTCCTTTCAGCAGGATTGGATATTAAACTGGCTAATGAGCCACAGCATAATTTCAATTAGAACTTTGTAGAAAAGAAAAGAAAAACAAATATTCAGAGCATTCTACCTCCATCTTTGATTAATTGGGTCAATTACAACAAAGTAGTGAACTCATCAAGGTGTGTGTGTGTGTCATTTTCAGAATTCTGTCCATCTACTTAAAAAAAACTTTATTCTAAAGTCTTTGGTGTGTGGTTATAAACTGCACCTAACAGGTAAGGCTCACCATCACAAACCCTCTACCCCGTTTTTAAACACTGTTGGGCTCTTAGGTAGTGGATGTGCATTGATGTCACAGCTGAGGAAACTACTGCATGGCTACAGCGGGAAGCTGCAGCTTTTAAAAAGTCTTCAGTTCCTGCTCTTCTGTTTTGAAACTGCATAGTATCCAAATTAGTGTACCTAAGCTTCACTGTCAGACTCTTGGAGAGTGCTAAATCAGATGAAAGTGGCTTTTCAGCTTTGGCACATCCATGCATTTGCACCTGCCTTTCAAACATACTAACTATAGATGCAAAAACTGCGTCAGCAATCAGTTTCAGCTCTGATAAATCTCTTTGTGGGTGCTAAGCATTGATATTTGCAAATATTTGCAGTCTTTGGTCATTAGCATGGGATCTGCATATTGATGAAGGCACAAATGCAAAAAGTTTGCAACTGTTTTTCTGAACCTGATTCGACGAGCGGCTTTGTACACATTAATTAGTTTTCATGTCTTTTAATATGTGTAATCTTTTGAAGATCTGGCTGAAAGAAGCTACCAAACGGAGGGGAAAGGTCACCAGATCCAACAAAAATATTTCCAAATGCAAAAAAAACAGAACAGAAAAAAAACAGAAATACGTTAAAGAAACAAAACTGAACACAAGGGAATTAACTAATAAGACAACATCTTAGAAAAAATGAACAGGAAAATGAAAAAAAAAACATCTAAGGATCATAGCATCAAATCAGTCCTCAACAAGGCTTTAACTACAGTGGATGGTCGACTGCACTGAGTCACTCATTTTGCAGCAATCCATGAGCATACAAATTTGTCACAAATTTAAATTTGTACAGCCTTTTACCAATTCAGATTATTTTCTGACTTCAGGACTTTGGTAAGCTGGGCCATGGAGTTAAACTTAAACATCTTAGCAGAACTTTGGTAGAAGGTACTGTCTGGAGTCTGTGGTTACTCTAATAAATCATACAAAGTTAATTCAATACCGTGGTCCTGCACAGACTGCATTATTCAGAAAAGGCTAAATCCCATCTTCCCGCCCGTGTCCCCATAGGGATGGAGGGCATGGTGGAATGCTCACTTGTAGATCTTATCTGGTTCTGCTCTAAATTGCACAGTTTTTAGACAGCTATACTTGAACAGCTGCTGAGAAAGCCACTCCAGTCATTCAGTCCAATCCTGACCTGGCCATCCTTGGATGTGCTGCAAAAACAGGACACTCAGTTTCATGTCTATTTTAATGGAGTGACTGTGATGTGCAAAGTTCAGTTCAAACTAAGATCACAAATAATGTGTCCCTCTGCATGGTTGGTGGCAAACTGCCAGCAGGACTTATTAAGGCTTTCCTTCTGCCCCTCCACTAAGGAGGTGATAACAGATCCTCCCACCTGAGCTGTAGATTTCTGCAGCTCCCCCAGTGATACCATGGGACTCTTGTCTGCTGCTCTGATTAATGCTCTCTGCCTTGGGTTATTGTTTTGCTGTATCCAACAATAATTGTCCAACTATTCATTGGTGTTTATCAAAATTATAATAATGTTGTAATTTTCCTGATTTTGGATTTAACATTAATCCCAGGATCTTAAATGATGACCTTTGTGTTTTATTTTCGTTAGGCTGTGAAATGGACTGATGCATGCAGCAGCATCAAGGGAAACATTTGGTACATGGGTGGATGTGAAGGCAGGTTGCACCAGTGGAGGCTTACTGCCTTCACACCGGACCCAACCTGGACACTAAGGTAAAGGGCCTCTTTTTCTCTGCTTTAGTTATCATTTTGGTTCTGCTGCAGCAACCCTGGATCCCGTGACATTTCTGTAACCCAACCCTGCTTTAAACTTATCAGCCACTTTCCTCTGACTTGTCTACATTCATGATGCTGTTTGTCCAGGACAGCTGTATTTATACTGAGGACTAAAATCACAAACTGAATTAACACCAACTCCATAAATTGACTTTAAAATTTCACTTATCAATGAGTTTTTTTTCTAATCAGAATACACTTTATAAGGTTACTATGTTGAAAGTACGACTATGACAAATAGAATCCAAGAAGAAAACATTTACTTCTTTATTAACCCAAGTCAATAAAATCCTGACCTATTAAAATAAAATGAAAAAGCAGCAACATATTTCTCTAATTCAGGCCATCAGTCTCAGAAGCCCCAAAGGGCCCCGTTTCCCAGGCTGCAGGGAGCAGAGGCCTCTCCACATCCTGTTTGTACATCTGGGCCTCCTTGGCGCTGACCCCAAGGACGAGTGTGTTTCTACATTTGGATCACAAAGATTCCCAGATCCAAGTATTGTCCTGTGTTAGAATGGCCTAGTCAAAGTCCAAACTCAAATCTGATTGAGAGTCCATAGGAAAATTTCTAAATTGCTGAATGCAGATGTGTTTCATCCAGTCCCACTGAGCTTAAGCTTCTTCTAGAATATAATGACTCCATACCTGTCATAAAATGTGGTAAAGAACCAATAAACTAGCATCTTAAACATGAACAACCCCTTTATGCCATTAAGCCCCAGTTAAACACCACATCCGTTAAGAGAAACACGACAGATCTTCAGCACTTTAGTAGAGAATTAACTGCATTCAGTTGCGGTTCTCCCAGTTCTTTATCCTGAAAAAGCGGTCTACTTTTATTGTAGACTGTTTAAGTAAGAAATCACTCTTGAAACTATACCTTTAACATATTTAATCTAACAACCCAGAGGAGCGGTACAGCTTCAGTACTGGACTCTCATAAACAAACACAATATAGGATAGCGTTATCTGTAGTTCCAGCATCTGTGATCCCATAATCTTTAAAACTTTTCTGCTTTTAAAGACTACTAATGGCTAAAGCCTTCTGCAAACTCTGAGCGTACTTTAACCTGAGTTGGCAGCAGAAGCAGGAATCAGGTGAACATGGAGTATGTAGACCTAGACTGGGTGAGTTATATAACCTCCTCTGTTTGTTGAAACACAAACTGACTTGCACTTTTAGTTGACGGCTCCACTCACTCAGAGTTATTGAGTGTTTGATGCCGGTGGGACAGACAGAGAACGGTTTGAAGGTTAATCTGAGCTGTGTTTGGGTGTTGGGACGTCGCTCAGAGAACCTACGTCCTTATTTAACCTCTCCTGTCTGGCTGCTGCTGACTGTTGGCTACCATGGTGAGATAAAGGTGGCCCGGTGCCAATCAGAACCTGCGGAGGTGTTAGGAGAAATGTCTGCCAACATATCTTTTTTCCCACACACCCCATGACCCAAAGTCCCCCCTTAAATCCATGAAACTCCATCTGAAGGACTCTGACAGCCCTGCTTGGCCTAATTAGGAGCTGGAAGGAGGGGACAGAACTAAGAAGGTGTTCCTGCTTTACTTCTGTTCTGCAGTCAAACTAAGCCCCGTCTCTGTTTTTGCCAGTCCTCTCACATACTCTGCTTGTTTATTTGCCCAAATCTGATCCCCCCCCCTCCCACCAACCCCATCTAAGCTCCGTCCCTCTCCCTCTCTCTCCCTCTTTTAGGCAGCCTTTGTCGCCCGCCCACCAGTTGATTCTGCTCAGTGTCAGGAGGTGACAGGAGGGACGGGGAAGCGAGGCCGAAGCAGACATTTTCTCTCAAGGAATCGCTGCTTTCCTGCTGCATCTCCAAATCTCGCCGCCACTGTGAGTATCTGGCTTCGGCCACTCAAATCAGAAGGTGGAGAGGAACTTAAGGGGATAAAAGCGAGAATAGACCCCACCGCCAGCCTCTCACACAGACCCCGGTTTCCTTCGTGTATCCCACAAGGATAGGGAGAGGGGCGGACGTGCAGGGAAGATAGGATCACAGATTGACCCGAGAGATCTCCAGAAGTGCATCAGTGAGAGAACGCTAAATATGCGCTAAGGATAAACAAAGCTTGTAGAATGAAAGTTGCAACGTGGAAGAATAAGTTATTTCCATCTGCAGGTTATTGGATTTTCTTTCTTTTTTTGTCCCAGCAGGGATTAAACAGCGGAGTAGAAACGTAAACATGAAGGCTTGTTGGTAATCCAAACATTTATCTCTCCAGTTAGTTTCTAATGCATTTCAAGAAATGGTTCTGCTGTGAAATCTGTGAAGAACAAAAATTTAATTTCTCTTAGTTAGTTTGATAATTTGCCCATTTACTCCTGCAAGTATAAGAACTGGTCAACAAGAAATCCTGAACTGACCCGTTTACCGGTTTCCACCTTCTTCTTTTTCTCTGTGGTCCACCTTGTGTCAGTCCGTTTGAAATGAGGGTCTAGAACAGGGAACAGCTTCTTACTGGTGAACAGCAGAGTTAAAATGAGAATACAGCAGAATGACAATAACTGGAACAGAACAAATCTGTAACTAAAATATAGACTGAAAATCTGGTATAAGATCTATATATAAGATCTATAGAACTAGAACAGCGTTAGTAATGGTTGGAACAATCCAGACAGTAAGAGCACCTGGACTGTTGCATGACATAAAGCACACCAACACAGATCTGTATCCCTGCTAAGAGCACCTGGCGAACATCACAGCAACTTCAAAGCCGTCCCATTTTTTTTCTTTCCAGCGACAAGGAAAACCACGGCGTTGAAAGGGCCTGCAAAGATCAAATCTAAAATAGCACACATCAGATATATGGAAGTACGTTTTACCAGGTGCCTTTGGGGTGTAGCTTACAGTGCCATGTGTGATTAACAGCAGCAGATAGGGAGAGGCAGACGTGGAGAGAAGGGATTTGGTCATCTGCCAGGACACCTTTCTAAAGCACTTAATGAGATGGTCTGCTTCTAATGACAACATGGCACACCAACGCTTAGATAATTAAAGAGACACAGTAGCTAAATAAGTCCATACAAGACTGTAGCGTTTATTATTATAGCCAACACATATATAGAAAAGCTGTTTATTGCCAAGTCAAGTTTATTTGTAAAGCACATTCCAGGAGCAAGGTGGTTCAAAGTGCTTTACATTATGGAAACATCATAAACACATTAAGACAGTCACTGGTTGTGAGACCAGTAACAAACATTAAATTGTATCAAGTGAACATATTAACACACATCAAATATGCTTGTTCCTGTTATTATGGGCTGAAAGCAACTCTAAACAGGTGAGTTTTCAGTCTTGATTTAAAGCAACTCAGTGTTTTGGCTGATTTTCAGTTTTCTGGAAGTTTGTTCCAAATTTGTGGAGCATAGGAACTAAATGCTGCTTCTCCATGTTTGGATCTGGTTCTGTTTATGCAGAGTAGACCCCAAAGTGCTTTACACTACAGTCAGTCATTCACCCATTCACACCCTGACGGTGGTGAGCTATACTAGTAGCCACAGCTGCCCTGGGGCAGACTGGCAGAAGGGAGGCTGCCATACATCGGCGACCCATCCCTTTGACCACCGGCAGCGGGCAAAGTGGGCGAAGTGTCTTGCCCACAACGATTGCGATGGTCGGAGAAGGGAATCAAACCGGCATTCCGCTAGTTACAGGTCAACCTCCCTAACTCTTGCACCACCGTTGCTAAGTGGTCATTGGCCGGTGATTTATAAACTAATAGAAGTATTTTAAAGTCTATTCTCTTAGCTACAGGGAGCCAGTGTAAGGACTTTAGAACTGGGGTCTATCGTCCTGGTTTTAGTGAGAATGCAAGCAGCAGCATTCTGGATGAGCTGCAGTTGTCTGTTTGATATTTTTTGATCAGTGTGACTAAAGATAAACGCATGGAAGAGTTTCTCTAGATCTCGTTGGGACATTAGTCTTTTTATCCTGGAAATGTTCTTCAGGTGATAGAAGGCTGACTTTGTAACTGTCTTTATGTGTCCTTGAAGGTTTCGGTCTGGGTCCATCACTACACCCAGATAACATTGGCCGCATCACTAGTTTGTAGTTGCAATGACTGAAGCTGCAAGCTGACAGTAGTTCGTTCCTCTTTAGGTCCAAAGATAAGAACTTCAGTTTTGTTTCTGTTCAGCTGGAGAAAGTTTTGGCACATCCATGCATTGATTTGTTCTAAGCATTGTTCAGTGCATGGATGAGTTCAGAGTCACCTGGTGACATCGTAATGTAGAGCTGTGTATCATCTGCATATTTATGGTAACTAATCTTGTTTCTTGTTATAAACTCAGCTAGTGGGAGCATATAGATATTGAATAGAAGGGATCCCAGGATTGAGCCTTGGGGTAATGTGACTTTTTTCCACTCAGATGATAAGTTACCTGTTGACACAAAGAAGTTCCTGTTCTTTAGGTACGATTTGAAGAATTAAGTGCTGTACCAGAGAGTCCGACCCAGCTCTCCAGTCGCTTTAATAATATATTATGTCAACAGCGTCAAATCTGTGCTGAGGTCCAACAGAACTAGCACTGTGGTTCTTCCACAGTCTGTATTTATGAGAATGTCATTGAACACTTTGAAAAGGATGATCTCCTTAGTCACTTATTTTCCACTTAATACTGAGATCCAAAGTAACAAAAAATATTACTGTACTAAAATGTACCTAAAAGTGAAGTGCTAATGTACAGCTGTTGTGATAAAATAAAGTCATACCTCATTTTTTATTTATTTATCACAAAATTTCAACCACAAACTGTATTGTAAGAAGTGGAACGTGAAGCAGGAGATAAAGGATTTATACTACAAACAGAAATTTGTACAATTTAGGAGATAACTGACAGCAACTGGATGAACTGGGTTTTAATTTGGGGTGTCAGAGTGCATGAATGCACCCTCCAGAAGTGTTCACCACATGTCTGACCCAGCAGTAAGCACATAGAACTTACCCTATCCATAGAAAAAGATAATGGCTCCTGCCTGTTCCTTCCTGAGAAGGGGCTGTGTGTGGTCCCATGACGTTGATCCCTGCTCCCTGTGCTGTACCAGCAATCAAGTCTGAGTGGATACACCTGCAGCAGCTCTAATTACTGGGGCTTGCTGCACCTGGGAGGAGGGCTATATATTCCCGGCTCTCCCAGTGGGTAACCGCCAGATTCTTGAAAACCATATGTGTGAGTAGACCGTCCAGCATTCCTTGTACTAACCTCCTGATCTCTACCTGTCTCGTTCCTGTTTTGTCCTGCCTGCCTTCTGTCAGATATTCCTGTTGGCTTCTCATTTCTAGTCATTGACCTCTTGCCTTGCCTCCCGACAAACCCTTTCTGGATTCTCCTGCCTGTTGTGTATAACCCAAGCCTGGACCCCGGACCTGTCTCCTGCCTCCGCCCAGCTTGGAAACCTCTGCACGTGTGTGTGCCTCCTGTTACAGATTCTCTCGCCTGGATCCCGGATTCTCCTCTTGCCTAGCTCTTCTGGAAACTTCTGCCCTGTGGACTGTCTCCCTGTGCATGACCCTTAAACTGACAAAGACTTCCCCACTAGCCTTTCCCCCGTCTGGCGTCATCAAGATTTGGATCAGTCACTTAGTGATCCGAATCATCCAGACAGAACCATTGGGATCAATCGTCAGATCCAGTGCAACTTCCTGGCATCTGAGAAGGTTAGTGGCTTTCACTCAGTGTACTATTACCTTCACTGAGTTGTTCTGGACCACTAACCCTGCTCTTCTCACCACAGGGGTTCCCAGTATGTGCTCCAATCAAATCCTGCTCCAGCAACACCAGTGTCTTCTCAATAAACTCTTTTAAACCTTTACTTCTTGTGTTGGTTGAATTATCGAAAATATCAGTGAGGATTTTTTTTGTATTCTGAGTGACTTCATCATCTCTTAATTAACAAAGAATAACCAGCCTGGCTTTAGCGTCCACACATCTTTATTTAGATACATTCTCTGGTCTTTCTGCTTTACAATCATATCCTACTGTGTGTTAGCCTATCACATAAAATCCCAATAAAAAATAAATAAAACACAGAATTTTGTGGTAGCAAAATCATAAAATGTGAGACAGTTTAATGAGTAGAAACAGACTTCCAAGACACAAGGGTCAATTTAAGAAAATGAGCTAGATGAAAGCATCCATGACGTCCTAAGGAGAGTAAGGGAAGTGGTCCTGGTAGCAGAGATGAAAACACAAGTTTTTTAAAAAAAATCCATTTTAGATTTCTTTTGGCGTTTTAATTAACTGCACAATACTTTGATCCAACTTTCATTTGCTTTACAAATAAACGGACACTGGCTCTTACAAATAGGTGCAGGGTTCCTTCTGTGTAGCTTTTCAAAACATAATTTAACGTCAGGCTGTAGAGGAGAGTCTGGCGGCCATTTTTAAGTTTAAGAAAGCTGCCATGAGTTTTTGCCCACTGTAGGAACACTTTATTCTGGGTGCTTTTAACACAGTCAAACAATATCCAATAAAAAAAAGGGGTTGAAAAGCAGATATTGCCCATGGGTATGAACTTCTTCACTCGTCTGTTTCCAGATGCTTCGCTTGACCTCAGGACGTCTGGGGGGTCTTCTGGCCAGGCGTTCCACAGCCGCCATGACCACCAGCAGCAGTGTGAGGATGGAGAGCAAGCAGAGCCACGGTACAACCACATCTATTAACTTTATAATAAAGTGTTCCTTTAACACTTTAGTATAAGGCTGGAATTCATATAATCCTCAAATATCACCTTTAATTATTTGACGGAAGATCCTAATTCTCACCATGGATTAATGGTCAAGGAGTCCTCACAGTAAACACATCACCAGCAGGGGAGATTTACCCATTCATTCATTTCTGGTTCATGTCCCACATCAGCTTCCAGTAAATCTCACTGAACCTGTTCTGGTGAATTGAAATACAGAACCCTGCCAAAAAGAATATTACAGACCATAAAAAGCATAGGTTTGAGTCAGACGACCAGCTGAACAGAGGAAAGTCTTCTGGAAAAACAACCGAAATGACAAATTTCTGTCTAAATACACAAAGGAGTAGTGAATGTCTTTTTAATGATTCGTTCTTATTTCACTCTATGTTAGCGGTCTCTTTTTTGTTTGTGTAAACAATAGAAATACTGCCTGGATTAACTTTTTTATTTATTCAATAAACGTGAGGTCTTACGTTTGCTAACTGCCCCTGTGGGGTGTTTGTTTGTAATTAAAAAGCATTCATCACACGATCTATGTGTGGAGTACCAGTAGATGGCACTGTTGCACCATCTTAAACGAATCATCTGCCTGCAGACCTCTGAGATAGATTATTGAAAAATATTTTTAGAACAGATGAGTGTGGAAATATTAATAATATTCCTTGCATCCTTATTCTGCTGTCCTTCCAGAGGTGTCGGAGACGGTGGACATGTCCCGGCCTATGTACTACGACCGGCTGGACACCCCTCTGCCTGACAGACCCTACAGAGATGTCCTGAGTGATGCTGAGGAGAGCCTGAAGCAGAAGGAGAAAGGACCGTGGAGTCAGCTGACCGACGAGGAGAAGATCGCCTGTAAGTCTCTGCCCTCTTCAGTCTGAAATGTTTTAACATTCATCCTCTGGTGAAAAATGAGCTAAACCAGGCCCCCAGCAGATTCCTAATATTAGTAACATTAGTCAGTTATAAGCTCACCTACAGAGGATCTGGATCCTGACATCATACACACACATCAGTGCACACTATAAAGGTTATTAAGGTTTCATTTCCGCGATTCATTGTTATTATTAGGTTAAAATGTAGCCTGCATCACTGGTCTTAAATGTGTGCTGACAATGAACTCAACCCAAACTGATACTGAACTATGACTCAGTCTGTGGAAACTTTGACCGGTGAACTTAAACTAGTCCAGACATGAAAACAACAAATAGAACCGTTTACATCATCACACTGGTAAGAAAAATGAATTTACAGCGCTGTTAATTTAAACCAAGATTACTTTTCATCCTTCCCCTCTGTGGAACCTTTAACATACAAAGAAAATCTGGCTCTGAAGGAACGTCTGAAGAAATATGTGAAACTCGATCATTTGCACAGTGCTGTACATGAATCATCTGAATTCTTCCCTTCTTTAATCATTCATAAAAAAGTTCACACCCTCAGAGATCTGTCTTACATTTTTGCCATATACAAAACCTCGGTGTGTTTTATTAGGTTCTGTGTGACAGACCAGCACAACATGAGAAATGTAATAAATAAAATCTCTGAAAGCATTTAAACTCAGCCCTCTGACTCAATACTTTGTACAAGCACTTTTCACTTTTCCAGATCCGTACATCTAGAAACTGACATTTGAGCCCAGTCTTTATCAGATTGGATGGATATATCGGTGAACATTTAACGTTTAGGCACAGTTTAGGATTTAGGTTTGGACCACTGGACCATGCTAAACACACAAACATGCTTTCTAAACCAGTCCGTTGTAGCTGGGTGTGTATTCCTGGGTCCTGCTGACCAGCTTCCCTGCCCTAGCTGGAGAAAAGCCTCCCTCAGCCTCACGCTGCCACCACCATGGTTCACCTTAGAGATTGTTAGATATTAATCGTTACCAGGCTGGTGAGTTGAAGGTGATTGAGTGGATTTAGTTTTCCACAATAAGTAGCATTTTGTTTGGATGTCGCACAAAACGTGGTCTCCCAGGCCAGAGCGCCTACTTCTATAGGAACTCTAATGACCATCCTCCTGCTATTGATACTTTAAGACTAGATTTGTGTCAACATATTGTCCCACCTTAGCTGCGCTTTTTTGGATCTCCTCAGAGTTACCCATTGGCTGCTTCTAATTAATGCTCTGCTATGCCCGGCCTGTTAATTAAGAAGTATCAACATGCAGAGCTGACTGGCCCATTAGGCAATATAGGCACATGCTAAGAATGCCTTGGCCTCCAGGGGACGTCACAAGATCAGGAGGAAATTCACCTTCAATAAAATCATCTTAAAAAGGAGTTGTTCCTTTTAACTTATAAAATGGAAAAGCTAACATAGATTGTAATCCATCACCTCTCCCTGTATGCAGAGAGGAGTGTGTTCAGTCTTCCTAGACCTTCTGTAGTCCACTATGACCTCCTTGGTCTTGCTGGTGTTCAGGATCAGGTTGGTCCTGCAGCCCCTCTGTGTCAATTCGTGGACCTCCTCTCTATAGTGGGTCTCAGGATTGTTAGAAATGAGACCCACTACTGTGGTGTCGCCCGCAAACTTCCCCACTGTGTTTGTGGGGCGGCGAGCAGAGCAGTCCTGGGTGAAAAGAGAGCAGGGCTGAGGACAGAGCCCTGCAGCATTCCTGTGTTGAGGATCAGTGGAGCTGATGTGTGTTTACCTATCCTCACCACCTGGGGCCTGTTGGTGAATAGCAGTCGGTCCAGGCCAGCAGGGATGGCGTCTCTGAAGTATTTCCTCCTAAAGCCCTTCATGATGACGGGGGTCAGAGCAACAGGACGGTAGTGGTTGAGGCAGGTGATGGTTGTGTTCTTGGGAACAGGCACGATGATGGAGGACTTCAGGCAGGCAGGGACCATGGAGAGTGGTTATTGTTAAATGTTCAATTAAATGTTCAGGATGGATGCTGATAGTTGTATTTATAATTCATTACAATTGTTATCATTTATTCAATTATTCGCCGCATCTTTATTTTGTGGGGAGAGTATTTACATGATTCTATGTTTTTTTGTATGTATTTTCAATTTCTTAAGCATGTAAACTGGTTGACGTGTTATCTCAGAATTTATGGACAGTAGTAAAAACAACCCTATTCAATTTCTTTTATAAGATTATGTAAAATGGTGATGGAGGGGGCACCACTTAAAATCTCACCGAGGACAGCGGCTCATTTAGGGCCAGGTCTGCGAACATGACTTGGCAGGTCTGCGGTCAGGGCATACTCTTTCTCTAGTGGACCAGCGCTCTAAGAAATGTTGAAAGCTTGGATTACTGTTATATAACCTAATTTCCTCAGAGCTTCATCCCTGACCTGTCCGCTGTGGTCTTCATGATGCTGTTGTTCTCTAGCAAACCTCTGAGGCCTTCAGAGAACAGCTGGACTTATGCTCAGATCAAATTACACACAGATGGACTCTGTTTTCTCGCCAGATGACCTCTGAAGTCAGCTGGACACTTTGGATTTTGTTCAGGGGTATGAGAGTAATGTGGCTGAATACAAATGGATCCCTCACATAACTACATTTTATTTTAACGTGCATTATTTTATGTTGATCAATCAACATAAAATTCTGCTTAAACACACTGACGTTTCTAGTTGCGACACGACAAAGTGTGGAAAAGTTTGAACGGCACCTTTTAGAACCACACAGAGAACACTGAACTGTGGGAGATTTCTGATTTAAGTTTTCAAACTTTTTTTGCCTTCCTGTGTTGTGATATTGTTTCTTTTAATGAAAATGTAAAATGTGAAGGTAGACGGTCATAACGGGAGAAAAGCTCCTCCTCCATCGCTGTCCTCTCTCCTTCCCTCCAGTGTATCGTCTGATGTTCTCGCAGACCTACGCGGAGATGAAGGCGCCTACAGGAGAGTGGAAAACCGTAGTGGGTGGCATGCTCTTCTTTCTGGGCTTCACTGGTCTGGTGATCTGGTGGCAGAGGATTTACGGTAAAAAGCACTCTCTGTAGTAAATGGGGTGTGTGTTCCCCTGGAGTGGCTACTGTACAATCCTTTGTTTTTGTTTTGTTTTTTCCCCTCCAGTCTACCCTCCTCACCCCAGGACCACTGACGATGACTGGAAGGCCATGCAGCTCCAGAGGATGCTGGATATGAAAATCAACCCTGTGCAGGGCCTGGCTGCCAAGTGGGACTACGACAAGGGCCAGTGGAAATGAAAGCAGAGAGAGGACAGAGGCTGGGATGGCGTGGAGTTTCTGATTTCACCGCGTTTTATCTCGGCCTCTCCAGTCTGCTTCCTCTACAGCTCCTGAAGGCTTCTGTCACGTTATTACTGTGGCCGTCCTCATGTAATCACTTTATCATAATAAAGCTGCATCATAACTCTAAATGTTTACCTTGTTTTTATATAAGGAGCAGAACCAAATCTGTATAGAGGGGGATTCATGGGCTGTTTTGTTTCTGCAGCATTGCACTACAAATCATTTCTCTCAGCTTTTCCTTTCCATTTTCTAATTTCATCCAGTGGGACTCAGTGGATGAAATACATCATGATTAATACATCATGATGTATCAAATGTGCAGAGACTACATGCCTGACTCTGGAAACACTGTATTTTTTTCCAGAAATGAATGGAAGGAGGAGATGAATTTACAGGAAAACTAGTCATTCTAAATGTACAATGACTGGTATTTCAGTGTTTACAGTCTGGATGTGTATAGTCCTGCTTAAAAGCTGAGGACAGGGGAAAATATCAGCAATATTTGCTGCTGGGTCATGACCAGGTTGGAGCTTGAACTTTAAAATTGTCTATTTGGACTTTGATTTAGGGCTGATGTTGGACCTGCTGAACAAAAGCCTGGTTGAGTTAAAATAAAGTTTTCCATCATGTCTTAACTGTTATGGCTCTGGCTCCTTTGTCTCCTTGTTGCATTTTGGAAAAACCTGGTCATGATCCACCAGCAAGAAATATATAATTTCCCTCACTTTGGATCAGGCGAGTATAACAGTCCTATATTTTTGGCAAAAAAAAAGCAACACAGTCCAAAAATGATCTGAGTAGTAAAGCTTGTGTATGTATATATCAGTCTTTCAATCCATGAGCTTCTCACTGAGCTAACAGCGCTAGCCACCTTGCAGGCGCTATCAGTCTGTACCCGTTTCTGTACAGACCCCCTCAGTAAATCAGAACATGATAGAAAAGCTACTTTATATCAGTAACTCAATCCAGCAGGTGAAATCCAAAAAAATAGAACAATTCCACACAGTCGGAGGTTTTCAAACCTTTATTTCTGATAATTATGAGCTCCACCTATAGCTAATCAAGTTTGACATATTACATTAGACTAATGAAAGATCATTTTTAATACAGAAATGTGTGTTTAATCAATAGCATGTTCAATACCAATTTAAAGTTGCTGTACTTTTAATGAGCCACATCAGAACCCATAGTCTAAATTTATGCAATATGGCTTTCAGTCCAGAGATTCAACCAGTATCATAGATATAGTTGTTCTATTTTACTTTATTCACATTTATCCACTAGATTCCAGTTTTCACATGTTCAATGGGGATTCTACACCTACCTGAGTTATTATTGGTGTTCCACAGGGTTCTGGGTTGGGGCCAGTTCAGTTTCCTCTGACTATAACCAGGATAGGTGCTCTACATTTGCAATCTGAGCCAGATGATGTAAGACTTTGTAAAAAAAAATAATAATAATAACATGCACTGCATTACTGTTCCAGACTGATTCAGGAAGAAACTTTTGAGATTTATTTAAAAACTTGTTTTCTAAAGCAACGTTCAGAAAACCCACCCTAAAAGGTTGCTAAAACTTTAGCAATCTCTTACATTACTGTTGTATTAGGTATCCTGTCTGTCGTAAAGCAGTTCCTAAAAACATTCTCACACCTCCGTCCCTTCTGAACGGGACGGTTTGACTGAAGCTCAGTGACTTGTGATTAAAAATTAGACATCGTTCATGAAAATGAATGCTGGTGCTTCTTTATGAAGATCTGAGTGAAAAAAGTTGCTAGCGGTCTAAATTAGTTTTTTATTTCTAAGTGAACACGCACATGCTCAATATTTTTCAGAGAAATGATAAAAGTTTTGATTCAATACTTGAATTCTATCAGAGAGGAAAAAATGACATTTTATCTCTTTTTGCTGCCAGCTGTGATGGCGTTTCTGTTGAATGGACGTGGTAAGATGAGGCTTTTATTGGTGAAAACGTGACTCGTTCAGAAACAGCTTGAGGCTCAGACTGACACAGGGTTGAAATTTGAATTTCCTCATTCCATCACGCCTGACCTTTCTTTGTATTAACACTCAACCCCTATTTCCTCTTATCAGCCATGCGGTCACTGAGGTCATACAATTAACTTCTTTCTATCTGATTTGACCTTTCTATGCTAAACGGAGACCCTTACCAATTTAAATGCACAGTAAAAACAGTTTTGACTTTTTTTTTTTTATTACCAGAGTGACGCTTATTTACAAAATAAGGATAATGAGAATCATTTTGGATGTTTTTGCTTTTATTGTTCAATTCAAACTCCTTTAAACAATGAGGAGAAGCCCAGGTAATGATGTTGTGGGTAGTAGCCGTCTGTTTATTATATTTGAGTTAAATGTAGACACTCCTGTGGATCTGTTTTAAGGCGACACCTAAAACTCACTGCTGCCCTCATGGAAAACTCACACTGCAAAAAGGGAAGTCAAGGTAAGTCAAATTTTCTTGAAATTATATTTTTCCTTCATTTGAGCAGCTAAATAAGGCTATTTGACAATGGTATGAATACTTTCACCCCTAAAATAAGATAATTAGATATCCTGCACTTGAAATAAGATGGAGATGAATTGTTCTTATTTAAAATCCTTCTGTTAGTCTATAAATCCCTGAATGGCTTAGCACCTAAATACATCACAGACTTGTTATCAGTGTATCAACCCTCCAGACCACTCAGGTCTTCTGGCTCCAGCCTACTCAGCATACCTAGAACCAGAACTAGGAGAAGCAGTATTTAGTTCCTATGCTTCGTTTATCTGGAACAAACTTCCAGAAAACTGTAAAAGTGCAGAAAGCCTGAGTTCTTTTAAATTGAGATTAAAAACATTTGTTTAAAATTGCCTTTGAATGTTCAAGTTAAACTGTTTTACTGTTTTTAAATGTTCTTTTTTTGTTTCTACATTCTATCCCTACTTGCTTTTATTCCTATATTTTAATCATGTAAAGCACTTTGCATTGTCTCTGTACTGAATTGTGCTATATAAATAAATTTGCCTTGCCTTATTTAAAGTGCAAAAATCTTATTCCAATGGAAAATAGTCTTATTTAGCTGCTCAAACAAAAATTTCAAGAACATTTTACTTACTTTGAGTTCCTTTTTTGCGGTGCAGAAGAAGTCAGCCAGGATATCACAGAAGAGACTTGTGGATTTCTCCTAGCCTGAGTCAGCCCTCGGTATCTTTACCAGATGCCTGAAGAGGCTAAATCAAACATGGCAGCGTGGGGACATCCAGCCAAGGAGATGGGTTTCACATCCAGAGAGGAACAGGTTTTTAGTGCAAAGTGTGTACCAACCCTGAAGCAAAATCAACTGTTAAGGTGAAAAAAGTCGGGGTGAACTGCTGAAGTGAAGCGAATATTTGCTCGGAGGCCAAAACCGCTGCCAGCTACAGTGCGTTAGTGACGGACTTCTGGCCTGAACTGATAAGAGCAAACTCAGACGCGTGCCCTGAGCCCCGTGTGTCATCAAACTATCTGGTGACGACAACAATCCTTTGTGACGTCATCCATCTGAAACAGCGCAGTCTGACCTGCAGGGATCCAGATTAACCTGGCAGACGAGGTAACGCTCATCTCCCTGTAGGAGGGTCTGAATTACTCAGACTCCAGCTCCCACCCTGTTCATTTACACTCACTGTCATTATGGCGCACATTTCCTAGTGTCTAAAACACTAACGCACTGTATGATCCTTGGCTCTCCTTGATATGTCCTGTGCACCTTAGCATGTGCAGCGGGGAGAACAACTGACTCAACCCTGAGCCCTCAATGAAAGCTGCAGCTCAACAGGATCTGGTGAAGATGCTGGCTTAACCCAGCGACTCAGTCATGGATCACTCAGAGGAAGAGGCTATTAGTGCAAAAGCAGCATAAAAAGCCAGGTTACAGTTAGTAAAGGCACTCATGGACAAAGACAGGAGCTCTGGTCTGATAAAATTTAAATTAATGTTTGGCCATGATGATCGTTCTTACATTAGGTGATGAGGCCGTGTGGGGGTTTCACCACAGGAGGGATGTGTACTCTTCACAAAATCGGTTGCATCAGGAGGAAAACATGGGAACACGTGGAAATATTGAAGTAACTGAAGACATCAGCCGGGAAGTTAAAGCTGGGCCACCGCTGGGTCTTCCTTATGGAGCGGCTTCCCGATTAGTTACAAGATGGATTAAGGACAACAAGGTCAATGTTTCCGAGGGACCATCTAAAAGTTCTGATAAATTTTTGGGCAGAGTTAAAAAGGTGCGTGAAAGCAAGGAGGCCTGCAAACCAGTCGGTCAAAGTAGTTCTGATAGTGTTGGACCAGAACTCTAGCAAACTATTGAGAGAAGCTTGAGGGAATAGGGATGTAAAAGATTCTCCTCCTCATTATCCTGGCATGTAGCTCATAAAGTCTTGCTAATCCAACCCGACCTAAGACAGGAAATTGTTATTCTGATTTAAAGTCACAGAGAGAATAAAGTCAAAAAGGCCAGAAAACCTTTTAAACATCGTTTTATTAGGTTCAGTGTTATCTCAAAACTTACAATGGCATTCTAAAGACATACTAAAAGACGATCGACATAAATATGATTCCACGGTCTTTTTTTTTTTTTTTTGTCTTTTTTTTTGTTGTTGTTTTGGCTTGTTTAGCCAACATTAAAGAGCCAAAAAAACCAAATCAACCTCGTTTAATTGCATCTTCCTGTCTAATAAGCATCCAAACAATCCTTAAAACAATCGGAAAAAAAAACAACCCACAGATGACGACGCACGTTGACGCAACGATGGAGATTAAGGCCATTTGAAGGGGCACGAATATGCTTTTTACATCAAATATAAATTAGTTTTCAAAAGCCATCAGTTCTGCTCTGTACTTAAATATGTCACTACGCTAACTCACTATCCTAATTCGTTTAAATAACAAGCATATTTATAGATGTATAGGGTCTAGCCAGTACTGTCGCATGTCCTTCATATGTGCCGCCTTCAGAAACGGGTTGCCACGCACACACGCACACACGCACACACACACACACACACACACACACACACACACACACACACACACACACACACACACACACACACACACGCACACACACACACACACACACACACACACACACACACACACACACACACACACGTTTGAGTTGGGGCCCAGACAGCAGAGGGAAGTGAGCAGCTTCTTAATGGAGCACACACTAGAAAAATAGCTATATAAATATACTGTACTGGAATGTACGACAGCAGACCCTGGTTGATAGGATGATGGTCCGGATACGAGCATTTCTGACCTCTAAATCGAGTCCGTTGTTTTGTACTGTTTGATTTAGCGAGATGTTTGCATCAAACGTTCCGGATTGTGGAGAAACGGACCCACACGTGTCGATTAGAGGACGACGGAGGGAAAACCGAGATGATCCGAGATAGCGAAGACGACGGACAGATGTTTCACACATTAAAGGGTGAAACATCCTGGAGGGTGTCATTTCACTGCGGTGCAACGTGGACGACGTTAAGGTCCAGATGAGTGAGCGTCACGCTGACCTCATCTGAGAGCAGCATCTGGAAGCGGCGTGGAGATTGTGGGTCAGGAGATGGAGCGCCGTCTCCGTGCTCAGCAGAAAACCTAAAGCAGCTGCTCGACGCAGGCGGGCGAAAACTACAAAAACTCTGCATTAAAGATGGATAGGTGTTCAGAAACAAAGGCGAGGTCGTCCCTCCCCCTCCTGCAGCTCATGGAGCGCTCCTCGCTGCTGAGTGTGTGTCAGGCAGCAGGTGGGCCAGCTGTGAGTGACACACGCGAGTAGCTCCAGTGACAGCCGTGGGACCCACCGAGGGGGGGGGGGGGGGTGGGACGGACAGAGATTTGACAGATTCAGAGTGCCAGGGGAGGACGGAGGAAGGGGGGGGGGGGGACTCATGGGCAACTGGGAGGTTTGGGTGCCTGGCTGCGTGGTCCTGCCGCCGCCGACATGTCGCCCAAGATGTGAGGCGAGACGTTTCCTCCGTCACGTCAAACGCTGCGTGGCTCCGCTGGGAACATCTGCTTCTCTCTGCTACACAAATCTCCTGCTGGCGAGCTGCTGATCAGCGCCAGGCCGGAGGAACGGCTCGGCTGCGGCGCCTGGTCTTATGGCCAAGCAGCCGTGGACACCCGGTCCGCCTGCACTGGGAGGCCGTCCATGCACGGAGCTGGATCTGCTCGCTTTCCACGGCTCGGTTTACGACCTCAAACCTGCTAAAGATGAAGAGCAGCTGGAAATCGGCTTGAATCTGCTGCTCTGATAAGAAGCCACCACAACGGAGGGACCGTAAACGGACACAAATAAGGCTGAGAAGCATTTGTTCAAGTTTAATTTAATGACTACAGCTCTGGTTGTGGAACACGCTACAGATATTTATGGTCCATGTCCGAGGCAGACTTTAATTAGCCCCAACAAATCAACAACTGAAGCGGCCGCTTCTATTTACAGCACCGATTTAAGGTCTGGACAGCCACCGGATCTCATGGTTAATGCAGCGGATTGGTTAATCTGTCTCATTAAAGCGAAGACTTCATTAAAATGTAAAATATGTGATAAAAGTTGAAAACAGCCACTCTCTATCCAGGCCGACTTAGTTCGAGCTGTGTAGCACTGAACCTTCATTAAAATGCATGCCGCACTATTCAGATTTGTGATGGTCCATCACATCAGACAATGATTAATGTTATTATAGTGAGAGAAAAGTCTGAGGGGCGGGGCTACTTTGGGAAGGTGCAGTAAACCGTTTCACGTTTTGCTGATGGATACCCACTAACTGTCCTCGTGTGTGAATGGCTCACAGTGGTCTCGTGTTTTTACGTGCTGCTGCGTTCAAATAAGTTGCTACAGTATTTCCTGCATCCTTCAGCTGCCGCTGTAAGCACGGAGCTCTGATGAGCTGCGTCCCGACACGATGGCGAGCAAAGCGCCGCGGCCGTCCATGAAGCGAAAGGATCCGCCGACGCTTTCCTTTAGCTCGCCCCGTTCCTGTAAACTGCGCGTGGACTGATGGATGGTGATGCAGCGGGTGGGGGTCGGGCTGGCCGACAGAGACTCATATACACAGAAGGTGCTCGTGGGCTTCTACTCTCCATATGGCACAAGCAAGGCGGCTCTCTGTGGGAGGGGCAACAAAACAGGCATGGGGGTACTCCAGCGACCCAGCGACTCTCGGTGAGGCGGTCCCAGTAGAAATGTACAACTAAAAATCAGGTTTAGCCGTTTTAGAGGACCGGCAACGGCAGACAAAAATCTGTTAAAACTAATTTAAACATTTGAAAAATACAAATCAAAATAAGATCTTTCATAAATCTGGACAGCAAAAAAAAAAAAAACTATAACAGAAAAAAAAAAGAACAGATGGCTCAGTGGATGAAAGAAACATGTCAGTCTCTGTAGAATCACGAAAATCGCTTCAAGACGGGAAAGTTAACACAAGAATACTAAACTCTTTATTTGTCTTCCAGCAAGGTTGGAGGATTTTCAGTCCGCTGTCTGATACGCTAGTAAACATTGTGGAACAGGACCTTCATTTTCATCTGGAGCGTAGTGATGGGTGGCGTGACGGGACGGCCGTCCTCTCACAGGCGTTTCTGGACGAAGATGGAGCCGGCTATGAAGGCCGTCACCACGCTCATTCCCAGCAGCAGCCAGTTCTTGAAGCTCTCCTGAGACCTTCTGCTCTCCGCCGCTGCGTTGCCCCCAAAGATTTCAGCAAAGCGCTCCTGGAAGATGTGAAACATAAAGAGGAGGAGAAAGAGAAGAGTTAGCGCCTGAAAACTGAGTCAGAACAAAACGAGTTCCCCGAATTAACGGCGAGATGACTGCAGGCAGGTGGATTCCCTTTGTAAAGGTCCCCCAGCTGTATGACTGCCACCGCCCACGCAGTCACATCTGGAAACATCAGTCCACCGCAGCGACACAACAGGCAACCCAACAGGCAAAAGCCACAAAAATCACCTGCAAGGATTCCATGAGGACTGCAGCAACACGATCCCACTAATTAGCGGGAAAAAGCCCGGTCCCCCCCCCTGGCACCCCATCAGTGGATTCCTCCAGAACCGCTGCTGCTGTAGACACTCTTTGCCAGCTGTTCTCAGTCTGCCAAGCCCCCCACCCCCACACCCTAAAATGAAAGTCATTTCCAGGAAATGAATCAGCAAGGGGTGCAGTTTTCACTTTCGACCACAAGGAGGCGGCCGTCAGGCTCTGGTCCCATAAACAGACTGGCCTGACTTCAGCTGACAGGACAAGGCTCAGATCTTATCTGATGTTGTCCACACTTCCAAAGCAGACACAGTAAACAGAATCTGGGAGGCTAATGCGCCCTCTAAGCACCCATTCAGGAACATTTCACCAAAACAACTGTGAAAGTGACTCAGGTGGCTCATTGTTAGTCAGAGTGAACTCAACAGAAGGTCTTTAATAGGGGGCTGGGGGGGGGGGGGGTGTGACTGGAAGCCAACAGGATAACAGGAGAGTGCTATGGCTGAGAAATGAGTGAAAAACAGAAACAGAAAGCTCCTAGAATCCATTACCTGGGTCTAATGTGTGGGTTTACACGATTTTCAAAAGATTACCATGACTTCTACCTAGAAGCTACACTGCCTGACAAAACAACAAAAACCAGAAGGAAAAGCATCATCTGGATTTAACTGGTTGGGTTGAGTAATTAGACAAGCCTTTAAATGGAAAAGTACTGCAGTCAACAAGGTCTCAGCTGACACCAGTTACTTCACTCTGACAGAAGCTGAAGATCCTGTTAAAATAGGCTGTGATGGTTGTTACAGGTGGACGGGCGTCCAGAAAATTCTCCTTTCACCACGGCCAATCAAAATCAGCAGGTCGGACCTCGTTGCAGAAATTCATCTCGTTATCCCAAGAAATAAAGTCAGGAAGCGCCCGCTCCTTTTTATCCTCACCCTACGTTTTGCCCACACTTGTCGGCCAAATAAAGGCGGTCAGTTGGTCGGCGGGATCTAGTGAATCACTGGAGGATTCCCATCAACACATGCGTTCTCTGAAGGCCTGGCCATATTCCAAGAGGACAAAGCCAGGATTCATGAGTGGTCCGGGAACGGTGAGACATCATATTACCCAGTGGACTGGCTACCATAGAGTCTTCGCTGCCGGTTTAACCAGATAACAACATGTCTCTGAGACGGATAAAAGCCCTGTTTGAAAAAACTGGACAATGAGACTACTTTCATTTCTAGAACTGATGCAATGCCAAATAAAGGTCCAAACATAAACACCATGGCGCAATCTTTAGTCCTCTGATGTTCTCTTAGTTATGATTTCCTGTTTGAAACCAATGATAATCAAAAAAATAAATTGAGTTTAGAAATCTGGGCTTCATAAAAACCACGTTTAATACCTGCTCAAAGGATGTTATTTTCAAGAAGGCACTTTTAACCTGGCAAATGAGCCTGATGGGAGCATATTCTGCAGTGCTACATCTTTAGTGTCACATGGTCTAACATTTAGCAATGAAACCGTTTCCCTCTTAGCTCACTGACCAACGGCCAGCGCTGTAGGGTCTGTTCCTGTCCCCGATGTTTAGTCCAGACAAGAGTTTAACCCGGACACCTTGACCGGCCTGTGCTGGGGATGGTAGTTTAGTTTGGAAACCCACTATAAGGTTCTGATAACACGTCAACGGAGCCTCGCCGTTTTACAATTCAAAGCTGCGGAGTGGAAAGAAGCGCCAGGCTATGCTAAGACCAGGGAAGAAATGAAGTATTTGAATTTCAAGCTGAAAGATCATAACCATGTTGTAAGCAAAGTTTCAAAGAATTAGCCCCCGAAAATTAAAAAAAGTTCTCCGTAGTGTGTGGCGGGACCATTCTTGTTGATCACTTCAAAATATGTGCTTGATGCCATTGTTTCCTGAAAGCTGGTGGGAATGTAGCTCCATGAGGTAAGCTGGGATCATTACTTTGTGTTTTCAATGGGTTTAAATCAGGACCAGAAGAGGGGCCTAATCCATGTGAAGACAACAGAACTGCAGTGTGGTCTGCTGAAAGGCCCTCAGTCGATGCTCTCCACAACATCTCCACATAGCCTGCTGTGGTTTGGCTCCCCTGTACTACGTGAAGCTCCATTTTTTTCACTGAATAAAATCCTGTGTTACACAGAATTCCTCTCCAGTGGGTCCTACTTGTCATGCCAGTAATGTTGGAAGCCATAAGGAGCCTTCAGATTATTTTTTTTTATTTAAGAATTAAACTTTCTTCTACTTTTCCATGTCCAATCGCTCCCTGACAAAGATTAAATGGATAAGCTTGTGGTGCTGAAGGACAGTTGGCCTTAGAAAGCCTCTGTTCTTTAAACCCTTCTCTAACGATGGGCCACAGTATCAATAAAACCATTTAAAGGGTACATCATGCAAAATCCACTTTTTAGCTCTTAAATACATTATGTTGTGTACTATATCTCTAGGAATGCAGGACATTTGAGTGTATTCAAATCATTACAGGTGCTGTGTAGATATCTCTATATTCTGATTGGGTCAAAGTTTGCATGTCAATCAGTTTTCTCAATTGCCCATTATGTTTTTTTTTTAACAATTATGTCACAGTATTTGCTGCTAAACAAGGCCAGCTAAACTAATTTTGTGAAGTCGTCATTTTTATGTTTTTCGCTGCAGTTTTGTAGTCCAGCTAAAGGATGCAGAAGCTACAAGTGGACAAGTTGTTCATTACATTGTCCCCACGCATACTACTAAAATGGCCGTATGGGGTGGAGTTGAAGGTTCTGTGACCTGGAGGGGTTGTGGGTTTTGGTGTCATTTAAAGAGACAGCACCAAAATCAGTTGTTCTCAGACGAGGGGGTAAAAGAGGGGCTGCGGGGCAACTACTGTCATACCAAAGCGTCGCAGTTCCACGTCATATAGACCACAACTGAATGATTTAAATGTGAAAAGGAAGGCATTAAAAAGCATGGCATACCCCTTAAATTTTGATCTGGCGTCTTCATGGACACCCGATTTGGTCTCCCAGCTCAGCAAAGGTGAAACTTACTTGGCTTTACCCCTGTCCCAAAGACCCTCAGGATTCTTTAAGAAGTTAAAACTGGCAGCATCCAACATTGGCAGCACTGGACACTCAACAACCCAGCTAGTCAGAAACAGAAAGCCTTTTTGCCTCTGCCATCAGGAGGTCATGACCATGTCTGACAGAACTTACTTTTCAGCGCTGTTTTAAATGATCTTTTAATCATCTGAAGAACAGCTTGCTTAAGTTTAGATGCAGTTTTCAGCTATTTGCCTACTTTGTGATCTGGTTATAACCCACCAGCAGAAATGCAAATGTTTGCAATTTCTTCAGATTCTGATCAGGTATGTCACTTTGTCGGATTTTCCAAATACTGATCATTTATAGATTAGGGAGACTGGGAGATCTGAAGCCTACAGCACTCTGGAGGGCCCACTGGCTGCGTCCGAAAAGCTTTCTACGATAATAGAACAACTAATTCATTTCGAGTCTTAATAAATCCTTATTGCTGGTACACACTGCAACTTTGAGCTCTTGTAACTGTAATATCATACACATGGGACATGTTAAAGATTGAAGAATATTCCATTAAAATCCATTACGGTGAGTAGACGAATAGTCCATCACTGCGACCAAATACAGCATGACAAATATGAGATCACTCTGCATTGATTAAGACTGCGCTGGGTGTATAAAGCCTCTCTGAATAATTCATTATTACATATCGGCAGAAAATTACAGTAAATTGCAGTATAGTGGTATGTCCTGATGTCAGCGTCTTACACACAGAAAACAGGTGTGATGCAATCAGCTCCTTTTAAACTAAGAAGAGTCACTCTATTTAAATGAGAGAGAACAGATCACTTCTGACAGATATTTCCAACGTGTGCGGATGTTTTAAAAGACAACTCTGGAGAATGATGTAACGTTGAGCCAATGGCACCCTCGCCTTCTAATGTAAATGTGAAATTAAAGAGCTTTAATGAAAATGAGATCAATATGGAGATGCAGCTGTGAGTCTGGCTTCTGAGGGAGGGATGGGGAGCTCTCAGGAACCACTCTGTTCTGGAACATGAGTGGAAGGTAATACCAGGAGCAAAGGCACAAACCAAGATGAAGAGGAAGTCATTCCAAGAGTGCCTCACCTGCGTGGGAACACATCTCTGTGGTCTAGTTCTGTACATGCTGTTCATTGCAGTCATAAAAGTGGCTTGAAGTGCCGCGTTGTCACAGTTAAACAGGAAACGAAATCACCTTCAAGTTCCCTGGAAGCACCAGCTCTTGAATGGGTGGAAACACTGACGCCATGAGAACATGGGATGATGTTCTCTGCAGGCGAGGTGTTGCAATGTAGTCCAAGTTCTGAGGAAACCGATCTTAACTTTCGCAGCTATCAACACACGGGTGGAGAGCGTGCTGCTCCGTGATAAGAGTACCATGACTTACTTCTGTAGCGTGACGTCACCGACACTTTGTCATGAAGGGACAGGTCCCAGCAGCTATGTTTACGTGCACAAAGTTTCCCAATCCGATTAAAAACTAAAAAAATAAATAAATAATAATAATCGGAGTGTACCGTTTATATGGGCACACAATTAACACAACACAATTAACCAAGTTGCTTTGTCTTCTGAATGGCCAGGATGGATTGGCACCAGCTTCTATTTACGGTTGAAACGTTACTGAATAAATAATACCATTGAGTCATTTTAATGTTTCAAATAGAAAGGTTATATCGGGAGCACAGACGGTTTGGCTACTCAACGTTTTAGCTTCCCGCCGTATATTCAGCCATAGAAATGTGTCACGTTGACTTAGAGCGCACACTCAGGTCAGCTCACCACATTCAGTATAACTTGATCCTGCACGTCCATCGGACCGCCAATCGGCATAAACCCCCCCCCACCCCCACCATCTCATTCATAATACGGTTTCATTCCCATTTAGTTTAATCGGATCACCATTTTTCTATTGCTACGTTTACATGACATTTTTATTGTGATCACTAAACGTAGCTAATGTGTGTTATCCCAGCTGTAACACACAAAACAGGTCGGAGAATATTTCTATGCAGCACCGAGGATTCACACCCCTTGAACCTTTCACGTTGTTTAATGAACTTTTTCATTGGGATTTTATGTAACAGATCAACATAAAGTGGTTCCTGGTTGAAGAGGAAGGAAAATCCTATGTGGTTTACAAAGTTTTTACAAAAAGAAAAAGGTTTATATTTGTACTCCTATGGGTAATATGTTGTAGTACTACCTACTTATCACAGCTGTAGGTATTTGGGGTATATATCTATAGTTACACTAGTTTTTTTCCCCCCTTTGTGCCAATCAAACAGCTCTGACAGACGGGATAGATGGTGACTGTGAGAAGTTAACTTCAAGTCTTGCCAGAGATTGTCAAGTCTGCACTTTCTGTAGGTCGTCCTAACACCTGATCTTTGATCCCTTTGCAGCTCTGGCTGCATGCATAGGGTGGCTGTTCTGAAGATAAATCTTCACTCTAGTCTTTTGCAACCTGTAACAAGTTTTCTTTCAGTATCGTTTTGCATTATGCTCCTTCCATCTGATCAGCTTCTCTAACCTTCCTGAAGAGAAGCCTCCCCGCGGCATGATGCTGCCACTACCGACTGCAAACTGGCCTTCCTAGGGCTACAGCTGCATTTAGACTGAAATTTCATTTCTAACAGGCGGACTTTATTTATCAAGCGGCTTCTAAAAGTAAGCAAAAAAATTATAACAGTTGCTAAAATTCCCTGAAAAGTATCATCAAAAGCTGTTTTAGGAAATGAGTCCTTTGATTTGCTTCAGCTGTGAACCCATGCATTCCTGAGGCCTGACACGTATTAAACAAAAGATGACGAAATGATGACCGTGCATTTCTCCACCGGCACATTGTTCTTTCAAAAAGATCAGCGAACAAAAACAAATATGCAACACATCCTGCCGGGCCTTTTTAGGGAGAGCGCGCTCATCTCGACTGGTCGGTACAACAGGGTGTGATGCAACACCACACACCTAGAAAATGCAGGAATGCTCATTTAGTTAACGATAAAGCCTTGTCTTCTGGTTTTTATTTAAACCCCATCAACAAAACCAAAGTTCTCCTACTCTAATAAAGAGCTACTTTCTGGCAGCTTTTAGACGCATCTTTGCTCCAAAACACCTGAATGAAAGAAACCACTCATTACTCAGTTTCCAGACTTGATGAAGACGGAATTCCACCATTTGATCTCTAGGACTGAACTAAACCACTTAATCAAACACATAGATTTTCCTCCTCTTTCTATGCCTTCCAGCTTTTAGCGACATGAAAACTGAAAGCTGACCCTATCGATTTGAAAATGGGACAGGAATGACATCCGTTTGATGAGGATAAAATACCTGCTTCAAGCTTTAGCAGCGGTGGGTTTGTGGGACGCTAGAAGAGACTAATCTTGTTGAACAGTAGCACGATTCATTTACGACTTAATCCTGTCAACACACACACACACACACACACACACACACATTTAAAGAACAAAGTGAGGACCGTTCGTCAGGCCTTTCTATGGCCCAACCCCAACCTTTACCTGTACATAACCAACACTCATCCTGACCTAACTGACATCTTAGTCCTATACCTAACCCCTAGTCAACAAAAAAAAGGGAGGATCAAAAACTAATAAGCAAAAAATGTTCTCACCCGGTTGCAAATACAAGAACACAGACACGCCTCTGCTGTAAAATATTACCTCAGTCTCAGAACGTGATAATATGTAGCTGATCTTAACACGGTGACGGGCTTTGGGCTTTAACTGAGAGCCTGGACTCATGAGGCTGGAATCTGTCCTTTAATGCTTCTCATTTCTGATCTCTTACTCAATGAAACTATTTGTCCTCGCAAAGCAAACGCATGACCCACTCTACCTAAGCCTCGGCGATGAGTGGGAGGAATCAAAAGGGCTCTTTACTTTGTGCATGAGAGGAAGCTTCCGGAGTAAAGTAAATATTTGGCTTCCAGCTCACCAGAATGCAGGGCAGGCCCAGATGAAGCAGGGGAACGGTTTCCGACAGGCCGACACTTCTGTCTAAAATATGGACACGTAATCCAGACGTTGCCAATGGTAAAAGCAGATAACGTGCTGGGAAATGTGAAGATGGGTTCAAAGTTTACATTTGAACACCTTTGCTTTTAAAGAGTTACATCAAAGTTGAGCAACGTGGAAGTAGCCATAAAGAAACAGTTAATCGCACAATTAAAGACGTTTCTGTTGGATGGGCTGAGTTTAGGACGGGGGCCGTCTGACCCCAGCCTCTCTCTTTCTGTGAAAGCCAGAGGAATGTGGAGAATGTAGGTGTAGCACATGATATGGGCTTGTTAACGTCCTGAAATGGACAAGCCTGGACATGTTGCAAATCAGGGTTAAAGAATTTCCTGTGAACCACAGTTTACTGGTAACATGGAGAAATAACTAGTTTAGCAACTGAAAACGGTATTAACGTTTCTACGGTATAGGCGTCTCCGTAGTTAGTGACACATAGATTAGTGTGCAACGCTTCTGCTTCGCTTTGATCCTCTGCTAAAGTGAGTAAACCAATTATGACAGGTTTCATGAATGGCCGCTATATAAATATAGTTTTATTGAATTATAACAGACAGTAATTAAATGGACAGGTGCCAACCTCAGCTACAGATGGCATTCCTAAGGGAGTTTTTCCCAGACTTCTTAAAATATAATATTTAGAATTTGTTTTTAAAACTAAACACATCCACATTTACATCTCTACCAACCAAAAAAAAAAAAAAAAACACCTCTTTCCTCACCCTGCAATCATCTGTTTTATTCATAAAAAGGATATCAAGAGGTACACTTTCAAATCATTCTGGTTTACTCGCTTTTAAAGCTTTCACCGCATAATTATATTCCGTAATTACATTTTCTGCAGCATTCCTTCAATGAAAAATAAATTACTTTCAGAAGGCATCAACCGAACTGATTTGGATGCTACGGTCGGATGTAAGGTTTGGTTAAACTAGGTATCACTAAACCCGAGTCTCCAGGCCTGCAGAATCAGAATCAACTTTATTTGCCAAGTTTAGAAATTTTATTTTGGATTCTAAGGCATAAGCATCGTGTAAAACACAAAAAAAACAGGCAGGCAGACAAACAGCAAGCAGACGGCAAACTATTATCTATCACAGAGAAACATTCAGGGAAAAGGTGAGAAGAAGGGCAGTTCCCCATACATGCATATCTAAGTATGTGCATTCCGATGTTAACTAGATCAAGCTATGTTTATTCCCATTTTTGTAGCACAACACAGTGTACGTCTGGAAACCAACATGCTTTGCCCATTATGAGCAGAAACAGAGCAGCAGGCTGACCTTTGCTACCATTGACAGGTTACTTATTTGGGCTCTTGACACCAAGCTAGTACCCGCTTCATTCACGAGATAAAGTCACAGAGTGCTCCTGACCTAGCCTCGTGAGACCATCCTGATCTCGCGAGCTTTCAAGGTTTCACTCGCAGATCAGTCTGGCTACTTTCCGTTGAAGAAAATTTGGAGCCGTTCACCAAATGAACGTCCAATCAGCGTTGGCTTTGAGGCAGGTTGAGGTGTGACGCAACGGGAAGCGCGACAGTTCAGTCTAAAGAACATGGCGGCTTCAGCCGATGAAACTAGCGTTAGCGTGACTATCGAGCAAGTTTTATCGGAATTACAGAGTATTTCTTTGCTGAGCTAACGAGCCTTTACCTGCAGCAGCAAGAGTAGCTTGGCTTGTGGTTGTGTTTTCGTTGTCGCTCGACGACGAATCTGATTGGTTTATTTGGCCCGTCTATCACCAACATAGGCCAATCAGCTAACCAGTATTTTCGCCCCTTCCCAAAATTACTTCAACGGAAGGTTTCCAGATGGATATGCGGAGCAAATCTATCTGGCGGAGTCAGGTAACTCCTGACCATGTAGTCATTGTAAAATCTTTCTGCATCACAGGATTATCATTAATACTTGTGGTGAACTATACCACTAATCCTCAGCACTTTGGGATATTGCATAGATCAGGCGCGTCCAATCACGACGGACTACTTGGAAGCAGCATTTAGGAGGATTTTAGATTTCAATGTCATCATTCTGCCTATCAATAATATATTTGGCCTGGTGGGCAGACGTGGACTGTCTGTAATGCCCACATTTGATGTGTAGTTTTCATGGCGGAGATGCTAACACTCAGCCAAGGTGGTTTGGACACTGATGAAGGAAAAAGGAGTCATGAAAGTATAGGTTAATCCTAATCAATACAGCAGTATATTCTAGTATAATATTATGGTTACATCCATTCCTGATATTGCGCAGCACTATTATACATATACCAGCAAGGGCAACCATGGCAGACATGAACATTGAGAAGATAAATCAAACAGCGTAGCTCGACCTTTCCACTGGCAGTCTGGGTATTATCAGGTTGCCGTGGTCACATGCTACATTTAAATACGAATCACCGGCAGCTAAATGCTTCTTTGCATCTGCAGACATAATTCAAAGCGTGACTTTTCCGTTATCCGTCTCTAGACTCGGAATCTGTTCCTTCGCTTGGAAATTAGACGATGAACATTCTGCTTTAGGAAAGCCTTATAATTAAGCCCTTTGAGACACCAGCTTTATTTCTATCTGAGAACAGCGCATCTATTACCTATGCACATATCAAGTCGGGACTATTGGTCTGATATGCTCCATCTCCCACTTCACCTGACAGGTAAACCCCATCTTTATCTTCTTCTTTCACACGGTCACGCCTTTTTTCTTTCCCTTTATCTGAGCCGGCTTCCCAGAGGAAATCAGATGCTAGGCAGCAGCCTGCAAAGTCCTTTAAGACCATGCCTGTTTTTCTTCTTTCTTTTTTTTTTAAAACTCAATGTTTTAAACGTCTTTACTTTGCCTTCCTTCGTTAGCTGGGGAAGAATATAAAAAGGATGAAGGGAGGATTAGCTCATGAAAGCAAAAGGGTGAGCAGGAAAAGGAAAAAAAAAAAGAGAAAGGGAGTTAAAAGTGAGGGGGCTTGTGCAGCTGGTTGCCACGGCTACGGAGAAGCAGCTGATTAGGGTGTGTGATGTGCGCGGGTCTGTCTGGATGTGCAGGTCCGGCTCTGCAGCTGATAAATGGGCCGCTACGGCGCGTGGAGAAAGGAGCATTTTAACGATCAGTAGCAGCATCTTGCCATTCATCAACCTGGACTTGTTGTTGCTTCTATGTTGCAACATAACAAGCTGCAACGCTCAAATCCCCTGATGGCGAAACCCCCAACCCCCCTGACCGTGACACGTACACAAACCAGACGTCGATTAACACCGCACATCCTCTTCCTCTTAGGCAAAACGGGGAGGAAGATGGATTGGAGTTCAATAAGTTGGGGACAAGGGGGAAAAAAAACCACTGTCTGCGATTGGCAATTGTGTTTTAACAACATCACTCCTTTCTTTGGTAAAAAGCCCAATGATGGCCACCAATACCACTATTTAAATTAATGCTTACACTCTTAAGTAATTAACTTACGTACTTCACTTTGTAATTTGTAACAATTCAGAAGCTAAGCAAGAAAATCGATTTTTTTCCCCCTGAAGAATGGTCAAAAAATTCAAAGTATTCCTTTGTCTTACTCACATAGCTGTGAGCTCAATGCTGATCATCTTTTGTTCCATATAGCCACCGTCTCCCGTCTGCACATGTGCAAACCATCTCAGTTTTGCCTCTTTGTTTTCCCTAAACCTTTCAACCTCAGCAAACACTCTACCATGTTTCCAATTCTGTCCATGGTAACGACCAATTAAAATCTTTATGTCTTTAGCTCCGTCTTCTCTAAGTGCCACAGTCTCTAAAGTGAACATGATAGTAAGCCTCCAACGTGTTGAAAACATGATCTTTTACTCTTAGAGCTATCCTTCTGTCAGAAGTCACCCCTCCATCCACTCTGCCTTGCCTCCGCTCTCTTCGCCTTTCTCATGCACTGTCCTTAGCTTTGGACGGTACATCAAGTTCTGAAACTCTTCCACCATCATTCTTTGTCATTCGTCTACCTGCTGCCTCCTCATTTACACACAATTGTTCCGCCTCGCTCTGACCGACTTTGTTCCAAAGCGTACCTACACCTTCACGCTATAGACCACAATATCATCTGCGAACATCACAGTCCACGTCAACATGTCCACCAGTACTGCAAACAAGAAGCCTTTTGGTGAGGTGCTTTTCACACACCTCACCATTGTCCGCCTGCCCATGTTGCCTGACTGGCACTCTCCTCACATACCTCTCCAAGTTTTTTTTCCACTTTCTTTTATCATATTTTTTGCTGCACATCAACAATGATAAAGTCCAGGTCCTTCTGACCTCTTCTGGAAAGAAAACATCATGTGCTGTAATCTGTCCACATGAAGCCTGTCTTGTTCTTCTACAGCTAACGTCAGCATTCATTTGCCATATCTTCAGAAAAGCCTTCCCTAGGCATTCTTCGTCTCAAGGATGGCGTTAAACTATTTGGTGAAAAAGCCAAAGCCCTCCAACTAAGATGTTGTTAGTATTTCATCTGAACTGAGTGGTTGCTGAAGAACTAGCGCTATATTCAGTCCCGGCAGGTTCAGAGTTAACTATTTTGAACCAAGTTCACAGCTCCGCCTTTAACTAGATCTCATTCATTATCAGATTTCGTCTAAAATAATCAATTTTAGACAAATGTCATCAAAATGACATCAAAGTGAGAAGCGTTCCTTTCACGTTGCCTACTTTGTGTTCAAATAGTTTTGAACACAAACTATAAAATGCGGAAGATTCCTCTGTTAGCTTATAAGAATGTAATTTAAAAGTGCCCTATTTACAAATCTTCAGTAAAGTTACACCTTTGACTTTAAGCAGATGAGTAACAGCCTAAATGAAAAATGATATTCCAAATACTATTCATTAAAACTAATCAAAGGTTGGAGGACCTGTGCCTAGGCTGTATATGTGCTTGTAACTCTCAGTTTAACATATTTCACCAGCTTGTGCATCTGGTTCCAACATCAGATTGAGACACGCTGATCTTAACAGATATAACACGCTTTCCAGCAACACAAAGCACACAATGTCCACAAACCGGCTACTGGAGGCAAAAAAAACTAGTTCAAGCAGGCTAAAGGTAGAGATTGTGACACATGTGTCAGTCACATGCAGAGAAGAACCCAAGGCAATGGGCATCCCTAGCTAGATTTATCTATCAATAAAAGCTGACCAAGATTCCGCCGTTTACAATCGGAAACATTCTTGTTCTCATAGGCAGCTTGTTTTTATCGTGTAACTCTCCATCTCTAAAGAACGACGACTTGACCAAAACAATCCGGACCAACCAGTCCTGTTCTGGAAGAATGGAGGAATGAGCCCACAGAACAAAATGGAGAGTTACCGCATGCCAAGCTCTGCTGTAGGTCTGATGAGATGGCAAAGAGACAAAGAAATCCATCACAGTGACGATTTAAGGTTAATGTGGGCAAAGCAGTAAAGCTCAACTTTCTGTTGGGCTCTTTTTGGCAATAAGACAACAATTCCTATTGCCACAGTGCCAGACAGGGGACAAAGAAACATTAATGTAGAGGGTTTGGCGATCTCAGTTTCTTCAAACTAGGGTGAGACATCTTCTTCAGGTGGAGTCAAAAAGAATCAACACCCAGCAATCCCCAGGTCAGGCACGCTCAATACTAGTGCAACATACGAAAGCACAACTTCATCAGTGATCTTATGTACACACCCCTGCATAACTCTGAAGGTGGTTTGGATTCAATCAGCATTATTTACACAGGGCATGTGTGAGTATGGACACATATAAGCTGAGTCAGAAGCTACCAGATGTGAGTTGGGCCGAAGGTAAAAAAAAGTCAACAAGTCACAGTAAATTAGAGTCCATTATTTTGTTTTTGCATACGATACAATAATTCTCCCTTCTCTGAAAATCAAGACGGCTATAAGAGCCATTTTATTTACAAAGATGCTAAAGATGTTGAATCAGAAAGGATCAGGCTTAGAGGGAACAGCTCTCTGAAAGGCCAAGAGAACCTCCTACTTCATTGGTTTGTACAGGCCTGATGGTCAGCAGGACCTCTGGAAAACATTTGAAGCTTTCTTCAGTGCTGGCTGTAGCTGAGCAACACTTCCCCCCCAAGTTGCAACACTTTGGTAGCTGACACGCGAACAACTCATGGCTGCGGTGTCCCTTGGCAAAGAATGCGGCGTGCAACACTGTCGCTTCGTGTGTTTTTGTTTATTGAGCAAAAAGTTCCCGTCACGTCCCGCTGGCTGAAGAAACGCTGTTTACATCAGGAACGCGCGGAGGAGACGCCGTGTTCCGGCTGGGGAGACTGACTGTGACGTCAGGCGGGGCTGAGAGCAGCCAGCGAACGCCGCGTCCTCTGATTTCCACTGTGACAGACGCTCCACGACGGGATTAAGGGATCGGCAAGATGAGGAGACGCAGCTGATGGGCTCAGATCCACATAAACCTCCTGACACAGAGCTGACGTGATGCGAAAGTGCAAGTCAGAGGACAGACTGAATGGCTGACTGTATCCTGGATGAGAAACACGCTGGGGAGAACTTTGTGCCGCAAAGCCACGCCATGAAGAAAACGTTGTCAGGTCCACCGCGACACAATCTACCCACTGTTACACTTTCTGTTTACAGTCATCATCTCTGAGACAGTCCGACTATTTAATTACAGTCCACCTGTGTAAATTCATTACATTGGAGACGGTTTCAAAAGACTTCCTTTATTATTCTATACACACTGTAATTAACTGACAGAGGTCTGGGTTAGTATCTCGCTGTTTACAGAGGCACACCTGATTATGAAGAAAAGAATAACCAGGGAGGTACACATCTGGCAAAACACAGCTACACGCCAGGGATGGTGTTGGCGAGCACGTCTACAATAGGACACTTTTAGGAGAGCTGTGCCAAGACAGCGAGATCTGATGATGAGAAGTCTGTCAACTTGTCTGTGGCGTCCCTTCTGAGTTAAACACTGACAGCAACTCCTGTCTCAAAGTTTGAAAAGGAACAGCTACGCTTAAGACACTACGGCACGTTGGTTTATCCATCAACTCCTCTACAACCAGGACGGTCAGAGTTGAGTTTCCCTTCCAGAAGGAACTAAGGCACACAGCTTTTCCTTTATGAATGTCCTCAACTGGGTAGGAAAAAACAACAACAACAACAACCCAGAATTAGCACGACTGAGGCTACGTTCACACTGAAAGGCTTAATGTGGCGGCCCGAGCGACAGACCTGCATGATATTCATGTACAGATGCAACGCAGAGGCGCTGCGACGCGATGTGACACGAAGGGAGGCAACAGACGCGTTTCTTGTGTCGCAAAAAGGCCCGGTTCTGGTGATTAAAGCGAAGCCAGAGCAACATGAAACCTGCAGCGGACGCAAAGCTTGTTGGGAGTTGAAAAATCTGAACGTGTGTCGCGTCGCTACAACCAATCAGGATGCGGATGTGGATGTGACGTGGGGTGAAGAACTGTGGTGCATTCAACATGTAGACAGGCTGATAGTGGCAGTCTGCGGTCGGCCTGTTGAATGACTCAACCAGTTATTACTACTGAGACGAGTGCAGAAAGGAGCAGGGCTGGAGTGGCAGTTAAGTGAAAGTGTCCCTAGACAGCCCCATTGTACTGCTGCATTTCTGGCTTGTCGCCCGCTGTGCAGCTGTTGTCGATAATGTCAGGAGAGCGACAGCACGCAAAATTGGTGAAATCGCGTTTGGTGTGAAAGGCGCTAAAAGTTCTGAGTAAAATAACAGAAGTACACCTGAGAGGAATGCCTGGATAAACAGACGTTTACCCTTTACCATTTATCTCACTCTGCTGAGTTCTCCTACTGCTCTCCAATTTGCATTGTTTGTTATTTCAGCTTTTAACTTTTTGTTCCGTCTTTTCTTTTCCTTCATAGTAGGTACACCTGGTCTGGCGTTCTGTTAGCTGTGACATCATCCAGGGCAGGGAATTCATCCACTATTGCCATATAACATAGAAAGGGTTCCTGGATCAATGTGTTATTTTGTATTTTGTGTCTCTGCTCTGTCTTCCCCAGTCGGTCGAGGCAGATGACCATTCATACTGAGCCTGGTTCTGCTGGAGGTTTTTCTCCCTGTTAAAGGGGAGTTTTCCTCTCCACTGTCGCTTCATGCTTGCTCAGTATGAGGGATTGCTGCAAAGCCATCAACAATGCAGACGACTGTCCACTGTGGCTCTACGCTCTTTCAGGATGAGTGAATGCTGCTTGGAGAGACTTGATGCAATCTGCTCGATTTCCTTAGAGAGGACATTTTTTGACCAATCTGATGATTTGATTGAATTTGACTTTGTAAAGTGTCTTGAGATGATGTGTTGTTTTTCAAAAGTCATATTTTCATTCGTAAAGCTTGCAAAACTGTATTATAAGCACTGAATATTAGGTTGTCGATCACTGCACCTGTTTACTATTTAAAAAAAAAAGACACCTTATTGGCACCTTACAGTCATGTGACTGTAAGGTGTCATGTGAGAATCATGTGACAGTCATGTGACTGGACACTGAGTATCCACAGCCAGGAGTGTCGTTAAGGCACAAACAAAAGGAAATCCTGCTTGAAAGTGAAAGACCAAATTCTCCAAAACTTGCCCAACAAACTGGAGGTGCTTCTGAACGGCTGGACCTCAGTTTTGATTTTGATCATTTCTTTAAACATTTCTTTCCCCACCTATAGAGTCTGTGTCGCCCACACCATCATGCCGCTCAAGTACAAACTAATCCAAAGCAGGACAGCAGAGAGCACTAGAAAGAGTCGCTCCTATAGGCACTCCCTCCTCTTATTGGACTTTAAATTATAGCGAGAAGAAAGCAGTGGAGATAGCTTTTGTTTTCAGTTTGCTGTGTTTCTCTCCTGCCATGGTGACCTTTCACCCTCAGCACAGGGTGGGTCCAGCAGAAATTACTGAATGACTGATTCTTGTGTATACAGACAGTAACGTCAGTCTTAAGAGTCAGAATTCGGCTCCGCAGCATAACAAATGATTTACAATTTAAATGTCCTCCTAAATGTAATGCCTTCCTTATCATTAAAATTACTGTATTCAGTTTTACACAACTTTTTCTTTATCCCGGTCAAGTTGTGTCATATGTGAGCCTAGTTAAGATGTGACGGCAACAATGCAAAGGCCTGTTCCTGCGTCCTTATCAATGTCCTAATCATCTCCACGAGTTCCACTTCTTCCTGCTCCTCCTTACGGCCTTCCGTCCCGTTTGCATCCTTATCACAATTGCCAAGGCATTTAAAAGGATAAGGGGGGGGCAGGTCTGACGCCCAAGATCCCACAGGACCAGCGGAGGAAAGAATAATTGTGGAACAGAGAACGAAGGAGTGAAAAGCTCATTAGATCTCACAACTCAGGCATTTAGTTTCTGCCTTTTTTTTTTTTTTTTTTTTTAAAGGTCAGGCAGCAGCGTAGTGAGGTCCTGGTAAAAGACTGATACTACTTTATAAAACAGTCAAAAAGCCAACCACTGTGAAGAGATGATAGAAAAAAATACATGTTAGATCTGCTGATCCCTGAAGAGGAGGGCATCCATTCGACTGGTAATGTAAAAAATGTGCATGTCTTAAAGGGAGACCTTGGTTTTCCATTCCTCGACACGCCTGCATGTGGTTCCCCTCGGCTTACTTTCTGGATTCGCTGCTCGCAGTGTGACAATGTGACGGGTTAAAGCTGACAGGCAGCAGTATTCAGAATAGGACTCAACTCTGAATTTAAACAGCATGGTCGTGGCAGAGAGAAAGCGCTGGGATGAATGGGTTTTTATGTTTGAGGGTGAAGGCCTTTGGGAAACTTTAGGTTAGATGAAGACCACACAAGGCCGTTTAAATGGTCAACTTTTAGATCTACCGCTAATCTTTTACTGAGTTAGTGAATTCTGCTGTTTTTCAGCTTCTGCATTTAACATGGTAGACCTCAGCATTCTCAGCTCCTCTTTGAGATGTATTGTTGGTTTTAAAGAGTCAGAACTGAGGCTACTGCAGTGGTTTCAGCTTTATTTGAGAGGCTGAACTTTTATAATCAGGCTAAGTGACGTACTATACAGCTCCTCCCTCTTGTGTCGTCCCTCAGAGGCCAATTCTTGGACCTATTGATTTCATTTATTGTCTACCTTTGGGTTCAAATAAAGAAAAATAAATGCAGGTGACTCAAAGATTAACTTACCACTAAAGCACAATACCATTATCCAACTAAAAGGCTTTTTAAGATGATCAGACGACATTTAAAAGATATAAAAAATAAATAAGAGAAAACAGAAGTCTTATATTTTGGAACATTCAACTTTTATAGATTTGGCTCCAACTTACAAACTGGGGAGTGTTTCTAGTCAGCAGCTCCAAATGTGCTAAACAAACAACGAGTCCTGTTCTAAAAGCTTCTTTCAGTTATGAATCATGTCGGCCATGTCCCTCCGTTGTTTGGTGAACTTTAAAAAGTCACTAACACATCTTATTCATCCAGTCTGGACAGCTCTAACAACTTTTACAAGAGCGTCAAGGTGGCAGATAAACTAAATGCAGTTGGTCCAAAAAATGCTGAACCTACATTCAGGGATGCTGCAGTACTTTGCCCTGTACAGGTGGATTACCAGACATCTCAGTTGTTCACCTCCACCTTTTCAGTCTGTTTTCCATACTGTGGAAATGATCAGGGGATGCAACATGCTGCAGCATGGTTCATCCAAACCAGAACACACATCAGCCCTACTGTCTAACTCTAGCTGCCTGGGATCAAGCGTTTGATCCTCGTTCGTCTTTACACCCTAGAATGGGTCCTAACAAAGCGATCTTTTGACTCCTACTTGTTCCCAGGTCCAGATTAAAGCAGAGGGGTGCGGGCCGTTGCAGGATCAGCACTAATGTTTGTGGAATCGTGCGGGCCTGAGGTCAACCGCTGTTGCTTTTAAACATCGAGGCTGTTCAACCAGCCTCGGTGCGCCTTTCCGCGCAGTATCTGGCAACGCCGCGTGAAAACAGAGCATCGCTGCTGGCCTTTCGTGGAACGGTGCAGGGCGGTGGAGGAACTGGCTCAAAGTTTGATGGATATCGTCCAGGCAGAAGAAAGCTTCCCAAACACACGGAGATTTAATGATTAAACCCCCCCTCAGTGATAACATGTGTGATTGTCCGTGCCAAGCCAAGAAGTGCCAGGAAGCTTTCTTTCTTCTACTTTTTGGACCTTGAAGGCGACACCGTGCATGTATGTGTGTGTGTGTGTGTGTGTGTGTGTGTATGCTTGAGTTGAGCCGGCGGTGAGACCATGAATTAAAGAGGAGATTAATGAGTCAGGACAAGGAGGCTCAGACTCCAATCTGTTCCCTGCCGCACTCTGGGGGCCGTTTCTCTACAGAACCCAATTCTGTCAGCAAACACACACACACACACACACACACACACACACACACACACACACACACACGTCTTATTTGTACACCGATGAGACGCAGCAGGAAGACTAAGGACTGTGGACTGCGTGCGCTGGTCCGGCGGAGACAGCAGATGTTTGGGACAGCGGAGAGAACGGCGAGGGGAAGCGAGCTGGAGGGAGAACGGCGGCGGAGGAGGAACACCAGGAAGGGACGTCTTCAGCTACAAAACGCCGCGCCCTGTAGGCCGTCGCCCCACCCTGACACCTCACCATGACCCAGAGAACTGCCATCTGTCTAAGAGCTGAAGGAGAAAAGCGCCGAGCGGACTGGGGCGGGACGCAGCGGAAGAACAAAGAGGGCCCCAAAACAGACAGAAAGGAGACGAGAGGAGAGCAGCGGGAGGAAACGATGGCGTGTGTCGTCCAAGTCACTTAAAGTGTGACGAGTTGAGAAAAAAAAAAAAAAGGCTTTTTCTCAGAAACACTCCACAGATGAAAATCTAGCAGCAGGCGACAACTTCCCTTTATGTTCTCCAGTTGGCTTATTTTCCCCTTTCACTGCAAACCTGCTGATTAAAGCTTCTTCTATTACTGCCCCCCCGCCCCCCACGCCCCCGGCCATTCATTGATGACTGGAGCCGTGGTGGCTCTGGTGCTCTTTATCATCGTTTATTCCTCTGTAAGTACTGTACATTATCATGAAAGACTCATCTGCCTCCTCTATCCAGCCCTCGCTCCTCCAAATTTAATATAAAGCGGGAGATTTACTAATCCCGTGATATGCTTCATAATCTGATCATGGATATGAACACGGAGAGGGGATGGAGACGGGGTACGGCAGAGAAAAGCCAGACGGAGAGGAGGATGGCGAGGGGGAAAACGGGAAGGAAAGGAGAGACGGATGGTAAGGCTGCAGGAAGACAGACGGAGACGTCTATGTTTCCCGTTAGGAAGGAGAGAAAAGGTAGGGAGAAAATGAGCAGAGAGGAGGAGAGTGGAGAACAGACGTAGATGGAAGGGGGGGGCGGGTTACTCGCTTGTGACCCCATTTCTCCACTAAGCTCTAAAAAAGTGGAGCAGCGCGGAGGCATCTGACTGCAGCGTCTGCAGCTCGTCGCCGCCGTGCAGCCGCTCCGTGGAGCTGTGAGCTGCAGAATTCAGGCTGCTTGACCTATTGACCCACATTCTGCTTCCTGCTGGAGCTGAGTCACTGCCACCTGCGTCTGCCCCTTCCTGTCCTCGGCTCCTTTGCTCCCGCGCACCGCCGTCACAGCTGGAAACGTCTGGAAACGTACGGAGCGCCCACGGGACAAACGGGAGCTTGTGATGCGGCAGAAAGGCAGCGCCGCTGATGTGTACGTGCGGTGTGTGCTGTGCTGCGCTGCGCCGCAGGCCTGCAGGTCTCCTCCCTCACATGACAGACCCATGCTCTCACCAAGCCTGTAAACACATATACGCGCATAGGAGAGCTGTTGTCCACAAGCCTGGTTGTTTCCAGCTACTGGAAAAAAATGATATATATTATATAAAAACGGAGCAGAGGAGAAAAACATTGCTATGAATGGGTGTATTATTTCTGATCACCTAAGCATCAGCACGTACACAAGCACCATGAATGCCTCCTTATATTGCAGATTGCAGCCGTTCCCACCGACACAGAGCGGTGCACGGCTGTAAAGAGGAAGGATGCAGCATTTGCCACATTTATTACTGATGAACATCTGAAAAGCCTCATTCAGACCCCGTTTTGACTGCAGCTACCTCTGCACGTCTTCTTTGGGCTTATCTGTCCCAGCGTGGCACATCTGGAAGCGGACATTTCTGCCTACGGTTCCCAGCAGAACAGCGCTTAGCTTTGTTAGGTGAACTGGTGCTTCTGTAAACGTGACGTTTTAGGCGCTGCCACAGACCGGGCTGCACGCTTAGCGCCGACATCCTGCAGGACGGCCAATCCCAGGCCGGGTTTTCTTCTCATTTAGCTCCACCCATCGTCCCCAAACAGCTCTGGCCAGGTCCTTGTCCCTGCTGAAGGAGAGCATCCTGTCCTCCATGTCTGCAGTGTCCACCACATAGCTGTTAATAAACAGGAATACACGTGGCTTTCATTGAACAACAGCTTTCTGTTGGTCGCTGTTCTGTGGAAACCAGATCTGTGGAGCGCTGGTTGTACATAGTTTCCTTCAGGAGCAGCAGACAAAGGGCCACAGAGAGAAATGCACACCACACTTTTCAGATTTCCCTGCCAGGCTACTACCCTTCCCTTGGACACATAATGTAGGGTATTAGTACATAATGTAGGGTATTAATGGTAGGTAGGGTTAGGCACTGCAGTAATCAGATGTTTTCTCAGACACAAGCATTAACAATGAAATCCTGCTGCATCCTCCTCAGAGACGAGCCATGCATTTGGAGGAAAAGCGTGCGGATAGTCCGGAGAACCAAATCAACACTCGGCTAAAAAACAAGAACACGCAGTCCTGATAAAGATGGAGGCGGGTGAATCCCGCAGCCCGTCTGCCGCCGTTCTCCAGCCGCGACCCTCGCTTTTGACACGTGAGCCAGCGGTCACCTCCGATGTCACCAGGCCAAAGCGCGGCTTTAATATATGCACGCAAAAACAATAGAGCGGGGGGCATGGTTGAGCAGCTACATTCACGTCATCGCCCTGCATGGAGCCGCCCACCGCGCTCAGCCGTTTATTGACACCGCCTGAGCAAAAGTGGCCGCCATTGATCCGACGCATAGAAAGGGACTGTGGCAGCTTTGTCTCAGCGAGGGCTCGCTGCGGCGCCGGTCCGAGGATGAGACAAAGGCAAAAGTGGCTTTTTTCCGATGAGACGTCCTTTGTCTGCGGAGCGGCGACACACCTGTGTGGCAGAACTAAAGGCGGAACTAGAGGCTCATTTCTGTCTTCTTCGTGGGTGTGTGTGTGGCCGCGTCTTCTTTGTTTGAAGAAGTCACGTGACCAGTCTGACTTGGCGCCGTCCCCTCCCCTCTGCAGTGCGCCACCATACAATAAAAAAAAGAAGAAAAAAACACTCGCTCATATATAAGACGACAATAACATGAGGAGAGTGTCTGGCTCCAAACGGCCAGCAAACTTCAGCAAATACAGAAGTCTGCAAGTTCAGAAAACAGGCCATTAGTGGAAGAGACGACGGGAGGGGGGGTGAAAAGGATGAAGGGAAAGACGGAGGCAGCTGTGGAGCAGGGCGGGGGGGTGTAGGTACGCCTGGATGTAGCGGGAGGTGGGGGGGGGGGTCGATGAAGCTGATTTTGATGTTACAGCTGTGAGTGTTGTGTGTTTTCCTCTGTAGCAGCTGTGAGAAAAACACCAGACTGTGTGGTTAGAAGTCTGCGTTGCATTTAGTCGCTGCAGTCTGGGCGTGAGAGAAAGCCACTGCAGGGACACGAGGGGAAGAACTTCAGAAAAGATCATCGATATCAGGACGAGGCAGCGATGGAAGTGCAGAAAGAAAATAAGGCGCAATAATCAATTCGGTGGCTGGAGGAGGTGTGAGTGTAAAGGAGACGCAAGGACACCGAGGGGGAGATGTAAAGACGCCGAAGCCTGGGATGGGGGGGGGGGGGCGGCCCACATGGGTCCCATGGGTGAGATTTCCTGCTCCTGGGCGATAGAGCAGCCTGACAGAGGACGGCGGCGGCGTAAGCGTGCGTCTGATGTGCATGTTAATTACAGAGCAGCAGCGATAAACAGGTCGGCCCCGGAGAGCGGCCCGCTGGAAGCTCCGCCCCCCCCCCCAGTCACAGCCGCTCAATGAACGCAGCCTCTGAGCCTTTAATTACATTCTGAGTCCATTCCACCTCAGCGTCCGCTCAGCCTGCTCACACCCGCAGTCACACTGACACAGAGACACCTCCCCGCACCCCCGGTTAGGGGGGGACGGAGAGAAAGGTCTGAGGACGCATGAAGCTTGTGCTGCAGCAGCAGCAGCTGACAAAGAGATCCTCGCTTTAATGTGAAAACGGCTCCTATGTTTCCATACGAGCTCAGAAGATCCTCGGCTGCACAGTGACTGGCCCCCCCGCTGCTGGTAATCTATATAAAGCCCCTCTTTCTAAAACATCTGGGAGCAGACTGGGATTTAAACGCTGCTGGAGTTCATGATGCCCGTACGGGCCAGAAACATCTCCCCCATCGCCCTTCATTCTCCTGACTGACGTACCAATAACTGTGCCGTCAGGGTCAGATGTTTGAAAATGGTTTATTTTCCCCCGTTCAGGATTGTGCAACTTCAAGAACGGATGATTTCATTTTAAGGCTCTCCCTTAGTTTCAACCGGGCCGTGACTGAACGGCAGCGTTTCCACCAACGGACGGGCTTTTCTCGTCAGTTCCTGCTAAATATATTAACATTTGGCCCATGCAAGTGAACTTCATTTTTTTTTAAAGGGTAATTTCCCAAAACACGGCGCGGTGTCTGGTAAAGTGATACAGAGGGAGAAGGCTCGCCTCAGACCGCCGTAACGCTGCGGCGGCGCTTCTGGGTCGGCTCTGGTGGACAAAAGAGGAATCTATCAGGTTAAGCAGACACGGCCTGATTATAGAGGCGGGTTATTAACGGGGAACTACTGATGAAACGCTCTTTACTTGTATTTCTCTACCCAATCATCCGCTCTGAAACCACTCTCTATTTCCCGCCTGGTTCTCACGCGCGCTAAATCAGACCAAGGGCTCATTTAAATGCTCGACGTGTCACGACGGCACTCGCAGATTAAAAAAATGAAGAACGTAGATCCACTTCACATAGAACAAAAAGGCGTCCTCTCGTGGTTAACTTCTCTGTGGCCTTACTGAGACCACCGCGGGCCGTCCACTGGACTAATGGCGTCCCTTTCCTCGCCCTCGTCCCCATCCAGCTCCAGCCCAGCGTCCCGTGGCAGCGAGCTTCGCCTTTATTAGGCGTTCAGGGAGGAGAGAGGGGGAAAAAAAAACACCACACTGTTTTCCCCGCTAGCTGCTTCAGATATTATTCATCTCTAATTGGTAATAACCCCCCCCCCCCCCCCCCACCCTGAGGCAGCTCAATCTCCTCTAAGTAATCACTGCCATCGCCTGCTCTGGTGGAAGCGGCATTATTAGGTCGATGGCACCGTCTCTACCTCCTGTCTGCTGAGCAGGTTTATTATCCCGCCATGTACGGCTTCGCTCTGCTGCTGCTTTTAAAGCGCCGAGCTGCAGACGGGGAATCCGGCACAAGCCCATTTATCTCGCATCCTCAGATGCGATGGGGGAAGCCGGCAGCCCGGACAGGGAAGGCAGTCAGCGACGGGTTCATTTGAGCTGAGCCTCCCACCGCCGCTCTCTGTTGTGCAAAACACCTTTCACTTTTCCAAACTCCACCCCCCCCCCCCCCCCCCCCCAGCTTAGGAAGATGCCCGTCATTTTCCTCTGCAGGCTTTTTGAACTAAAGTGCACCAAACAGGCTCCTGACTGCAACCTCCCACAGGAACGCAGGCTTTATGCACTATTTCATTTTAAATTCCATTTCATGCGTTCCCAGGCTGATATTTCTAGATGTAAAGGCCGATCTCACAGCTTTCTGGACATTTCAGTAAAACTTATTAACGCATAAAGTGCCTGAATGCTAATCAGGGCTTAATAGCTCTAAAGTCAACAGACGAAACAAAACAGTGCTGGAACTGGACGATATTCTGGGCCCATATTAGTGTGTTTTCCTGCGTCGGCAGATACGCGCGTGCGTTTGCCGATCCATCAGCACGCAGGTTCAGACTGTTTACGTTTCTTTTTATCCATTTATTTTTACCGTTTTATTGCCGTTAAATATTCTGAGGAAGATCATTTGCACTACAAAGGCCTCGTGCAGCTACATAAACTGCACAAACATTTAAGTTTGCTTTTATTTTTAGATATTTAAGCGTTCTACACTGTTCGCCATCCATTGTTAATAGGTTATGTTTGTTTTGCTAATGAACATTTTCTTTGTTTAAATTGAGACTTGTGTAACATTTGTTATAGTCTCTTTTTTAATCTATATTTAAGCTATATCAGCTTCAATAACAAGACCCCCACCACAAAAAAATAAATGTCAACTAGAAAAAGCTGTTCCTGCGTAACAGCGAGTGAGAATGCTAATCTGCAGAATGATTGATCAGAAGATGCAGAAAACATTGAAATCAGATTTGAAGAATTTGAAAAAATTTAAGAATTTGAAGGGATTTGAAGAATTGGAAAAATTTGAAAAATTGGAAGAAATAGAACAATTTGAAAAATTTGAAAAAATTGAAGAATTTGAAAAATTTTAAGAATTTGAAAAAATTGAAGAATTTGAAAAATTTGAAGAATTGGAAGAAATAGAACAATTTGAAAAATTTGAAGAATTTGAAAAAATTGAAGAATTTGAAAAATTTGAAGAATTTCAAAATTTTGAGGAAATTTTAAGAATTTGAAAAAATTGACAAATTTGAAGTAATTTGAAGAATTTGAAAAAATTTGAAAAATCTGAAAATTTTCAAATAATTTGAAGGAATTTGAAAATGTTGGAAAATTTGAAGATTAAGAACAGTTAGAAGAATTGGAAGTATTTGAAGAATATGAAGAATTTGAAGCAATTTGCATTGATGGCTGAACACATCAGAACAGTTACTGGGTTTTGTCGGCAGCTCAGCTCTTCACCAGACTCTCTCCGGCTGGTGCGTTTCCACATCACCAATGACTTTGCCTGAAAAGATTGCTTCATTCACATCAAACATGCAAGGTCGGCTTCTTCTCCCCGGGTTTCGATTCCTCCAGACGGCTGAAACGACAACAATGAGCTGCCGAGTGCGGGGGGACTGGGGGGGGTTTCAGCGCAGAGTGAGACCTCGCTGCTTCTCGGGGCAGACTCATATTTCATCAGCTAACGGTAAGAGCACACCTGCCTCACGGCTAGACCCGCATCTGCCAACGGCTTTGACTTCGCTCCTGTGAGGAGAAGGAGGAGGAGGCGGCGCCGGGGGAAAAAGGGGAAATATGAAGAGACGCTAAAAAAAAAAAAAAAATCCCCCAACAAAGTCTCGCGTGGGTTTTACCGAGAGAACAGTGTGTGTGGTTCGGGGAAAGCGTAGGCAGATTTATAAGTGAAAGCTATGATGATAATGGGGGGGGGACTAAATGCACAGGGAAAAAGTCCCGGCACTGTGGCGGGAAAGCACCTGCAGGAGGGCAGGTTTTAGTTTGACTAGCACGCCACGGGTCAGAGTCTCTCAGCCTCTCTGGAGTGAATGGATCAGAATAAGAGCGTCTGAGCCAAGGAGGAAGGATGTGGCATCATGTGCTGCAGACAGTTTCAACCGCAGGAGAACCGGTGGAAGTGAAAGCGCCCGCCTCCACCGTTCATTCAGCATTCCTGGCCCGCCGTACGCAGACCTGCCCGCTCGCTTGGCCCGGCCCACGCGCCTATCTGGGCCAGGAATCATCTCGCCGGACGTGTTGCAGAGCCAAACGCCGTGGAGCAGGAAGCCGGACATCATGATGACGGATGTGTTGATTAGCAACAACGGCGGGAATGTCAACATGCAAGTCAGGATGGCAAATCTAGGCCGACCTGCCCATGGCTCATGTCTTCCACCGAGAACACCAAACTGGTAACCAGGGACAAACTGTCCCTGCAGTAAAACTAAATCTCATCACTATCACATTAAACCATGTGGGATCCATGTGGGATTGTGTTTCCATGAGTCAGGCCAATGCTAGGCATGCTAACAGCAACAAGCTGCTAACAGGTGCTGAAGGTTTTAACGTGCCTGCAGGCCATGATGGTGTGAGCGGGACCAGAATCAGCGGGTTAGTGGGTTCTGTGGGACAAATGAAAGCCAAAAGGCCGACCCTTTGATGAGCGCTGAACACATGGTACGGCAGCGTGACCCGGTTGAACAGCGATGCCACCGAAGGAAGCGGACTCCAATGTGCGAGTGAATTATTAAACTAAACCATAAAACTTAAGAGAAGCATTAGGAAATGGGCATGTTTCAGCTCCATGGGGCCTGACTGGTGTCATTATCAGGAGGGAAGGAGATTTGGACCGCTGAGTGTGTGCAGCTCATGGTGGACGTAATGTCCATCCCCCTGGACGATGTTCTGTAGCAGAGGCTCATGGGTAAACTGACCTGAGGACGACTAGATTACAGCCCAGGTGCCCTACGTTGTCCATTTGAGCTTCATAACCGCCGTCCCTCAGGAGGTTTCTGCACCTGGAAACCTGGGTTAAGGTACGGGAACACACACGGTTCTCTCCACCGTTAACACTGCTAACCACAGCTGGGCTAACTGCTCATATAAGACGCTAAAGACGGTTTAAAATGGGAACTCTGCTTTAAGATAACAGCGGTGAGAGTCAGAATCCCATCCAACGTGTCAACCTTCATGTATAAGAAAAAACCAGACATGGGTGGGATAGTCCCGATCGGGGGGCGGAGCATCTGCTACCGGTGGAGCAGGTGCATTTCAAGGTGGGAACAACAACTGTATGGACGTCGTAAAGTTTTACAGTTCCAACACAACAATATCCTGTGGGCCGTTTGCTAAAGCAGAGCGCCTCTGACCGACGCTCCGGCATCAAACACTCCAACGGCTTTACTGTGTATGCTCAAAGGCTGCTGCACAAACAGCCCCACTAATAAGTTCTGCCGCTGCGCTCCCATAAGCTGGGCCGGCCGTCTCCATAGCAGCAACCTTTGACCTGTTGTTATCCAGCGGCGGGTGACTATAAACAGACCCTCCCCTGCTGCTCTATATCATAAAATCAAATGGCTGGGACAAAGCAGAACAGCTGACCTCCACCGTCCTGGAGGTGAGCCGCCGCGCACAACACAACCCTCACCAGCCTGTTCCACGCAGAACAACTAAAAAACAGAGAGACGGCTTTCATGTGCATGCAGCTGCTTTGGCAAAGAGCACAGGGGGGGAAAGGAAAGAGCGCGGTGCTGATAAACTGGTCAGATGGGGGGGGAGAGGGGACACAAAGCACAGAGCCCATCAACCCACCACGCTAAAACAAAGGAGTATGAGGAAAAGCCCGCACTGCACCCCCCCCCCCCCTCCCCCGTCAGGAGAACCTCCATCACCGAGGCAGGCGGGCAGCAGGACGGCTACAAAGCCCCGATGAAGCCCGTTAAGCCCCCCCCCTTCGATCCAGCTCGCCGAGCTCCCAGCTGCTGATCAATTAGCGGGCCGCTGACACAGCTGCCGACAGAGCGGACGTTCTGCTCCGACCGCCTCTAAACCCGCACGCTTCCTGACGCCGTGTGCTGACTCGTGCATCTGAGCCCAGGGCCTGTTCCCGCCTGCTGGTCAGGAACGCCGACCGGACAGCGGGCCCGTCGCCCAATCAAAGGCACGTACACCACGCTGCTGCAGGTGTGGATCTGTGGAAGGAACGCAGCGTACCAAGGTGCTTTCCCTGGGTGACACTGGACCTGAGCCCCTCTGCTAAACTTCATCAAGTTTACGTGGAAACGACAAAAACTTTTATCGCCTGGTTTTATGAAGCGCTCCCCCGACCAGGCTCGTCTGGCCCGGTTCTGATTTAAGGCCTGACCTGCCAGTATCTAAGGATATTACGCAGCGCTCCCCTTAATGTCCTACAGATACGGGACAGAAACATGAGCAATTTTTTTATATTGATCTGTTAATCTATAGTCAATAAATGGATCAGTTTAGATCAATAGTTTTATTGGACATGAGTTAAGAAGAACAAAGTTCTGAATCAAATCCACATGAGACACATTCAAAGTGTCACGAAGCCACTTGCATTAACTTTAAGCCTCATGGTGTTAACATAAACATGAAAAATAACAATATAACAGAAAAGATCTTTAAAACATAACGTAGTAATAAATCCCTTCTAGACTTAAGAGTTCAATAAGCTTGTTACTGTTAGTGCTTCCTTCCTCCTTACACCGGGCCTCAGAACCGTTCAGCTTTAGCAATAATATCTCACCTTTTATCTGAAAATACGCCACAGGCAGTGTTCCCAGACTGGGTGGGTTTCTGCCCAGAAACTTCCACTTCTTAATAAAATATCGTCTCCTTGCACTCATTTGGTTTACTTAATTTATTTTGTAATGTCTAGAATCGGTCAAAGCTGACATCAGTGATTAAGCCTCTGGTTCATCATTGGTCAGCGTCACCTAGTCCCCCACATGGGGTCAACTGATCAACTTAAAAATGTTTCATGGCCGTGAGAAAGACAAGTGTTGTGCATTCGGTTGCCTGGTTGCACATTTTATGCTGAGCCAGCGTGTGCACGGTCCTTTTCTTTGCTTCAGTGCAGTCGTGTGCCAGCTCTGTGTTCATTACTAGGTGGAATAGTTCCAGACAGGTTGAGATTTGGGCTGAGTTGGCCAGCTCCAATGTTTTGTTTGAGCTGGAAACACTCAGATCTGGCAACCCTGTGCTGCATCAGGTTCCCCGTTGGGTGAGCTAATGCTAGCTTGTGGAGTCTGACCTCCGTTTTCTTGTGTCGCCGTTCAACTCTGCTCCGGAGAGGCCAGAGGGGAGAAGCAGGAAAAGTCCCGGTACTGAGTACCGAGGCGCACCGAAAAAACATCAAGCTTTCTCCTAATGCTTTGACAACCGCAGCGGGTCAGAATCCATCAGAAGAGTAATGAACTAGAAAAAACTCTGCGTTATGCATAAAAGCACCTGTTCACACCCTTTATACAATGGCGTCAGCATGGAAACGTTCCATGCGGGCGATCTGAACTCCACCTCCCCGTGTAATCAAACCGCCATCATAGCGTGTTCTCTGGGAGCGCGTGAGAGCCAGCAAACGGCCCCTACAGCCTGCGTGTGTGTGTGTGTGTGTGTGTGCGTATGTGTGTGTGTGTGTGTGTGTGTGTGTGTGCGTGCTACAGCACTCACCCATCCTCCCTGGCTCTGGATCCAGGGGTCGATCTGCTCGTCCAGGTAGACGGTCATCCACTCCACGATGCGGCCCACCAGGGGACTCATCTCCTTCTCCACGCACTCCACGCAGAGCGCGCCGCCGAACGCGAACAGCCCCACGATGCGGCCCCAGTTGACGCCGTCCCGGAACACCTCGTTCATCACGTTCTCGAAGCTCTGGTAGGCGGTGGCCGGCGTGATGTGCAGCGTGCTGTGCAGGTCGTTGAAGGCGCGGGCGTAGCGCAGCTCGAACTCGCAGGCCGTCTCCCGCAGCGCCACCTTCACCGCCTCCATCGCCGCCGTGGACGCCGGCTGCTGCTGCTGCCGCCGCCGCGGGGACCCCGAGCTCGTCCCGTTGACGGTCCCGTTGGCGTGCGTCTCCGCCGTCTGCTCCTCGTCAGACTCTGCGTCCCTGGCGCCGCCGTCGCTGGGCGGCTCGTTGAGCATTATGTGGTTGACGGGGTAGTTCCTCTGAGACAGTTTAAACTTGACGTAGGACAGCACCAGTTCTCGGTTTTGAGACATTTTGCCTTGCAAGGAGTTTCTCTTTCTTCGCTCTGGTCTGCCGCACCTCTCGCGGTCAAAGCTGGCTGCGGGCGAGGGGGACGAACACACACACACGCACACGCACTGCGCTTCTTGCCGAGGCTCCTCCGTTCAGACCACCATGGTCGGCCGACAGCCGCAGGACGATTGGAGGTGGAGACCGAACCTGCACAGGGCTGACAGATCGGCTCAGGCCCTGCGGAGAAACAACGGGGAGAAGGTCAGAGTCTGGCTAGGCCGTCGGCACGGGCGCAACAGAAGGAGGAAGGGGGCGCGCCGGGGGAACGCAGCATGGACAGGTGGGGGTCAAAGAGCGACTCTCTAATTGGCCGCTTACACGCGGAGCAGATGGCGACGGCAACGGAGACACGACCGTGGCGTGAAGGTGTGATGGAGAGAGAGAGGAAGTGGGACAGAACGAGGGCGAGGCGGTGCTATAGGGGAGATCAGAGAGACGGTCAGGCCGGACTTTTCCACGCAGACAGCCCTCCTCATCGGCGACCTCTGACCTCCTGTCTGAGCTAGCCCAGCTCCACGCCGTCGCCGGACAGCTCGCGCGCTGATCTGAGCGCCGTCGCCCTTCCTCGCCCTCTCTGCTGAACGGACCTGCCCTGAATGTTTTTGTCGTGGGCTTCCAGTTGGCTTTTCTATAAAAGTCACACAACCTGCGGTCCCATAACGACCTGGGCTGCAACTAACGGCCCGCCTGTCGATCACTTTTAAGATTAGTCAACCAGTCACAATTATTTTTTGTAGCTTCCGTTCATAAAAATATTTTGACCCTCTTGTTCTAGTCTGTACACCTTTGAATGTCCCTTTATTCAGTCTTGTTGCCCCTAGCCTTTATTTATCACATTTAACAATCCTCATGCCTAAAGATATCAATCTTCAATTTACTGACTTAATTTTTTTATATTAAGTATGTCAACATATTTTTATTGCTAAAGCACCAAAAATATTCATATGTATTTAAAAGCCGGAATCTTTCAGCCTTCGGGCTTTTAACGTTGCTTGATGTTTATAGAGTGTAAACTAGAGTGTAAGGGAGCATATCAACATGTCTGCAGGCCGGCTTGTTCTCTTTAATACTCCCCGCATCGGCGTTAAAGATGATTCCAAAATAAGCTCCTTCGCTCGTTAGACATTACTGTTGAATAAAACTGTCCCGTTATGCAGCTTCACATTCGTCTCGGTGATAAATGAACACTGAAACGATCCTTAGAAGAGTCTAATTGTATTTGTCACAGATCATGCTGGATTAGTAAGCGTTGGCAGTCTTCTGGAAATCTCAATGGATCCACCTACACAACAGGGAATACTCCCAGACTGATGTTAGCAAGGCTAACCAGGCAACACTGTAAAAAACCAGCTCTGTAATCATTTGATTTTGGCTTTAAATCTAAAAACCACGACTAGCTGCAGAGCTGTGTAACACAGACTGCTCTCCGCGTTACCCACGCATGTTATCTACGTTCCTAATCTAACTATTTAAGGATCCATCGCAACAGTGAGGCTGCTTGAGGCCCCTGTAGTGTTAGAAAAAAAAAATGCATAAATGACTTAAAAGTCTGACACAAACCTGACTTCAACATGGCCTCAGTTTGGATTTAGTTTGGAATGAATCTTGTACAAATAAATCAATTACCGTGTTCTCTTTATAGGGCCTGTTTTTATACAGATGCCACTGTCCTGTAACTGAGGATTTTTAGTGATGCAGAGTGACAACGCAATAACTCTGACCTAAAAAAATAAACACAATTATTGCTTTATTTCACAAAAACAAACGTGTTTTTTTTTTTAAAGCAATTCTGTTTTAAATTTAGGCAGAAAGCAAAACAAAAGTATACCAAAAAAATCTCTGCTGGGTCACTATAACGGATGTTGCCAGCCACCGTCTCGACGCCAATGCTAAGCTGCGTTGGTTTTAGAAAGCGATTAAATGTTAATCCTCTACGTTCACACCGCAGGGAAATGACTCAAATCTTTCTGCCCATACGCGACCCACATCCGTCTTTTTCCCCGCAGTGTGAACGGCCCAATTCCGATCTTTTCACACACCCCAAAAAAAATCCAATTATTGAACACTTACAGGTTCACCGTTCCTTTAGTAAACAGTGCACTGTGTGACGTCTCCTTCTGTTATCTGCGCACGCCGGTCGCTTTGTGGTCTTGAACCGTTCAGACAACAGTATCAATAACAGTATGAACGGCCACATCAACACAAATCTGATTTCAGAAAAATAAATAAATAAATAAATAATCAGACCTGCAGTGTGAACACAGCTGAGGTGTCTTTGTGTTTGAACAATGCTCTGAACTCTAAATCTGATCCGTCTGATGCGTTCAGGAGTGATCCCTGCTGGGAAAGGAAACAACTACACTTTCCTCGTATAGATACACTCCCATCCACTGCCTTTCTGGCATCGATATGACTGAGATGTGCTTTAAAAAAACAGAATCCATGCAACAAATCATCTGTGGGACAGGTTAGCTTTCCAAAGCCACTCCCATCTTCTGCTGAGCTTTAGCCCACGCAGAAGGATGTCGGAGAAACAAGATGATCCCAAACCATCTCCCATGTGGGAGCCTGACATTTCCTGTAACAATACTGACATTTAGAGCAGATAAGGACATTAGTCTAATAATCAGCGTATCAGATGGAAAGGGTGGGAGCTCCATGTAAATCAATGGTGTCCAGAGTCCGTGTCTAAGCCCCGGTGTCCTGCGTGTTTTTAGGTGCTGTCCTGAGATGGAGCAGGGGACAGATCAGATGAGAAACAACGGGAGACTGGCGTGAGACAATGTCTGCTGTGACTTCATAATAACCAGGCCCGTGTGGAGAGCACCTCTGAGATCAGGCGAAAGGAGAAGAAACGCGTAATTAAGATCTTAAAAGCTCCAGCTCCAGCCAGAACAAGGCAGCAGTGTTTACAATGGCCACATGGTGCCCCGCTTTAACACGTGGCTCGGGTTTCAGCAGCGCAGCGTGGATGTAAACACTGCAGCTCCACGCTCGGCAGAACAGCGAGCCCAGATTCTGGCGACGTTTTCATCGGATCCAAGAAAAACATTGGTTTGCCCCAAAGTCGAGTCTGGGCCGACAGTTAATCACGGTGAATTTTCTCCTATATAATAGCCCAACTTTTCTGGATGCGTCAGCCTCATCTGCGATTTAACGAGCAGCCGCCAATGATAATTACAGTCGTCGGCCGATGATCGTAATAACCGTAATAAATCCGAGTTACGGGTGTCTTACCGGGGTTGGTGGGAAATTGAAATAAAGGAAAAAAAATCCTCGGTCCGGGTCACCGTTTCTCTCTGACAAACGGATCCGACTGCGTCGATGTGTGGTGTGGTGCGTAGAAAAGCTGTCAGACTGTGAAGACGGCCACTCTGTTTGCTGGGTTGCGTGGGTTTGCACGTACATTCCCACGTGTGCCCCCTTTCTGGGCCCTCCCCTGTTGCGTAACAGGAGCCCCGATTAGCCGCATTTCAGAGGCTGGTGCGCACCATTTGTCACACGGCGAGGCGGTCCGCGCGCCGGATCACTCACATCCAGCTGCGCGTGAAGCCCACTTCTAAAGCTCGTGCCTGACGTGACTATAAAAGGTTTATGAGGGTACCAAGATAGCACAAAAAAAGTTTACAAATTATTAAAGCCAGCGACTCCGTAAAATATAGGTTCCAACCTTTAATCTCTCAAAGGTGATGACATCTTTCATTAATGACGTAATAATCTCAGTTCGCTCTGACAGATTATTTCTGATTTTAGGCTGACACGCGGTTAAAAACCAGCGAAGAGGGGAAAAACCCCTCCTTCGCCTGGTCCTCCTCAACACTTCCGCTGAGTTATTCACCGACTGGCTGTTGAGGAGCGCATCCAGCGTCCAAGGTCCGGGTTCGAATCTTGGTCTGAACCTCTGTGACTAAAAATATGAAAGAACCCACAAAATATAACAAAAGCAACAATAATAGATGCAATTATCGCATTAGTCGTCCTTACGTCACTTATGGACAAATAAAATAACCGCGAAACACTTAATCTGAATAAACAATACGCATGCATTTATTCAGCACTGCGACTCACTAGTATAACCCCATGTGTGCACTTCCTGTTAATGTACACATTTTGTCAAACAGATCATAAAGGGGGAAACTATGTAAGCTTATCTAACCTTAGTATTTCAGATTTGTCTGAACGGTTTTCCCTAATAATTCAAAATGAAGAAAAAATGCTTCCCAGTGCGCCGTGAATGAACGGAGCAGTCCCTGAAGGCACCACGGGCCATTCCAATTCTCCTGGCTTCAACACTGGCCGGACAGGTAATAATGACCCAGCTTTGAGACAACACCCCGTTCAAGATATAAATAGTATTCACCACACCAGCAGTGAAAATAAAGCTTTCAAGTTAGGCAACCATGACTAGCACTGCTCCACCTAATGCCATCCTTCCAGAGGCAGGGATCCAGTGAAATATGGCTGTCACCCTTCCAGTCTCACAGTGGACCTCCGAGCTTACGCATGTGGCCGAAACAGCAATAAATCGTTTACAGAGACCCCCCAAGTACCCCCAGGGTCAGGCAAAAAAAATACGTTTAACTTAAATAGCCCGTAAGAAACAAAATTAAAGGTTTGGCGTTCCTCCGTATCTGTCGTCCTCCTTGCTGTAGGAGGATTCGTGAGCAAAGCCACATCCACATCAAGCGCTTCCGTTTGCACGAAATTTCCCGAATGAAAGAACGCGGCCATCGGAAGGAGACCCGCGGGATCAAAGGGACCTCTTACTTGTAGGGTGGTCTCCGCAAAATCATGTCTGTCGGCGCACTATCCGAAACCCAGCAGGACTAGGAGCGATCCAATTCGTCATTGCTAGCCTGCTTGGCTAACGCCGACGGAAAGCTCGGAGAACTACTGGTTCCGGCAGATCCGCCCACCGCCCGCCCGACGTGGTGCGTGGTCTGCGCCGTGTCCGTTCACGCCAACGGAAAGCGGGATAGGAGTTCCTGTCACTACCGCACTCTGGGGTTTCATACCCGCTCATCTGGATGGAGGTCGCGGCTGTTGTGAACTGTACCTTGCAAATGTAAGCGAAATGCGACAAAAAAATAAATAAATAAAAATTACAGTTCAAAATACAAAGACGTAGTTAATTTACTTACTGTCTAACATGTAACATAAGCTTACATGGGTCCATGGAGCAGCTGTTGGGCACCTTTACACTTACGTTGACAACAAAAGATAGGAGAGGTCTCCATAGAAACCTTTGTTACCCCCAAAACCAAGCGCTCACCGGCGCGGCTAACAGTTGCAGCACAGCGCCCCCGCGTGGCCGTGGTGGCTAAAGCGGGTTTTTGCCCCCCCAGGTTTAAGAGCATACTTCCACCTCGAGTCAAGGAAAACAGACTGAACCGTTATGAGAAGATGACATCCCGTTACGTTTTTTTTTTCTTCCTTATGCAATGTTCACAGAGATGTGAAATAAATCAATCGTATTTTATTTTCCCTGGAAAAGGGGATTTAAATGCTGTTAAAATGTTTTATTCATTCAACAAAAAATGTTAAAACGTTTTGCGGTTAAAAAAAGAAAAAGGTCTCCAGGGTTACGTCCTTTGCTGACTTCTTTGAAATGCTTCTTGTAGCCATACACTGGCGGTCTTTGACAGTCTGAGGAAATTTTGCCTCACATGTCATCTTGCATACAGGCTGCAGCCTGTTTCAAGTCAGTCAGCAAGGTCCACTTCTTTTTTAGCTCCGTCTGTTTTGTTTTTGTTTTTACAGGCTATAACATTTTCTACATGTTACAATTCATAGCATTATTGACTTCAATTAAATCTGAATATCTCCTCTTTCCTGTGTCTAAATAATTCTGTTTTAGACTACCCCCCCCCCCCCAGTTGTTACAGATGTGCAATGTAACAGCGGATTTTAGATGCTTTAATACTTAGGCTCAGTCTTCTGTCTGAATTGCTCTTTTCATCTCATAATGCAAACCAAATGGGGTTAAAAAAGTGTTAGTGATGTGAAACCCAACACAATACACCTATATGTAAATTTAGCAATTTTAAGAGGGAAATGGGGTGGGGTCCTAATTAATATTTTGTCTCTGTTCTGCCCTGCGATGGACTGGTGGCCCAATAGGGACAAGCGTGTTGGAAGATGGATGTACAGAAAACTTTGCATACTTTTTCTTTTTAATGTTTGGTTTTTCAGTCCCATTAAACTGTTTATTATATTAAATGAAAATGAGAAGTTCATGGTTCATCATGTTATGTTACAATCGATCTACTGTTTTATTGCCACGGTTTCTCAGCAGAGGCCGATATCCCCCCTTCTGAGAAATTGTCCATCATATGGCCATGTTACAATCCATCATATGTTACAGTCTCACTACTGTTATTGCCTATTTGCACACTCTTATTCTCAGGAATATCAAATTGCATTTTCTGTAAATCACTGCACAAAAACAACCTCACTACGTTCATCTTTTGCATGCTGTCAATTAAAAAAAAACAAAAACAAACTAAATACTAATTCTGCTGTGCATGAGCGTCATGTTACTTGCTAATTTTTTATTTGTTCTGTACACCCTAAGCCATGTCTGCCTCACAGGTAATTTTGCCATGGTAACACAGAGTAACCAAAAAGTATAGTAGCAAGCAATAGAGTTTCATACTAAAAAGGAGAACTACAGATGTGCTGTTTGGTTTTGGAGCATTGATTTAGAATTTGGAAAATGATATAAGGGCGGTTCCCCAACATGCACATGGTCAGAGAGACAGTGGTGAGGTGACGGGCAGATTTCCAGGTGGGGGCAGCATTGCTCTGATCACCTTAACTGCAATTTGATTGGTTGATAGTTAAAGTCAGGCAGAGATCCCAAGGAATCGTGTTGTTTGCAGATGATATTGTGATCTACACACTGACAGTAGAGAGCATCTGGATAAGTGTGGAGAGAGGAGTTAATCTAAAGAGAAGTTGAATGAAAGTCAGTAGGGGGCGTGGTACCTGGGGTCAACCAGAGCAACACACAGGTAGGGTGGAGCGGGCTCAGAAGAGTGTCTAACAGCTGTAAATATACTCAAAGACTCACAAAATGCCACAGGTCAACAGGTTAGGCCAAAATGACTAATTGCGCACATTTTGGGCTGTTTTTGTTAACTTATAAAGGTAAATAAGTGTTACTAGTTTTGACCAGTAAACTAATTGACAAACATTTGTTGTGTGTGAGAAACGTGCATTTGTCTAGTCTTTAAAATTTTTAAATGCACTAATTCCAATGGCCTAAAAAACATATGGCGCTAGTGCAAAGTTTAGGCTCTACTTAGCACGTAGTTAAAAGGTGGTGTTGCTACTTAACTAGTAAGCGTTTGTTATCCATCTTAGTGAACTAGAGCACATCTAGCAACACTTGTCAACTAGTGAACAATTTTTAGTCGCAGTTGTTCACTATTATTGCCAAAAACAGATAAATTATTATTGTGCAATTAAGGCTCACAGCTGATGGGTCGAACTTTCAGATTGCACAAGTGGACGAGTTCTCAGATTTAAAAGTCAGTAGTGAACAGCGGACAAAGTCTATTTGGTGACAAAGTTGGAGAGACAAGGCTGGAATGGTTTGACTCATGTACAGAGATAGTGGATATTTTGGACAAAGCATGGTGAACATGGAGCTACCAGGGAGGAAAAATAGAGCAAGAGCACAGAGAAAGATCGTGGATGTCCTGAAGGAGGACGTGACAGAGGATCACAACAATCCACTGTGGAGCCCCACTCAGGGAAAAGCCAAAGGAATTCCACTCTACTCTTAGGACAACATGGTGTTTAAGAACACACCAAAAGTAACTGGAACAGACCAGAAATCAGATTTATTGATTACTTCACCAAATGTTTGGAAGATTACATCACAATATTATGTATAGAACCATATAAGCACTTTCATTTCTATGTATCTTACATGGAAAACTTTACAGTCTGTACTTTTTTTTTATTAACTGTATAATATACATATATATTTATTTATATACTCCCTGGCATTAGGGAAGAGAAGTAGACATCCATAGTAGCAAGGGAAGGAATGATTTTCAAAAAAAATATTTAAATGCACTTTAAATAATTACATACATCCTTCTTGGAAAAGCTGTGGAATACAGTCCAAAAGATCTGAGGATCTCTGTGGAAAGTGGTTCTGAACACTTTTGTTGAACTGTAGAGTTAAAGTGAATCAACACTAATGGACATTCTGAATTGAGTGGTGCTACTTAAGGAGAACGTTGTAGAAAACAGTTGTGCAAAAAGTGTGGAAATGGACTGTAATCCTAGGTATGTCTAAGGGGCCCCAATTAATAGCTTACTGCAAGGTTTTTGGGAGCTAATTAGGGTTCTATAACAGCAGTTCATCCCAGTTTAGAGCCTTTGGATTCAGCAGAAGCAGGGCATAAGCAAGAAGCCAGAAGAATCAGGTTTTCTTCCTGGCCCTTCAGTAAGCCGGGACAAGAACCTGCAGTTCTAGTCGGGAAAAAACAAACAAATGAAAGCAAATAATCAAAATAAATAAAACGTCTCAAACAAGGAACAGGACGTCTGTGTCACAGAGCAAAGTCCCAAATAAAGCTGCTGGATCTTTGATAGCGTTACGTGCAGCAGGTCCATGAGGTTTAGTCTATTGATGGGAAAGGGTGGCTACCTAACCACACGGACATGACAGGGAGCACAAACTGATAAGATCATCCTTCTCCGAACAGGCACAGTTGGCAGAAAGCCCATTTTCACAATGGGAAAACGTTAGATTCAGCCAGTTCAACTTTACGCTTCATTTCGATTCTCTTTGATGAGCATTAAAAAAAAAAGAAATACAGAAAAAAAAGAAAAGAACAGAGGATTTGCAACAATAAATTATCTCTTTACAGTTTAGTCAGTGGGACGATGAGAGACGACAGCCAGCAGGGAGAGTGCTGGTCACAGTGCTGTTCATCCCAGAGAGCAGGAAGGGTGGAGGTTTCTCTACAGACAGAGATGCTAGAAAACACTTTGATGGAGAATCCTGAAGCAAGACTGACAACATAGTCCTTTTTCATCCCCCTCCCCCCCACAGTAATCTGATCCAGTCTGAAAGAGGAGAGGAAAGTTTATCAAGTCCACCTCAGATCCTCCCATCAGCTTTCACCAACGTTTCATCCCCCCCCTCCGCCTCCCATTGCTTTGCCTGGCCGTGCAGCGGCGACTCCTAGGAGCTGGGAGAGCGGGCGGGCACCCCGTCGGGAGCAGCGATTTGGAAGACGGAGCCGATGCGCAGGAAGAAGCGCCTGAGGACGGCCCGCAGCTCCGGGATCAGATCAAACTGCATCATTTCACACAGGTGGGGGTAGTAACAGGAAGCATGGGGTTTAAACTGCAAACGACAAATATGCATATTAAGACAACCAAAACGCATAGGTGCCATGGACATTGATTAAATGTGAAAAAAGTTAGCCAATATGAACAAAGCACACCATTAACTGCAGTGTGAAGTGTGATGGAAATTTGTATTCAGCTCCCTTTTCTCACCCTACATGAAATCCAGCGCAGCCACGAGAAGGCAGAGGTTTTTAAAGAACGCCCCGAGCTTTGAACATCTCTCAGAGCACTGATAAAACAGTACAGCACAGCTGCAAACATAACAAAACACGGAGCTCTCACTACACAGACACCAGACAAGGAAAACAATCACAGAAGCAGCCAAGAGGCCGATGGTCGCTCTGGGGGAGCTGCAGGGATCCACAGCTCAGGTGGGAGAATCTGCCCAACTCCTCCATGAAAGACGGTGGAAGCATCATGGTGTGTGGAAGCATTTCTCCAGCAGGAACTGGGAAGCAGGTCTGGTTTTACACAATGACAGATGGAGCTAAATACCTGGAAAACCTGTGGAGGTTGAGTTTCCAGCTGCGACCTGAACCTAATCTAATTTCCTTTTTCTCTTTTTCTCCTCTGACCTTCATCTGGACAGGCAATGTTCCACCCAGATGAAAAACTCTATTCCAGGGGAGACTTGGCCCAGATGAGCAGGAAGGCATCCAACCAGAACAAACAATGTGAGACAATTAAAGGTGGAGAAAAATGAGCCTGCAAATCAAAAAGACATTATAAAACCTTTCAACGGGTTTATTAAAACCAAGTCTATGGAATGGACTCAGCCTGAGATACGTGTAACTTGGATGAAGAGCAACTGACTGACTTTAGCTCTGATACTTCTGAGAGCAGGAGGACAATCAGATGATCAGTCTGGGTTCTCTGCTACATTCCAGACAAATACTTATATTTATAATATTTTTGCCTTTTGTCTTCTATTTTTACCCAGAGCCTCGCAACGTAATGACACTCAAAGTGTGAATGTGCAGTCGACTGACAAAGTCTGTCTATGTTAAAGAGATCAAAAAGAGGAATGATAAGTGGTTTAGAGCAAAGCATCTTCATGTACTAGAATGGCCTAAAAGTCCAGACCTAAGCCAAACTAAGAATCTGTGGCAAGACTAAAAGCTGCTTTTGGGACGTCCAAAGCTGGTAGAGACATACGCGGTTGACCTGTAGCTGTAGACACAGTGAAAGGTGGATCTACAACGCACCGACTGAAAGAGGCTGAATACAAATGCACACCACACGTTTCAGATCATATTTTGTAAAAAAAAAAAAAAAAAAAAATGTAAAATGTGTTTGATACTCCTTCCACCTCATGACTAAGCACAACTTTGTGCTGGTCAATCCTATCACATGCAAACGAGATTAATTAAAGTTTGTGCTGAAAATGTCCACATTAAGAGAACACTTTGCTCCTCTTTAACAACAATTTATCGTTTCCAGGTGCGTTTTGCCTAAACAGAAACCGTAACCATTTTGGTCCAAACTCTGAGTCATGGGGTACCATGACTCATCCATGAATCACGGCCTCATACCGACAGGGCATGACTCATGGAAGCCAGCCACTGCAGAAAACATGTAATCTATACCGTCTTAGTGCATTAAAAGACTCTTTTGGGCACATTTATATAAAAACAGGCGACACTCAGCTCCTGTTCCTAGCCTTCCTTTATGTTGTACTAGAAGCTGAGGTGTGATGAGGAGTGAAGCTGAGGTGTGTCCATGCCTTGTCATCGGGCAGCCGTAGTGTCCTGGTGAGCAGCAGCATCAGCAGGCTGTTCCAAGCCTCTCTGTGGCTCTCTGACGTCAGACTGATGAAGTAGCCGAGCGCTTCGGTACACACCCTGAGAGGCGGGACACACAGATTTAACGACAACTGACAACATCAGCAGCATCCTTCAGCATCCTTAGAACACAGCGGATTAAGACACCGGCAGCGTTTAACTACATTTCCACATTTGCAGTCCTGAAGTGAAACGACGAGCCGGTGACTCAACAAGGTGATTAGTGTCAGGCTTTAACATGCCAAAATATTCCGCTGACTCCAGCAGCTCATCCATTTCTAATGAGACGTGAGCCATGTGTGAGAGCACAGCTCATTTCACAGAAAACAAACAGCTCTGCTTCATCCTCTGCTAATCACACAGTTGGTTCTTATCCCAAAGTTTGTCTGCCGTCAACCCACTCAGGTCTGTTTCAATCGGGCCTTTTGTGTTGAAACTAAAACCCGGGATTATAAAGAAAAACTACCAACTAAAGGCAAACACCACGATCGTGTGACTATTTGTGCTGATTTGCAACCGTGTGCGCTTATGAAGGACTCTTGATGGGGTTGAACTATTTTCAGACTGTAGTAATCAATAACAGTCTATCTACTGTTGAATTTAGGCAAGAAAATCCTTAAGATTTAACTGTTTTCCCTTCAATAATTTGTTTATTGGAAGCATCTGAACATCTTTGAGTTTTGCCAGTAAATGTCTCTTTCAGTGGAGACCAAGTCATTTTAGCTGAAACTGTAAGAAGTTTGGAGAAATATTTTATACATGAGAACTGCAGGGGGCCCAGAGCCCTAAGCAGGGCCATCTTTGCCTGCTTGGCCTGATGAGGTAGCCGCTGCCCAGTCCTCTGGGACCGAACAGAACCACGGTGTGAGCCAGGGACATCGCTGTCATCACCGAGCTTTGTCATCTGCTGTGGTTGAGCAATATCTTGTCGTCTCAACAGTGATAATAGCGTGATACGCCATCCTGTGATAACATTTACAAACCTCCAAACTGATAGTATCTTTAGGTTTTGCTGTAAAACCTATTTTTCCATTTTTGGCTGAGATTAATCCTGCATGCGGTTTCAAAGATGGGGTTAAACAGTCATAGTTTACGGTTTGGTCAGACTGTTGCAGAAGCCTACTTGATGATAAGCAAGATTTATTCTAAGAGCAATTACTGTGTTTGTGAAGCTGAGACTGTATATAGGAATATTGATGAAGTTTGTAATATATTGTATTTGGACTTGCAGTGATCATCACTATTAGGGCCGGACGATAATTTAATAATATATATCGATCAATAGACGTAAATCGACTATAGGAAAAAAAGGGTCAATAAAAAGTTCAATAGAATAACAGTTTTCATTTCTAATGTGTCTTAGCCATATAGGTTAATATTACAGTCGTTACATCCTCCCAACCAATCAAAACACAGATCCAGGAATGCTCCGTCACCAAGCCCCGCCCCCTTCAAGGAGTTCAGAGAGCACATGTTCCTTTTTCTTTTTTAATATCTTGTTTTGGTAAAAGGTTGGTTGAGTGTCAATTTAGTGTTCTCCATCTAAAAAGAAGTCGCCATGCAACAACATAAAATGGTCAAGGTGGCACTAAAGAAATATGTTTTGAATTTGTTGAATTAATTGACATCTATCAAAATTATTTAATTTTAGATATGCTTTTTTTGTATCGTCCAGCCCTAATCAAAATAAAAGGTAATTTAAAGTCCATACTGCCCAACAGTACTTCAGAGCATAAAGCTCCTTCCTCTATTTGTTCTGGTTTGATTTTCTACACCAACCAGTGGGGGGCAGCGTGGGCCAGACATTTTAAATTCAGACAGAGCAGTGCAAAACACTTGGTTGGGTTTTATTCTAAATATTTATTTATTTATCATACATTTGTTGCCCACAAATCACAGTGCTAAAAGCTGGCTCCGATTTGTCTATGAAGTCCAAATTTATTTATTTTTTTGGTTTTATGGCAAGTTTAGAGAAAAGGCCCCAATACTTTAAATTAAAGTTTGTCATCAGTGATACTATGATTTCAGAAAACCATAAAATATTATTGATTTGTTTAATTCTAAGCCAAACCTAGCTGCAGGCCGTTAGGTCCGGTTCAAAACCCAAAGTTAAATGGATCTAAAGGCCAAAAAAATTGGCCAATTTTCCCTTGATCAGCTCTGATTTTTATTTCCATTGGTTAAAAAAAAAAGGAACTTCCACCATCTTTTATCCAGTTGGCTGTCAGCATAAACTTTGATGGATTTTAAGTTACCAGTATGTAAAAAAAAATAGATGAACGTTATCTTATATAAGCTTTGATGCATAGATGAGGATAACCATGTAATTCCATCATTTCTTCATGGATCAGAACTGTCACCTCTACCAAAGAACCTGCAGCACATGTTCTGCTCCTATGTGTTATAGACCTTGGAAAAATACACCAGCCCATCTACAAACAGAAGCAGTGACATGACCCTTATTAATATCTGAATGTTTTTGTATCTGTACATAAAAAACAGAAATAATCAATGACTTGGACACAGAAAGACAAGTTGTAACGCAGCAAAACAATGATCACAGTCTTAATATAATGAAAGCCCTATATCTGGTGCTCAGACATCATTCTGACAGGAGTATGCATTCCCATCAGCCACTGAGACCAGACCTCACCAAGCTTGAGCCCTGCTTATTGATTGGGTGTAACCTGTGACACATGGAGGTCATCTTTGTCTTACTCACAGCAGCAGGCGTGTTTGAATGTCCGGCCACGAGTCCTGCAGCTTGGGGTCGGAGTACATCCTGAACAGGATCCTCAGGCTGCAGGCAAGGCTGCTGGTTTCCTGCTTCAACAAGTTGGGCTTGGATTTTCCCTTAAAGCCTAAAGGCAAAAAAGAAGGAAAGGTTTAAATGTAATCTTGTATTTTATTTGGACAGGAATAACAAAGACAATGATGATAAAAAGGCTCTAAATAAGACTCTTTCTTCCTTCTACAGTTATCACAGGAAAAAGAGGAGGAACCAAAATCAGAATTCGTGGGAAGATTTGGTTTTATTGTTAAGTTAATGTGAAAGTGTGCATCCTGTATGACGACCAGCTTTATTCAATCCTGCAATCAAAGAAACACCAGTTCTACCAGGGCATGTTGAATACTGAGTTCACATTAGCTGCTGGAGCTGCAGAAGCAGACTTCTCTGAACTAGAGCCTCCCAGAGCCCTGTGAGTGTCCATCTACCTGCCCTCCACAGAGCCGTCCTCTGTTCGTTGTTGGAGTTGAACTCCCTGGCGAAGTTGTGCGACTCCAGCAGACAGTCCAGCAGCTTGAAGAGGTGAGCGGATGTCATGTGTCGGTACATGCCCTGATCTGGAGCGGACTCCTCTCCTTCAGCCTCCGACTGCTCCAGACCGTCTCGCTGGGACACAGATACATCACTTTAGTTGGGAGGAGGCGCTTTGAGGCTCTCTGATTGTCAGCGGTTTTCACTTAACCAACAAACTAGCTCTGACAGTCATCCGAATGAAAAGATCATCACCCCCCTTCATGAAACACAGTAAACAGACCCGACTGATCCACTCTGGTTCAATCAATATATATTTTAAATTAGATTAAAAATGGTGCTAAAAGCTGTTTATATATGAAGACTATAACAACTTATATACCTATTTGCATTGTTGTGCTCACCCAGGTGTGTATGATCCCGCTGTTCATCGAGAGGAAAATGTGCCGTTAACTCAAGAGAAAAGTTGAACCTAAACCCGTCTAACAGTGCTCAGGTTCTGGCTGGTAAACCCACTGAGGTTTTACCCCCTGACCTTTAGCTACAAGATCTGTGTCTGCAGTGCAAACAAGTACCTCATCCATTCATCAACAATAAAAAGGGGCTCTTAAACAGAGTTGGCTAAACAAAAAACAAAAGCCCAAAAATGATAGCTGGGTAAATGCTTTTTCTCACACTATTTATTCTTAAAGTCCAGAGTTTTTCCAGACGTTAATTTCAGAAACCTCCACTGTTTCTAAGCCACCAATGTGTGAACACACACCTGTACACTCTGTTTTCATACAATAGTGTCTTTGCTTTTTTTTTTTTTACATGTATCCCTGGAAAATACTCAATTGAAATTGCATTCCCTTCAAACTTTGAAAAACAACTCAGAAGAAAAAAGAAGAAAAAAAAGAAAAACAACTCAGCAATTCTTCAGTTTTGCTTGATAAGTTTCACTGTACAAAGAAATTTTTTAACAAAGCTGAGAACCTAAAAAGAACATCAAATAAAATGTATCTAAGCTAATTTTCCAAAGGGCGCCTATCTATGCCGATAACACACATAAACCCAATGTTGACGTGAACCCTGCAGCTGAACCCCAGCTGCGGCTTTTTCTCAGAGCACCTGTGCAGCCGCCATGTTGTCAGCGTCCTCCTTCTTACTGGTTGCTGGGTAGAAGACGATGTTGTCGACGGTCTGGATGAGTTCAAGCTGCACAACACATTTAATCAGCAGCCCTGCAAACAGCCTCTGGTCTGAGACTCCTGGAGGGCAGAGAAACGAAGCGGCGCTTAGAACTGAAGGGTTTTTATTTTGAAGTAAAGCCTACCGGTTCAGATTGGGTTAAGCTGGTTGTTGTGTTTACTCACTGGCGTTGGACTTGCCCTTCCAGGTGTCGTCGCTCGACATCTGGCTGTGTCCCCTCTCAGACGGAGCTCTGTCGTAGCTGCTCTGGGACTGGCTGTCGAAGTCAGCATCCTACAGGACAGCCGGTCACAAGCAGAACCAGAAGGCAACGGTTAGAGTCGCCATGAGGAGCCACGTCAGCTCTCTTCCTGCGTCTTACTGTTGGGTGAATGAGTTGTTTTCCTTACGAAGTGCTTCGCCTCAGCAGCGTCCTCGTCCTGTCCGGCCGGCCGCCAGGTCAGCAGGCTGATTCCAGCAAAAGGCAAACGCAGTGGCTGGATTAGCGTCTTGAGACGTTAGCCCTAAGCGGCGTTCAAAGTGTACGAATCATTGCTCACGCGTGAGGGCTGGTGTTCTGGAAGATCTCCAGCATGCAGGAACAGGTGACATTCCAGACCTCGGGGCTGAACTTCTCGCCGTTCAGAATCACCAGGTTCTCCAGACAGTTGGTGCCCGACCGAGCCAGTTGTTCATTATCTGAGGCAGGAAGGTAACAGCTTTAACGCTCTTCTGCTGGGGATGGCGGAGACATTTAGCTGTTAAGATGCAACGCAAGCAGCGTGTTCCAGCAATGGTCAGGCTTTGAACTTCATCAAACCGGAAAAACAACATGAAGACGAGAAGGAAGATGTAGGACAAACGAATGGACTGGCAGACGGATGGATGGATGGATGGCTGGCCGGACAAATGAACTGGAAACAATTAGACAACTGAATAGGAAACAAGGTCTGGAGAGAAATGCTTTTTTCCATACTTATCCCGATTTGGAAAATGCTTAAATCACATTTTCAGCCTTTTTCAGGCAGAGTAGAAACTCTTATATGACTCTAATTAACTAATTAAGGATTTTTAAATTCAGACAAAAGTACAACATTTTAGTGACGTTTCAAGATGTAAATATTTCATTGTTAATCTCTGATCAGGAGTACTTCTTGGACTACCATGGAGGAACGATAGCAGGGTAGCTTATTAACGTCCCACCTTGCCGGACACACCACTGCAGCTGTGTGAAAATGTCCTGCAGCAGGATTTCACTGAGAGGCTCATAAAACTGGGTGAAGACGTCGCAGACGGCATACAGAGCGTGGTTACACGTCGTCGTCATCCACTCCATTTTCTGGAGGCAAAAAAGAAAAAAAAAAAAAAACAACAACACACAAGTGAGATTTATTCTTCTAATTTGGGGCTTATTCTTATTATTCAAGTATTAATTATCTGAAGTCTGACCTCGGTCTGCTGTTCGGGGAGCTTCATATTGTCAAAGATGCGGAAGACGATTCTGAAGAGGTCGTGCCACCAGTGCTTCTCAAAGGTGTGACCGTAACTTTTCATGATCTCGAACATAACAGTGAGACCTCTGCGCAAAGCCAAATAGAGAAGAAGATGCAGTTTGTTCAATTGTAGGCACAAAAACAAAGTGCAGATATTCTAGGTTTTTGGGTCAGAAAAATATAAACGTGTACCCATTTTATTCAAACATTTGGTCACAGACTGTGCGTAGTGGTTCTGACTTTCCTCGTAGCCATCAAGTGTAGCATTAGCTTGAAGTAAACCTTTATGAGTTAAACATGTAGGAAGACTGACTGCAGAGAGAGCCCAATGACACACGGCATCCTTTAAATAACGGTATGGCTATATTATTCGAGTAAATCTCCTCGAATAAAACACTGACCGATTAGCTGTGTGAAAACGGGACTTTTAGCTGCTTCCATTCACTGCAGCATCTTTTGCACAACAACTGCACAGCTTGCTGCTGCATCCTGATGCCACAGTTGTTGGATTAAATGGAGAAGTATCAGAGTAAACGCTGTTGGTCAGAACCAGAGCCCTGACGTCCGTCTGAATTTTCATTTAGCGCAGTTCTAAGTTCCTGGCAGACCTGGCTTGGCGCAGAGTCTGTAAAATCCACTGGATTTCACTGAATAACTCAGATTTGTCTCAAGACATCCCCTTCAGCCTGGAGATCTTGATATCACCACTTTCACCTTCAATGGTCACTGTGAGCTACACACATTAAAGTAGTTGAAAAGTAAAATGTGTAAAACCATAATTAAATCATCTTCATGAATAAGTAAAAACTATAAAACACATTGATCAAATATTAGAAACAACTGTGTTGGTCCAATATGGTTTTATGCTGTTGCAGTATAAAGCACCTATAGTGCAGTTAATCTTAAATTCATGTTCAGTACTTCTCTACCTTGAGTTTTCTGCATATTTCTGAAACTCATTCACTGTCTGAAGGAATCTCTCCAACATGCTTTCAGCTGCAGCTTAACAGCTCTAAACACCAGTGAACGTCATTTTCCCCCCCAGACTAACAGGATTGTGGCGTTAGGACATTAACAGGCTACCTGCCAGGAGAGAGCAGCGTTTGCTGACAGGAAGGCTTGTTGGTTTTACTACCTGGTGCGGACATCCAGCTTGCAGCGATTGATGATGCAGGACAGCTCGAACAGGATAGGAAACCAGCCCCGAACCCAAACCCGATCTCCGGGTGCAACGTTCATGTCGTCGCTGGTATACTCCCTCAGCGCCTGTGTTCAGATGTTTTCCCTGTCAGCTAAACATGGATATGGAGCCAGGGCGATGAAAGCTGAGGCGAGGCTACCTGTGGTCGCTCAGACACGTATTTGGCGCAGTGCCGGATGAGTCGGATGGCCTCCATGCTGGTGTCGGGGAAAGCTGCGTTGCACACAAACTCTGACAAGCACTTCACAGCATCCTGAAAGGAATCGATGGCAGCTGCAAAGTGATCCTGGAAGGTGTTCACTGATGAGAGAGAGGGAGAAAACGATGTCAAAGTCCCGCGGGGGACAGCGCTGCCCCCTGCTGTTAGTGCATCTTTTTGGTTTTCCTCCTCCCCAGCCCAGGATGGCAGCTGTTGGTGTGGGAAAGCTACTCACTGACGATGTGCCCTGTCGTCTGGAAAGCCAACTCCACTATGGTCTCGTCACGATCGGAGGCGGCCTGGTGAAACACGGAGAAGATGTTCTTCCAACCGGAGCGGATGTTGGCCGCCTGGGAGTTCACCATCTGAGCCACACACCTGATCACCATGTCCCTGATGGTGGGAGACCTGAGAAACAGAGGGAGGGACAGAGAAGCTGGATGTGATGATGATGATGATGATGATGATATAATCCCAGCCGCCGGCACAGATGCTATCAGGACTTCTGCCCTTAAATGTGTTTCATACGTTATCTGAAAGAGAAACATTCTGTTCATTCGGTGTAGACTCTCTTTTTCCTGGTGCCACTTCTGAGGGGTAAGGGTGGTTCCTTTCTGAACCCATATCCATGCGATCCCATCCATCCACATTACAAAGGTGCTCTTCTTACCTGTTCTTCTTCATGATGTGCTCAAACGGCCTGAGGAAGTCCTTCTGGAAGCGAAAGTTAGCCAGTTCTCCTTTCTCCAAGAACTTCATGGAGAGCTGCCTCAGTGAATCCACGGCAAAGATGGCAACGTCTTCATTGGGGTTACACCCCACCTATAAAATATAAAACTCAGAGTGTCATTGCTGAAACTGAGCTTTCTGACCCAACTGGCTTCATATTAAAGCTGCACAATCAATCGAATCGCAGCACATAGTATCAATGTGTGCGATCACAAAGAACAGCTTGGAGTGAATATTAGGTAGGATACTATATTTCATGTGTCAGACATTCAATCTGCATATCGATGCTTGGCCATCTGAACGGATTCTACTTGCCCTTAATGCCCACGCCTGTTGCCTTTGTAGTGGCCGACATGCTGAAGCTCATTTCAAAGAAAATGGGGTTGTTGCCTGCCCAAAGCTGTAGCAGCAATGCTGATTTTATGCCTTGGAACAATGAAGGACTAAATTGATTTAAAAAGAAAAAAACAGCACATCCTGGGCAGCTAACCTGTAAAATCTCTGGGTAGAGCGCTCACATTAGATCACATCTTTAAACGACCCGTTTTTGTCATTTTCCAGGCAGAATGTCAGCTGCTGTCAGAGTAAACCACAGGAAGAATATCTTCTGTCTTACATTATATCTGCGCTCTAACTAACAGACCCAGAATCGGGACATGGGTCCCAATATGACCTTTATAAAAGGAAAATGTAGCTTTAAAAAACAAAGGTAAAAAAAAAAATTATAACTTCTAGATTTGTCTAGAAGTTATTAGCTTTAATTTAAAAACTTATTTTTTAACATGGTGGCAATAATCTCCATCTGAGACAGCATCACACTTACCATCTGTGCAGAAGGTGAATCTAACAACAATTACACATTACATGAACCAATTAAAATTAAGTTAAATATAAGACTTTTTAAAGGGCTTTTAAAACGATTATGAACAAAATCTAAGACTAACACGACATTACCAGAAAAATAAGAAAGGAAAATATTTGTTGTTATCAATTTACCTATCAAAGAAGATTCAATTTTAATAAATTAAAAAATATTTCAGTATTAAAACAGTTATCTTCTTGAGTAACTTTCCCAACACTAAGATGTGTCTACATACAGCCTCATCCTACACATGTCTGAGCTCTTCCCTTTAGCACCAACTCTACAACAGAAAAAGAAATGTGTAAAGGCGCTGGAACGGCCCGGTCGATGCCAGAACCTCTAAACTCACCTAAATGTCGTGCTGGGTGCCTAAGGCAGATGTCTGCAGAGATCAGTAAAGTCAAGCTAATGGATCAAAGCATCAGGCGAGTCTCTGACTAGATCATTACACCTTTCAGGCTAACATGCATTTCATGATGTTTTTTTGAAGCAGGTGTCAGATCAGAGCAGATATGGCTCTAGTAAGAGAACAGGAAGGAAAAACGTGGGTTCCTGCGTCTCTGGCTCCGTGCATGGCTCGTTCCACTGACCTTGTTGAAGTGATCTCCTATAACCTGCCAAATTCGAGACCACTGCAGCCTGATGCGGTTCATGTTGTAGTAGGAGATCTCCACAATCTTCTGCAGACTGAACATTCTGGGCTGATGGGCCGAGGCCAGCTCATCCATGGACACCGCACACAGCCAGCGCACAAAGTCCACTGCACACAGACAAGTGCATCAAGTACAGAGCGGTTCTCTACCATCCCAACCTGAGAACCTAATCCTAAAGAGAGTCAACTCACCGATCGCATTTCCATCTAGTCTGGTGGAGCCGGTGAAAATCCTGGGAAGAGAAAAGCAGCGTTGGAAGTGAAGCAACAGAGAGCGTGAGAGGAGAGGGGACTGCTTGGATGTCGGCCCACCTGTCCACAGCCACCACCACACTCTGAGAGCTGGTCTCCCCCACCGACTCCTGGATGTGCGCCATCTGTCTCTTGTCCTGGTTTCCAACCAGGTTTCCTGCAACAGCGACACGTTAAAGCCAAGAAAACGTACAAATAATAACCAGTTAGAATTACAGACGCAAATACAAAATAAGCCACTGTAATCGACGCAAAACATCAGGAGTCAATCCTTAGTGTAAACATGATTAGCCAGTGTTTTATAGCTTGAAGATTATAAAGAGTAGTGGTGAGTGATATAGACTGAAAATTTGATCATGATATACTGTGGTAACAACAAAAATTTCATTATTTACAGCTTCTTGCTGCTTTTTAGGTAACTGTGTGGCTGTGACTGCATGTCAGTCAGCCCAATAAACACAACTACTGTGCTTAAAAAACATTTAATAGTCTAACATAGAACATTAAAACTAAATTTGAAATAAGTTTCATCAGGACTTTAGTATATAAAGAAGTGTGATTTTTATCACCAAAATGCACTAAGTAATTGCATTTAATTAGATTTTTTTTAAAAATGTATTGATATTTATGATGCTCTTCAGAAACCAACAGGGAAGAAAGTAACAAAAATAACAATGCTGAATTTATCATTATGGAATTCTTATCCTGATAACGATAAATGGATACAGTAAAAGGCCCAGCCCTAGTAAAGTCAGGTAAAGGATAGCCTACCCAGTCCCAGCGGCATGAACTCCTCGGTGCCAGGAGGTAACCCCCTGATGCTTCCCTCTCGCTCTCGGACCACTCCTGAGATGTAGCGCGTCTTCACCCCAGTGCCAATCAGCTGGGCCAGCTCCAGCTGACTGATGCACCTCAGGATCTATGGCAGACGTACAACAGTCTGTGGATAATGTGCCACATCCCAAAAGACAGAGCTGGGGACCGCTAGTAAAACCTTAAAGTCAAATGACGTCGACGGCGCCACGGTTTCCGCCTTTTAGTTCCAGGGTCTCGTACCTCGTGCCATGAGTTGCCCAGGTAGTTTCCATCGGTGTGAGCCACGGTGATCAGCGTCTTTATGGTGTCGATGTTCTTCTGCTTCATCTCGGTGATGCTGGAGCTGGCCGTCAGCAGCGTAAATCTGGCCAAGGCTTGAACGTAGGCGTCCCTCTCCAGCTGGGGGGGGCAGAAACACAAGTCACCACCTGGCTCTACGCTCTGACCGCTGCAGCTCGTGAAGCGGGAGCAGACCTGCATGCTGAAGATGCAGGCGATCCTGACCGCGCACCGGATGCCCTCCAGACACAGGGAGGCCACCTCTGGGTCGTCGCAGTCCTGCAGGCCGACGCTGAAGGCTGCCAGCAGGGGGGTCCATGCGAGCTGTGGGGCGCAGAGATCACCGGCAGACTCATTTTACTCTGCATAAAACAGTACAACCTTCCTTTAACTACAGATCTTTGCAAACAGCTCAAGCGCAGTCAGATTGGACGGAGAGAGTCAGCTGCCCTGAGCGATCTTCTTACTGTGAGGATGCTATGATCAGGGAGATTTCCCCCCATTCACAGTGTTCATAGGTCCAATCGCAGCACATTTCCTTTCTCAGACCCGTCGGCTGGATCCTCTACTTGACTTTTAGCAATCTGGACTTTTTATTTTCATTGCAAAAATGCTTTCACTTCTTCACAGACCAGATTTGCTGCGAGCATAGCTCTCCCACCTGAGCTTTGGATCTCTGCAGCTCCTCCAGAGCTGCTATGGATTGGCCTCATGAGGCCGTTTGTTTGCCAACGTTCTCTAACAAACCTGGGAGGCCATAAACAGAACAGCTGGCTTTATGCTGACCTTTATTTTGAAAAGAACAGGCGGCCTCTGTAGTGATCAGGTGACTTCTGATGCTATCCTGTTGTGGTAGATCTTAGAGGTATCAGAGTGAAGGAAGCTGAATACAGACGCTTCCCACACTTCAGATTTTTTATTTGTGACATTTGTGTCATTTTCCTTCTAATTATGGACGGTGTGACGTTGGCCGGTCCAATAAAAACACTGAAGTTTGTGTCCACTAGACAGAACGTGAAGACCTCCCAGGGTTAGGATGAGCACTGTACTCCTGTTCCCATTTCTGAAGTTTCACACCAACGTTCTGCACAATATGTCTCATTTCCTGCCTCATTTTGCACTTCTCTATAGAAGAGGTGTATAGGTGTTAGGGTGCAGTACCTTCCACAAGATGTAAACTACCTTCTTCCTGCTTTGATTAATAAAAAGTCAGACCTTCTGGAAATGTTTCAAAATGGTTCCAGTCATCAGTTCTCCAGGCTTTTTTAAGGTCAATCAACGTTATTCTTTTTATACTAACATGCTTTTAACAGATGTAATGAATCTTCTTCTCCATGGATTCTCTGGAACAGGCTTACAGGAAGTGAGGTAACACCTTACCTTGAACATGGGTCTGACGTGCTCCAGGTGTTTGGCGCTGAAGAACGGTGCCTGAGCGTGGCTGACGGCCTCCATCAGAGCTTTGGCGGTCTTCGCCATCTGCTCCATCTCCACGTTGTAGAGCAGGCGGCGCTGCTTCTCGCTGGCCACGCCTGGAGGAGGAGGAGGAGCAACCCAACAGTCTCAGGCTTTGGTGCTTAACAGCCCAGAGGAAGCTGAGGCTCTGAAGACGTTACACTCTGGTATCTCTTGTAAAAGAACCCTGACGGTGAAGTACTCACTCTGCTTGGTCGACTTGGGCGTGATTGAATACTCTTTGCTCTCCTTCATGGCAATCTTCTTGCCAGCGATCTCATCGTATATAGAGGAGAGGTATTCCTCAGGAAGGTCCTTGCTGTCGTTAATGCCCCGGTTCATCTTGATGTACTGCTCCTTTGTCATTTTGTTCTTCACCTAGACACAATAAAGACCAAAACACCACCGGGTTGGTTTGGTGCCGTGTCCAAAGCTTTTCAGACTGTATAAAAGGCCATGCATGTCATTTTATTGGCCTAAAGCAGGCGTGTCCAAAGGCCCACCAGCTGCTCTTCAAGAATGGTACAAACTAATCCTGCTGCTGTGGTCAGAGGGGAGAGATGGAAAATTATTGATTTGTGTTTTTCTTCACTGGTAAATTCATTTTCTTAAAATGGGAACTTAAGTGTGACACTAAATTTTGGCCTTTTGGTGAGCACAGATAATTTTGGTTTTAATTTAAAGGTAAATAGGACCACAAAGATTCAGAGACTTTTCCTCAAAACCAGACTTGGGCCCACCCAATGGATAAAATGAGAGCCAATCACTATAATATAATGTCACACTAACACTGATGAACTTTAAAGCTAGTGGGCTGTAAACAAACACATGGTAGTGATTTTAACGACATATCAGACATTTATAAACGGCAATTCTTAGATGACTTAGATTGGTATTGGATGCTAAAAGTCCTGATCAAATAATTTTAACAGATGATATACGTTCAGCATCGTAACTGAATATTTATCAAGGTGCCATAACTGGCCTTAATTGCTGTTCCATTAGTACGCCACAGCTTATTAAAATCAAAGCCTGGTTTTGGATTACAAAGGAAATCTTTTTATTTGTGGCAAAAATGATCAACTTTAAGCTAAGTACTAAAGGAAAATAAGTGACTGAAAGCGGCCTGAACATTTGATAAACTAGGCTATTTAAGACGCAAATATCTTTGATAAGGTAAAGATAAACATGTGATGAATGACCATTAGCCACAAAGCCACAGGGGACAGCACCAAAACTGCTGTTTCTGTTTTTTTTGCTTTGTGTGTGTTTTCGTGCCAAAAAATATATGATAAAATAATTTTACAAATTAGGGATGCAAACGAACAATCCACGTACGATTGTCGAGTTAATCGTTCATTAGGTTAAAATGTCTTCCATCAGATTTCCTGATAACATCTGCTTGGACAGACCTTCTCTCAGTGTTGTAGTGTTGCCCACATCCAAAAGAGGGCGCTGCTGCTCATCCTTAAACTGAGCCTAGTTGCATGACAATCATAGTGGAGCCATGCCAGAACAGAAACGTGAAACGGTCCAAACGGAGACCAGTGTGGGATTATTTTACTCCGTTTGATGACAACAAGGACCCAAAATTAACATTATTTGGTTCTGTTTTTATATAAAAACTCAATAAACACCTAAATAACTCCCGTTCAGCCGCGCTGCAGTGCGGAGCAGAGTTAACTTCTCAACCGAGACTCACTGATGTGCTCAGAAGGCGAGGATGTGATGACAGAAAAGCTCAGGGCATGATGTAAAAAAACTAAATGTAAAGAAAAAGACATGATGCCAAAAGCACAGCTGATGGTGAGGGCTTTGGTGAGGATTAGAAGAGTTTCAAATATTTGGTCACATTCATCTTTTGCTCCATTTAGTAACCTGATTTCTGGTTTTGTCACATTTTATAGATATATCAAAGTTTAATAATGTGTGAGAAACCACATTGTTTGTTTATTCGGTCAGTGTTTTAAAGGGGAGTAGTCATGTCCTATGGCTTTCTACTCCAGTAGCTCACTGGTTGCATACAAAGGTTTTCAAACCTAATTATTTTTAGTTGAATTTTACACTTTGTCTTTGCTCCATTTGTAGGTAAACAAAGCACTTTTGTGTACATTTACCATAACAATTTCACACGACTAGAAGCACAGTATTGCGCATCAGTAAACAAAGAGAATCAATGGAACCCACCGACATATACATGATGTTACAATGAATAAATACAATCATAAGTATATGTTCACTCTTACCTGTGAAAGGTAATGCCAGTAGACTTGGTTTCTACTTTGAATCGGTCGGTACATTTCCTCGCAGCACATGAATGAGGCATCTTTTCTGAATCGCTACACTATGCCACTTCCAATATGGCGCCAATAATTCACCACTCAGCGAGGCGTTTATTTATATATGTACGTGATGACCCGAGCGATTTATAAACGCCTCCAGGGGAGGTGTGAAAATAAAGAGGTTAAGTAACCCTGACCCTGCAGATCAGGTTGGTCTTCAACCACACTGAGCTGTCGCTCCACTGCGAGGCGTTGCAGGATGGGCTGCAGGCTCTCACAGTAGCTGTGTCACTTGTCGCCATCTTGCTTTCTGATAGTTTCGCGGTACTGCTGGCAGCAGAGAAAACTCATTTCGGCCGCTTGTATCCGGGATCTCGTTCTTTCGGTCACGACCCAAAGCTCGTGACCATAGATGAGGGTAGGAACGTAGATCGACCGGTAAATCGAGAGCTTCGCCTTTTGGCTCAGCTCTCTCTGCACCACAACGGATCGGTACAGCGCCCGCTTCACAGCAGACGCTGCACCAATCCGCCTGTCCATCTCCCGCTCCATCTTCCCCTCATTCTTGAACAAGACCCCAAGATACTTGAACTCCTCCACTAGGGGCAGCACATCCTCCCCAACCCGGAGAAGGCACTCTACCCTTTTCCGGTTCAAGACCATGGTCTCGGATTTGGAGGCACTGATACCATCAATTATCTTTATTTCATACCAGATACCGATCCGTTGCCATCTTTGCATGATGACTCTTGACCTTAGTTCTCTGCAAAGAGTATTTTTTACTCCACCTGTTGGTCCCATGTTTCAGACTCTCAGTCTAAGTGGTGTGTCTGCGGCTGAAGCAGCTAGGTACCTCCATGCATCCCAGCAGAGCGTTCAACACAGAACCAGAAATGATTGTGATCGAGTTTTGGACTGAACTGTTTGAGAGACATCTAGGAAATAAATGAGCTAATTTAATGTAATCTTGGCTGTATTCTTTCATTTTTAAAAATTCCTCCAGAGGAAGACGCGTGTTTCTATGAACAGAGGCAAGCAGAAACTGAGCTGGCAGGAAGAGTAGCCAACAGCAGTTCTCACCTGAGGACTGTGCAGGTCTGTGGTTAGCATGATGATGGAATATGCCAGCACATATGCAGTGTCTGCACTGGCAAACAGGATTTGTCTGCAAAAGGTGAAACGATTCATGGTACAAGTTAGAGAGCTTCATCTCTGCATCGAATCAAACTACAGCTGCAAATGGCATTTCACACGAGCTCGACTAAACTCTCCCAACTCCATGGGTTAACATCAGGGCTCTTACCCTTGGTTACATTCAAGGTAGCGCGCTGCAAACTTCTCCATGAGCCGGTCGATCTTCTGGGCCTCGCCTGGCAGCCTGAAGCCCTCCAAGAACATCCTCAGAGCAGAAACAAAGTCCCGCTCGCAGAAGTCCAGCTGGTCCACATAGCAGTACATCACCTCTTTGTTGAACTTGGTGTTCTCACCGAGGAACTCGCCCACCTGCGTCTGGTGATGACGACGCAGAGCAGAGCAGTGGGTTGGTCAGTGAGCACAAAGGAAGAAACCTGGCGGTCTAAAGATGAAGGCCTTACTGTGTCCAGCCGGTCCTCCTGGTGCAGAAACTGGGCAATATCCTCTGCTGTGGAACCAAGCATGCTCTGGTCCTGCAGGTACTGGATGCCACGCTTGGGCTTCTTGTTGAACCTGCAGAGAGAACCCAGACACGTTTTTATTTCAGCCCTGTGCCACTAACTGGTCCAGATGTAAGAGACAGTGCCCAGCTGAAGTATTCCTACAGCAGGACAGCAACACTAAACACAGCCTGTAAAGCCAGTTTGCATTTAACTGGGGTTAAAATGTGGACTCTAACTTCAGCTGTGGGATTACTGAGGTAATAAGATCCACAGACTGCATCTCCCCATCTGTCCACTCAGCTTGGGCTGTTAGGCAAAGAAGAACGGACAGAACTCGCAGCTGGACGTGTACCTGAACTAATCGATTCAGAGGATTTTCTGAATTGATACAGAATTGGGGGGAAATGTTTTTTTTTTTTTTTTTTTACACACCCCTAAATCAAACATTTAAATTTGTGGTTATGACATGAAGAAATGTGAAACTGTTTAAAGGCCACGAGTATTTCTGCAAAGCTCTCTGTAAACCAACTCATCCTGCAGCAGTTCCAACTATGCTGATGAAAAGAGCTCACAGTTCGATGCCGTGCTCGATGATGTCCTTCTGCTGCTTGATCACCTCATACTGCTCTGGGTGATCGGCCTGAGACATGGCCACGCTGGAGTAGTTGGAGTCCAGCGAGCTGACGCTGTCTCGACGCCCCGTCGTCGCCTCGGGGAGCTTCAGCTCTCCTCCCTCAGAGTCGGGCGGATGCTCCTGACCTGAAAGCAGACGCGCCCAACGTTAGCGCCCGCTCAGACGCCCCGCTCTCCGGCCCGTGGGTTTATGGGTTTAACGCGCGCTCACCCAGGTTAGCCTGAAGGTTGGGATTCACGTACATATCCTTGCTCCACTCCACCATACATTTGAGAATGGACACGAGGCACTCCAAACCCTTCTTACGCAAGCTCAGCTCCTGCAGAGGACGCCGTCAATCACACTTGGATTAGGATCAAAATCACAGCCACACGCTGTGAAGAATCAGGAAATCACAGAGCGACAGAGGACATGTACCTGCAGAGGAGTCATGCCGAGTTCCTGACCGCTCCTGCCCTGAGCGATCTTGGACAGGTCGTTGACCAGACGCTCGAATATATTGGCAGCATTTAAATCACAGTCATAGTTCACATAGATGTCAACCACGCATTGAGCATCTGAGGGAGCAAAGGGAACAGCTTTTAAAATACACTTCATTACACACACACACACACACACACAGCTGTGATAATAGCTGTGAAAAGGACACAGAGGTTTTTGGTGACAGACTTCGGCTCTAAATCAAAGCCAACACATCTGGATCCAGACTGACTTCACTGTTCCTGCTGATGACCAACCAGCAGCAGCAGCGTGGCGCCTGGTGAAGAGGCGACAGGGCGTGAAGATGCCACTCATTCTTGCCTTTCAGTAACTGATCCGCCCACGTGCATCCGCCTGTCCTCAGGCGTCTGTCAGGTCAGAAACCTTAACCGGCCGGGGCCGTTTCCACAAATTAACTGGAATTCAACACAAAAGTCCAGGAGACGATTCCCCTGAAGGAGCTTCTAGCCGTGTTGTGTGGTCAGAACTGATCAGTGAACGTGTTTGGGTCAGTGCAGCAGGCACTGCTGAATGTCTGCGATATGAACGCTATAGCTCAATCTGCAGAATACAGCTGTGCAATTTGACTTTTATCCATATCTAGCCATCCATCACCTTCTGGCCTTGTGTGACCATGGCCTGCAGCAGGAGGCCTCTAGAAGAGCTCCAAATGCAATGAGCCAACTAGCTCAGCTGACTCTGATAAGGAGCAGCAGCTCTAAGCCGAGCTCAGTCCAAATAACAGAGCTGCTCCTCCTGCGCTGAATGGCCTTTAGTTTCTACAAATGAGACTAGACATGACTGGAGGACAAGTTCTACCTTCAGATTATGGCTTCCTGTGCATCCTGGCCAAGCCACTGGAAACAACAAGTACAGCCCACGCCTTTTCATTCATAGCTTCAGGGGCCTAGCACATAGAGTCTGCGATACGAATGAATGATAAAGGGTTGAAGAGCTGCATCTTAGGGACTCAGTCATCACTACAGAAGACCGACCCACTAAGACACAAACAAGCAAGGATGATGGTCCAGGATACAGGTGCTGCTGTCAGCATTGCTCACCCAACACCCAGAACCCACTCCTCCATCTCCAAGTGTTTGATGAAGTAGACGAGGAGCCAAGTCACCATTAAGATGAGCACAGGACAACATCCTCCGTACCCAGCCCACCCACAGACCCAAGACCCTTCCAGGCCCAGCCCAAGATTGCCGCATGCTGCTGACCACGCAATAGCCCACCTGACAACACTAACCTCCCATCTTTAACATTTATCCCCTCCTTCCTTCCTTCCTTCCATCTCTTAGTCTTCCCTCACTTCTGTCCTCTCCCTCTTCCTTTCCTTTGGTTCTACCTACTCCCTCCTTCCTGTCCTTTGCCTTCTCTTCTCATCCTGCCATCACCAGCCCCGGGCTAACACCCCGAGCAGAACCACACGCCTGTTGCAGGCAGCAGCTGTAGAAGCCTTTTTTAATCCTTTACCGGCACAGATGCGCGTCAGGGTCTGGATAACCATCCACTTGTGCTCGAAGGAGCTGGTTGATGTCTCCAGGATGGTCAGAAAGATCTCCCGGAAAAACACCTGATATGGACAAGGGCAAAACTCAGCGTCATCCACTGTGATTAGAAATACATCACTGATGGTTTTTTTTTAGGGGGGGATACTGTGACGGTTAATCATGTCAAGATTTTTACCTCGATCTGCATCTTTAGGTGGACCTTGAAGTGGGACAGCAGAGTTAAGAAGATGGCTAGTGAGAGCTCGAACACCTCAGGCACGGAGGACACGCCGTTTTTGGACAGGGCTACGCACAGATACTGTTTAATGGCGTTGACGAACATCTCGTGGGTGCGGAAGACGGGGCCGGCCCCCTGCAGCACAGAGAGCAGCAGCTGCAGGGAGACGATCTTAGAGCGCAGCTCATGGGACCTGCAGACGACAGCAGCTGTTAGACACACGCCTCCTTAAAGCAAGGACCTGGACTACCAGCTCACAATCTCTTCTGGCATATTACTAATTCAGTGAGGGATCCAATGAGAGGCTGGCTCTTTTCTCTGTGACGTACTTCCTGCGCTCATTTCACTCTGACCTGGCTCCGCTGACAGACCAAAGGTCTAATGTTACAGTAACCAGAGCAGACCAGGAGGAGAGGAGGCAGATCAACCTTTGGTAAACAAAGGGAGATCGATCCGCTTCAGCCGACTCCAGCAGGACAATATGGGAAAACTTTTTGCTGCGTCGCTTAAAGTACTGATGAACTTATGGATCTGAACTTTTCCTCATTTTATTCATGTTACAAACAACATTTAACGTAATTTACTGGGATTTTAATTGACAGGCCTGACACAAAGCAGAGCAGAGAAAATGGCTCCTGGTTATCTGGATCTCTTCTAAAAGAAATCTGAAAAGTGTGGTGTGTGTTTGTGTTCAGCCCCCAGGAATCAATACTTTCTAAAAGCACATTTTGTTGCCATGTCAGTCATACTGGACAGAGAACAACTATCAAGTCACAGATTCCCAATTGGTTTTAATTCTGGACTTTGACTAGGCCATTCTAATACATGAACCAGTCTGGATCTATTCCTCTGCAGGTCTGGCTGTAGATTAAGGGTTGTGGTCCTGCAGCAGCTGAACCTCTGTCCAAATCTGAAGTCTTCTGAAGTCTCTAGTAACATTTCCTGTATTTAGCTCCATCCATCTTCTCATCAGCTGCGACCAGCTTCTTTGTTCCTGAGGAAAAGCGTCCCCACAGCCTAATCCTGCCGCCGCCCAGTTTCACATGTGTTCATCGGGACATTGAGTCTCAGTTTTCCGCCATAAAGTCGTCTCCATGTAGGTGGGAAGATCCCCCTACATAGATTATGGCAAACAGGCCTTAATGACTTACTGGATGACAGAACACCTGGATTTACATATCACCTAAATAACAGAGGTGGACTCTGCTCATTTACCATGTGACTGAGTTGCATTTTGACTAAGAAACTATATAAAAATTCTGACATTCTGACTTTCACTTGACAAAAATATTGAAAACAATGCATCCTTATATTCCACTTCAAAATTAAACACTATTCATGTGTTGCCTCATCACATAAAATTCAAAACATTTAGTTTGTGGCTTTAAAGTCATAAAATGTGAAAGTGAAATAAGACAACATTTTACAAGGAAAACATAAAAGTATCATCTGTGAAAGGAAAATAAATAAATGATACTATAAAAGAAGAAAAAAATACACACTTGGGGTCAGGAGGTCCATCTGCAAGTGGTTTCATGGAAAGTTTGCACAAAGAGCGGAACACCAGAAAAGCATCTTTCTGCAAGATGTGAGAGAAGCGAGCTGCGTTGTTGGGTCCCTGCAGAGCTTCAGCATCCTGAGACAGAAGAACAGCAACGACTCACTTCAAAGACCATCTCTGCACTCCTAAAACAAAGACTTCAGCTTATGTGGCACGCTGCTTCCATACTAACAAAACAACTCTCTCCCCAAAACGTTGATGGCTTAAGTTCAACATAAGGTCGGTTAATCACACAATAACTGTTCTGGTAATGTCGGTAAAAAAAAAACATCCCAAACTCAGACTGAGAAAGTCTTAACTTGGACTAGACTTGTGCTCAGAGATCATCTCAGCCAATCCGTGCATTTCCTTTTCTAGCCTAAAAAGACCAAACACTTTTACACGCCTGACAGGCAAACCTACAACCTAAGGCTACATGGGGCAACAGGAGCTAGGAGTTTGTCCTGTGGCCTCTGGGTTGCTGGTTTAAACCCTCCCAGATTTATAGTTTCTCATCTGTCGGTCTGGCTCAGGGCAGCTGTGGCTCACCACCGTCAGCGTATGAATGAATGAATGTAGTGTGAAGCGCTTCGGGGTCAGGACTTGATAAAGTGCCACACAACTACAGAACATTTATCACTACAATGAAAAGTGGTTGGTGAAAACGAGATGCTAAAGCTTCCCCACCAGAATATCGGCAGAGGACACAGAGGAGCGGTCCTCGATGATCCCGTTCATCTGCTGAGCCTCTGTCCTGCCTCTGGGGGGAGCTACCTCCGTCTGCTCGGTGGAAAGGTGAGCTGGGGCCTCGTCACCTGACACAGAGACCCGAACAGACGTCTTCAAAGCGTTAGCGTCAAACGAATGTAGAACAGAAACATAAAGATGAGCCAGAGGGGGAGGAATAAGCAACAAGCACCTGTCCCACGGTGGGTCTCCTCTGGCACTCCCGTCACCACAGGCTCTGCTGGGTTTGGGTTGTTCCCTTCTTCAGCTGCCATGGGATGCTTCTCAGCCCCTTCATCTTCAAACACTGAATCTGATATTAATAACAAAGCAGCAACCCCATCAGAACAATCCAATCCACACTTTTAAGCAGGGATCCTTTCTCAGTCCCGTGTAAAACAGACCTCTTGAAGGCGTGACCTGTCCTGAGCCTCCATCATCAGCTTCTCCGTTGACGGAGGGCGTGTCCTGGTCCAGGTCTGCTGCCGGCGGCGGGGGAGTGGAGCGGGCGGTGTCGGTGCTGAGGTCCGGAGTACTGACTCCTGGGGACGGGGAGCCCTGAGGCTCAGGGGTGGGGGTTCTGTCAGAGCGGGGTGAGCCGGACCTCCTGCTACCTGGAACCGGGGACGGGTTCTGATGGGGCAGACGTAGGTGCTCCTTCTCCTGCTCCTGAGCCTCCAGGGCCTGTGGACACCACAGGAGAAGAATTAGAGGCAGCACTGACAAACACTCATGGAAAGTAAAGATCTTCCTCTGGTCAGGGTGCTCAATGGGGCGTCGTAGAAAAAGGTTTAGTTTCAATAAACCTCTGATTCTCAGATGTTTTCTGCAGCGCCCCCTTTGAAGAAGGAAAAACTTTGAGGGCCCCATCCCAACAAAATGGGTCAAAAATTGAACTTTTATTGTTTCCAATTTAATGCATTTAAGCTGTTGTTTTGAAGATTACCCAGAATCCTTTTTAAAATGAACCTATATGGGTTCATTTATAACACTATTTAAACATTGCCACACTTTAACTATATATTAACACCATAAATGGCTTTTCGCTCGACTCGTACCTGCAGTCAACATTAACCAGCTATGAACCTCATATGGCAGAAATAATAAGCCATTAGTATCAAGGATAAGCTTCAGTTACATTAAGTGTTGTACATTTTTAATTATATTGATCGTATTACTGACCGCAGGTACAGAGCAAACAGCAGGGGGTGCTGTTGTCACATTTAGGAGACCTGTATTCTCTGCAGTACCTTCACGCCCGCTGTTTGAGAAGCGCTGCAGTAAACCAACCAATCCTGCAGCCTCGCTGGCTTGTGGGAAACCATAGAGAAACAACGTTTTAACAAGCTTCTTCACATTAGCAACGCTGCAGCCTCAACGCTCCGTAGAGCGTATGTGATTATGCCCATTTAGCCCATTGTTCACCAGAAACCTAATTAGCTTTGTTTATATAGTTCCCTACATTGATTTTGGGGTAATACAAATAAATATGAAGACTCTTCATCCCACTCATCATCTCCATTGAGCATTCCCCATTGCACAGACAGTTGCTTAGCAACGTGTTAAACTAACGGCCTGGTTCTCCATGCGCGTGAAGATGACGTTGAGCATCTGCGTGAGGGTGGCCTTGGCTGTGGTCTGGTTGATGAGGTTGCGGCTGGCCAGGTAGATGTTGTAGCAGGTCCGCACGGTGAGGAGCACCGTGCCCTCGTGGATCTCTATGTGGGGGGAGGTCACCGCTGTCAGCAGGGCCTGCACACACAGCAGGAAGTTAAGACTTTATCACACAGGATGTCTTGTTGAGAGCAGGCTGCCCCTGCACCTGCTGAGTCATCACTCCACTTCCCTTTGTCTGCGACTTAAAGCCTTGGTTAATGTTTCATGCTTATCATTATGGGTCGGACCTTCACAGGAGAAATTATATATTGTTTTACGTTTTGCTCTTGGTATTAAAGAGAAAAAGACTGCTCCAACAGCCAGGTTCAGCTTACAAACATGATTATAAGGCTCTGAACACTTTAAGACCGCTTACGGCAGGACACACATGATCCTGTTCTACCAATTAGGACATCAGCATGCAAAGAATGACAAAAGCTAAATACCACTTTAGAGCTTTTAGAGCATGAAGCAAGAGACAATCAGAAAGAACGCTGGCTTTAGGCAGAGTTTAAGGCAAGAGACATGTATATGAACTCCTTTGGGAAGACTGTTCTTCACCATTCAGAGAAGACAGAGCATCTAAAGGTGGTTTTCTGTGCCTACGTTAAACTAGGACGTTTCAACCTCTCCCTCCAAAACATACTGGCTCCCAGTAAATGATTAAGCCGACAGCTGGAGCCTCAGACGGCTACCATCTGGAAGCAGCGGCTCTGTGCGTACCTTGATGATCTGGAGCTGGACTCCCTCGTCGGTTTGTGGGCCCTGGAAGCAGTTGCAGATGGTTTCCACCAGCCGGTCGATGAGCCTCTTGCCCGGCGTTTTGCCATCTGGGGCGTTGCCGGTGATGTGACCGTACGCAATCAGTTTCTGCAGAGGAGGCATGGGGTCCAAGTTAGGGTAGAGGAAGCAAAGAGAGGAGGCAGGGATCTGAAGTGATGAGCACTAATCCAGGGTTCATACTCAACCGGTAACTTGGAGGGCACGACGTTGTGATCCGTGTATAATAATAAAAGCAGCAGAGAAAATGATTTTAACCAACTGGAAGCACTGCCTGGGTTTATTAATGTCTATAGGTTATGTTTAAGCGCTGGAGCCCAGTCAGTCCATGCTGAATCTATTCAGACTGCGTAACTAAAGCAGAATAAAGAGTCTCAGACCACTGAGACATGAGACAATCTATCTTCTCCCTAACCCAGCTTATAACAGGCCAGGCATGATCAGATGACCCGGGGCGGATGCTGACAAACGTACCACAGAAATGAAACACCCTGTTTGTACAAGCCGCCATCAAACAAAGCAAACACCGGGCTGTCCTCAGACTGCCTGAACACAATCAGCAGCGAGGCATTACGTCCAGCAGCTAACCTGCCAATGGAGGGCGGCTCTAATCGCTGCCACCATGGTGCAGCCCCTCTATTAAAGTCAGGCTACTTATGACGAGCCTCTGTCACCAAACGTTACAGGGCCAACAGGATGGTTCAGGACGTCCGTTCCAGACAATCTCCCCGGACCGTTCGGCTCAAAACAACAATGGAGGACGAACCCGGCGTAGGGATCCGGGGTGGCTGGCTGGCTGCAAAGACCAGTCACAGCATCGGTGTCCTGACCGTCAGAGCCAGGGTTAACCCTAACCCTAACCCTAACCCCCCCGCCTTCCGGTTCCTTCAAGAAGCACATGGCGCTGTCCAACACGCACCTGACCCCCCCTCCAGAAGCTACAGTCCTGTTTACAACCAGGTGATGGCCCTGTTCAGGAAGGCTACTGCTACAGGAGGTGTTTAAAGAAAAAATAAATAAATAAACCAATGCATTCCTCATTATTCTACCACATGGAAAACATGACTGAGTCAGAGCAGATTCAGAGCTCTAGTAAAGAATGTGGAGTCTTTGTTTGAGGCGCACACCGAGCGCGTGGAACAGGTGGAGCGAGATTTCACCGCCGCACCGCCCTGCAGCGCGCTGAGATCACCGAAACGTAGCTGCTGGGGCGCGGAGACACGGAGAACACGGCTCTAACCCTCTCCATGTGCTCAGCCCTGTGTGTGTGTGTGTGTGTGTGTGTGTGTGTGTGTGTGTGTGTGAGGGCCAACCTGCAGACAGTCCAAGGAGGTGCTGACTATCCGGGGGGACTTGGACTGGCACGCCAACTCGAAGGGCAGCACGTATTTGTCGGCTTCGATGTAGTTGGCTTTGGGTGGGACCACTGTGCCATCCCTACAAGACAGACGGCTGCCTTTAAGAATAAATAAAAAATACAGAGCAAAGACAGAAAAATCCTGCTGCGTCCGAATGTTTCGACGACAAATTAAAAAGTGCTGCACCTCTGCTTTCACGTTGCAGGATTTCTGATCACTGAGGTTTACGTTTTAGACCTTAAAACAAGATAACTGCTGACTATTGACAGGCTTATCTTTAGCAGCAGACGTATAAGCTGAAGGCCTGAAGAGCTGCCCACACACTGCAGTACATTATCTCAGGAGCAAATTACAGGGAGCTCCTCCTTTGTTCTGAGACCAAAAAACAAAGCTTAGACCTTCTGCGTGTCTGACGGAATACTTACTTTTGTTTTTCCAGTTCTTCCTTGATTTCATCTACAGCAGAGAGACAAGAGAGGTCAGATGAGAACACATTTCTGAGGGTCACACGTCTCACATCAAACCATTTCTTTCAAGTGTTTTTGAAAGGATCCCGTTGCCCGGTAGGATCCAGCCTGAGGCTCCCGCCGTTTTCACTGCTAACAACATTTTAGTTAACATTTCCCCATCGTCTCATATTCCCTCCATCTCATTTCCTCTGCTGCTGAAGCTTTTCCAGGACGGCAGCATCATGCATTCAGCTTAAAGCTTACAGAAAACTGTACACATTTGGTACCATTCTCAACAAATTAGTAAGCATAAGAAAAAAAAAAACGCACACAGTTGACTTTACTCTGACTCCCTCCGTGTTAGTCATAGAGGAAATTATTGTGAAACACCAGCAATGTCACAATCGCAGTTATGATTATACAGTCAAACAACCACCAGGACAGTATGAATAATCGCTTTTTACTTTCGGTTAAGTTTAATTCGTCCGGCATCTAAACACAAAAGCGGCTCATATAACATTATTTTAAATCTAATCACTGAGCAGAACTCTGGTATTTCTCTGAAACAGGTTAGATACGGCTAAACGCTCTCTGGCAGTGGATGTAGAGCAATCAGAGCGACACAGAAATGCTGACAGACAAAAAGAAGACATTTCAAATAGGAGCACGTCTCCATCACTCCTAAATCTTCTCCACAAATGTGATTAAAACACACAGTTCCTTCAATAATTTAGATTTATTATTGCCAAAAGGATTTGTTTCCCTGCCTTGACTCTCATATGAACTCAACTGGTCGGGACGTATCTACCACTGCTTCCAGGTCCAAACCGGCCGAATCCGTCCTTTATTCAACATGCCGCCGTGCTCCGTGCTGTTTTAATAGATCGGAAACAAAAAAAACAACATCTCCGTCTGCCATTTTATCCTTTCCCGTGTGATGAGAAGGAGAAGAGGAGATGGAAATGATTAAAATGGTGTGATTTTGCTGACTCGCCGCGTTAGCATTAAACTAACGCGACGCTAACTACAGTGCATACGTTAACGTTTGACGTTGTAAAGCAGTACTTGTAAAGGTTGGGGATAAACGTAAGCAGAAACCACAGCGTCATGTTCAGCTGATGTTCACCGTGACGTCAGACCTAACCAGCGGACCGGTCCAGTAGGACGTTGCTCCACCCTTTGCAGCTGTAACAGCTTCAGCTCTACAGGGAAGGCTGTCCACAAGGTTCTGGACTGTTTATGGGGATTTTTGACCATTTTTCCAGAAGTGCCTTAGTGAGGTCAGACACTGAGGTTGGATGAGTGGGCCTGGATCTCAGTCTCCGCTCTAATTCACCCCAGAGGTGTTCCATCAGGTTGAGGTCAGGCCAGTCAAGGTTATCCACACCAAACTCCCTCCTCCACGTCTTCATGGACCTCGCTTTGAGCTCTGGTGCCGTCATCTAGGAGGAGAAAGGGACCGACTCCAAACTGTTCCCACAATGTTGGGAGCAAAGAAGTGTCCAAAAGTCTCTTGGTCTGTTGAAGCATTCAGGATTTCCTTTCACTGGAGCTAATCTGAAGGCTGCATGAAGGTTGGAGGTCTGTAGCGATCGACTGCAGAACGTTGGTGACCTCTGCTCACTGCGCTCCTCAGCATCTGCTGCCCCCCCGCTCCGTCAGTCTGCGTGACCTACCACTGCAAGGCTCACTTTCTGATGTTCCCACTCACTTCCACTTTATTATAATCCCACTGACAGCCGAAGGAGGAATATTTAGGAGCGAGGAGGTTTCACCACTGGACTCGTTGCACAGGTGGCGTCCCATCACATAACCACGCTGGAGCTCACGGAGCTCAACAGAGCGACCCATTCTTTCATAGATGTTGGTGGAACCAGTCTGTATGCCTGGTGCTTGCTTTCAGGTGACAGGCATGCCTGATTTCCATTATTTGAAAGGGTGAGAAAAAGACCTTTGGCTGTATAGTGTGTATTGTAGCAGGATTTAGTTTACGTACTGTCAGGGAAAGTAAAACTAGAATTATTTGGTTTTGTTTAATGAAGGTGCATCAAGCCTGTGTTAATAGAAAGCAACATCGTGTAAACTGAAACTGTTCTTAAGACCTTCATAATAATAAGGTCTGTGACCGAAAAGTTACATTTGACAAAACCGTCTCGGCCCGGTCCCTCTTGGAAAAGACGTTCTCAATGAGCTTTTTACCTGGTTAAATAAAGCAATCTACTACCGTATTTTTCAGACTATACGTCACAATTTTTTTTGCAACATGTTCATTTTTGCCTTTTTTACCTCCTGAGGAAACAAAATTGGCTATAATGTTCAAGAACAGCCAAATACCACAAAGGCTCAAACCTACCATGAACCAGGGGTGGAAATTAGACCCACCACTGGCCAGGTGGCGATAAATGTATGAGCTTTTGGGTACATTTGCAGAATGCCTGAGTCAAAGTGGCGGGTTAGCAACTCAGACAGACAAAACAGCGTTGGGTTTGTAAACTGACCTGTTGGGGCGGCATTGGGCCCGAGTTCCTGCTAGTCTGTTCTAAAAAGCATTCAGTGAAAGAAGAAAAACGAAGCAGCTCTGACGATGTGGCGTTACATTCCTGGTGGTAAGCGTGCGGCAGACAACAAAAACGTTTCTCATGAGGAGTCCAGGGAAGAACATGTACAGAAGACAGAATGTGTCATATCCCTGATTTTAATATCAACTACAGCTCCAACAGAGGAGTTTGTAAACGTGCTTAATACAAATTACTTTTTCCCCACGATTACTAAACCCACAAGGGTAACTGCTAAGTCTGCAACATTTATTGATAAAATATTGTTTAATAACTTTAAAACTAATTCTGGGGTAATATTTACAGAAATAACTTTGATTACTTTCCCGATTTTTCACATTATATCTCTCGAAAACAATAAGAAAACTAAAAATACTGTAGAAAATTTTATGAACTCAACAAATTGAAATAAAAAAAATGTTAGAGATAACTTCTTTTGATAGTTTATGAAGAGCATAATCCAAATTTAGCTTGTGATGAATTTATGAAATTGTTTCATCAATGTGAAATCAAATGTTTTCCACTAATAACTTGCCGTGGTAATAGCAGGAGGAAAAATAATAACCCCTGGTTTACACTTGGATTAAAAAGGTCTTCTGTGACAAAAAAACTAATTGTACAGAAACCCCACTAAACTCGACATCTTACAAATCATATAAAAATAGATTTGTGCATCTTTTGAAACCAGCAAAGAAAAGATACTGTAGTGATCAGTGTTCTAAATCTGCAAATGATATTAAGACTATGTGGAGAACTATCAGCTACTTCAAAGGAAAAAGGCCTCCGTAAAACTTTCCTCAATATTTGTTGATGGGGACTCCATTCTGTCTGACCCTTATGAAATTCCTTGTCGGTTTAATGATTTCTTTTCAAATATAGGTGCCACTTTAGCTAGTATGATAAAAAATACAAAAGTTAATCCTTTGAGTGATATAAATATTTTTTCCCCAACTTTAGATCATTTTGATCCTCCTGACATTAAGGAAGTTAGTGATATTATATTACAGTTTTAATATATCAGCTCCAGGCATGACGGAATAAGTGCTTCGTTAATTAAAGAAGTTGTGACTCCATTAAGTAAGCCACTAACCTTCATATTTACATTGTCAATGAAAACTGGACTTATTCCTGCTGATTTTAAAGTTGCCAAAGTTATTCCATTGTTTAAATCTGGTGATTACCGATCTTTTACCAATTATCGCCCTATTTTTATATTACCCTGTTTGCTGTAATTGTCATCAATATCAATATATGGGGTTCCTCAAGGATCCATACTAGGACCTTTATTATTATTATTATTATTATTATTATTATTATTATTATTATTATTATTATTATTATTTATAATTAATGACAAATTTTCATGGAGAGAGCAAATTGCCTTTGTCTGCAATAAAGTAACCAAATCTCTTGGCATAATGAGAAAACTAAGAATGTACATAGTACAATAAGGCTAACACTATATTATATTCTGATTTATGCATAATTAACTTACTGTAATATTGTAAGGACAAGTAAGTTTTCAACTTATTTAAGGAGAATATTATTGATACAAAAGGCTTTTGTTCGCTTAGCGACATTCTCTAACCGCGATGTTCCAAGCGCACCACTTATTATAAAGCTACAGCCATTAAATATTTACGATATTTACATTCATCAATCATGTACTTTTGTTTAGAAAATAAAGCATGGCAAATCTCCACATAGCTTCAGTAATTATTTTGTTATAAAATGTCAGGTTTATTCTTATAGAACCAGACAAGCAATGAATTCTCTTCTTCTATGTAAAACATTTCAAGTTCAATTTTTGTTTAGATATCGTGGATCAAAATTATGGAAGGAGTACGCAGATTACATGAAATTATCATCAATATCAAAACAGCAAAAAAAGTCGGAAAATTATTTTGCTTTCAAAATACAAATTGTAAAAAAATTTAGGATAGTACAACACAAATATCAAGCTTGTTGAAGAACTGCCGTGTTTTGTTTAACACTAAATCTAAATTGGACTTAAAATGTTTGATAACTGAACTACAAGTGGTTTAACTTCTGATGTTGTGGTTGGATGGTACATATAACTAGTGTTGCGCCGATGCCATTTTTTGGCCCCGATACGATACCCGATACCATCTGTTATACTGGTATCGCTATCAGTGCAACACTACATATAACATGATCTTTTGCTAAATGTGATATTTGTTTCAAATGTGAATAAGACAGATTTTGTTTCTCAACGTGAGTTGTAAAAGAAATGTTGATTAATTGGTGCGTGGCTCTTTAAATAAGCCTGTATAGGTTTCTGCCACACACTTCCACATTGTTTTATTTTCTTATAGAGTTATCTTTTGTTTTTTTTTATGATGTGAAATAAATGACAATAATAAAAACCAAAGTTAAACGCAGCTATTTTAACAAGAAACGACAATGGCGGTGTAACATAACTGGATGGTTTTTGACGAGAGCAGCCGGTCAATGTTTTGCTCTAACTGTGGGCAACACGCGTACGGCTGCAGACACGCTGCAGACACGTGAACGATGCAAACTCCAACACACACACAACACAAAAAACACTCCATGAGACAAATGCTGCAATCACAGAAAATAGAAGCAAATTCAAAAGTGTCGCAAGTACCAAAAACTACAGCAAGTAAAAAAAACAAAAAAAAAACAGAGGGAGTCGACCACCAGGTCAGGAGGGGCCAGACCCTGACAAACTGAGGGTCTGGTCCCTCCTGACTCTGGTCTTTCTATACAAAAGAAGAAAAGTGGCTGCCACCACATTTCTTCCATAGTATGACTTCCTCTCCTGATAAACTAGAAGCTGCTGGAGCGCCAGCACTCACTGTCCACAGCAAAGCCACCATCAAGGACTGGCAGGGTACCACCAAGATGCCCCAGCTCCCTGCACCTCGTTGAACTGTGCAGCTGCTCATAATATGAGAATATAGACGAGAAGACGGGCTTCTGGGGAAGGTTTTCTGCTCAGACGACGAGGGAACTTTTTAAACCACAATGACAGAGGTATATTTAGAGGGAGGAGGGGGGAAGGAGATGCTATCAAACCAGCTGTCATGCAACAAGGCGGCAGCAGCATGAAAATCATCAAATACTCAACTTCATCTCAGATCCATATGCTAGAAACAGCAGAATAATACCCACAACTCATAAGTGCTGGTTTTGCAATAGAAAGAGGTAGACCAACATTAAGTTAAATAAAAAAAAATGTAATTTAAATCAAAAGAAAAATTTGAATTAAAGTCCAAATTTTATTTCTGTAAACCCCTGAGTAGAAATGTTGGGCTGAATGATAATTCAGTAACTTATCAATCGATGAACGTATAACGACAATAGAAAAAAGGGTCAATAAAAATAAATTAATTAAAAAAAAAATCAACAGAATAACAGCTTTCTTTCCTTTTGCATTCTAGCCTATCATGTAGGTTAATACTACAGTCATTACATCCTCCCAACCAATCACAGACGCAGACCAGGAAACAAGCTCCGCCCCCTTCAAAGACCACTCTTTTTCTCATTTCCAAAACTTGCAGATTTGGTAACAAGTTGGTTGAATAAAGGGTTAAGAGTTTGAATTCAGCGTTTGTGTGTTCTTTAACTAAAAATAGGTCGCTAAGCAACAGCATAAAATGGCCAGGGCTGCACTCTAAACGTATGTTTTGAATGTGTTGATAATTATCGATCAATATGATTTCTAGTTGATCGATAAGCTTTTTTCTATATCTTCCAGCCCCGTAGCAATGTTTACAATATATATAGCAACAAAGCTGCAGGACAGATAAAAAAAAAAGAAAGAAAGAAAGAAACTTAGACCAATGTGAAGGTGTAAAAACCTTCCAACCACACCGCCTAGGTACTAAACCAGAGGGCATCACTGCAGCTGAGCAGAACCATCACATCTGCCTAGCTCCATGAATAATTTCAGTGGGTCGGGTCACACTGGTCCTTTCAGGAGACCCGTGGGGTCCTGCTGCACGCATCCGCCCCGGCATCAACAAGTGCCAGCATGAAGGATGGAGCATCAACGAGCTCCATGCTGGACCCGAGGGGCGTGAGATCAGACCCGCGAGAAACACCGAGAGCTCTGCAGCCGGACCTGCGGAACACTATCCGGGCATGTGCTGGTGGAAAAGATCCGGGAGCTGCTGGCTGTGTGTGTGTGTGTGTGTGTGTGTGTGTGTGTGTGTGTGTGTGTGTGTGTGTGTGTGTGTGTGTGTGTTGCAGGACTGGACGGTCTGGCTGGGTGACAGTGCTACGTACAGCCCACGGATTGGTCGCTCAGGCTAAGCTAGCCCCGGCAGGCTAACGAGCTGCTGCATCTGCGTCCCTCGCGACGCTTAACCGTGGTTTAGTCCCCGGGTGGGGAGCGTGAGAGTGAGGGGGACACACGTCCACGCACACCGCCGTGCTTAGACGTTACAGCCGCTGACTGACAGCTGAGCAGGCGTGGAGGCCATTAAAGTGAAGTTAGCTAAATAAAAATAAATAAAGGGCTATTCCGGCGTTTTCTGTTTTGTTTTTTCCCCCGCATCTGAATACGTTACGTGACTGTTGTTGTTTTTTAATTCCTCTTTGTGTTTAAATTAATGTCTAAGATAAAAGGCAGTGTGAAGCGACACCTTAAATGGCGTGGATTTAAATAAGAGCTGTGACTGGATGATTTGTAGGCATCTCCGCCGCCTCACGTCAGCTCCTTAAGGGGGAAAAAGCCGTCGGAAGTCGGGCTGGCTAAGCCTGCGGGGGACCGACCTGCACTACGTCCCTTTTTCTTTCATTCACTAGATCCGCAAAGCGACGGAGGCTAATTCAGCTAGCCCAGCCCCGACAACAAGCCCCGCACAAAAGAAATACGTTTAAATGCGACCCATAACACGGCGCGGGCGGAACCAGAACCCGAACCCTGACCCTTACGGCACCTACCGAGCGCCACCTGGCAGGCTTTGCGCAGCTGGCTGTGCTGGCTCCTCTTCACCTCCTTATCCGCCAGGATTTTCTCCAGCGCCCTGGACAGAAACATGCTCTTGGTTCTGCTGTTGTCGGACTGCTGCTGCTGCTGCTGCCGTGGCGGCCGCTGTCGCTGCTCCTGCATCTCTCGCTCGTGAACCCGCTCCCGTCCTCAGGCCGTCATGTCGGCCTGGCCCCCGCCTGCGAGAAAAGCAGGTGACTAGGGAAGCTAGCGAAAAGCCAGGCTACCGCCGTCTGTCCAGTAGGGGTTCTACATCAGCTCCAGCGCCGCCATGCTGGCTACACGTCACGTCACGTCATGTGACGGGGATGCTCGGCTACTGCCGTGTCGCTCGAAACCGAGTCGGCACCTTGGGTTCTGTTTTCCCTGAACAATGGCGACCGTCTCCTGGTTGTTACAACCGAAGTCGTTCAGTAGCATATTAATGATTTCGCTTTCATTTTAAACATGGTCTCTCTGTACTTGCTTAATAAATTCATTAAGTATATGAACCTGGCTTAACTATAAATTAAGAGTGAGCAGCGATACTGTAATGAACTGTTCAGAAGCCGGGGACTAATTGGCTCTTTTCGCTGCGCTGAACAACATGATCCGGATCCTGGGAACGATCCGGAATTCCCATCACTAGATCCTGAGCTGTACTGGTTTGACAGTTGATGACGAAAAGATGTCTTCAGCTCTGCCTTTCAAGTATGAAAGTGGTATTTGGAATAAAGTTATTTTTTTATATTTTGACCTTTGGCTGTCATTTTATTCAAAGTATGTCAAGGTTTATTGAATAGTTATCCTCCCTTAAAGTATACCTAATAAGTACGGCTAAACGCAAAACACGCCACAGGACTGTGTCTAAAGTTTACCTACTCGCTTCAGCAAACCATGTTGACCAGGGCAGGTAGAAATCCCCTTTGCCTGACACTGTGTTTGCCAGGATTAGTTTAATTAAACATATGCTTGTAGATAACTTTGAGTGATGCCGTTGTGTAAAAATAGGAATGAAATTCAGAAAACTCCTGCCTCTCTCAGCTCTACCAGTATCTCATGCAATCCTTCAGTTTAACCAACTACCTCACTACCGTAACCTGCTCAGACCGGAGGTTATTATAAACTATGTTTTTGACTAAATACACCTTTTTGCACAAAAACTATTTATTCAATGAAACTTTGAGATTGCCTGTCCCTATCTGCTGGTTGGAGTGTAGTTGAAGAATGTGACTGGAATGCAGGGAAACTTCCACAGGGCTGTCTTTATCGTGGGCATAGCCTAAAAGCCATTGTAGAAGCCACTGTAAACACTTGATACGTGAACAAAAGATGCCTCTGTTAAATGTAAATAGCTGTGGATTTGTAACAATGTAACAGCTTAAACAATGTAAAGATCTGTAATAGTTCTAATAGTCCACATAAATCACTTCTTCACACAAACGCATAAAGGACAACACATCAGGGATTGTTTATGTGATACCAAGGCCTCAGCTACTCAGCAGCCATCGTGGAGTGCCCTCTAGAGGTCAACATGTGTTCCTGCGGCCCGCCGCTCCCAAACCAAACGGGCGTTCACCGCGCAGGTGAGTGCCGTAAAAAGAGGCGTTCAGTGACAACATGAAAACTGGTTCAAGACTGCTTCAGGTGCTGGTCATAATGTCATTAAAACGTTGATTTATTTTTCAGTAATTCCATTCAAAAAGTGAAACTTGTATATTATATTCATTCGTTACACACAGACTGACATATCCAATAATGAAGACACCTGGTGCCCCACTCTAACCAGCTCATTAACCCTAAACTCCTGCAAAGGCCTTTAAATGGTCTCCCAGGCTGGTTTGGTTCTGTAGGCAACACAATCATGGGGAAGACTGCTGACTTGATTGATGTCCAGAAGACGACCATTGACATCTCGCACCAGGAGAGCAAGACACAAAGGTCATTGCTAATGAGGCTGGCTGTTCACAGAGCTCCGTCTCCAAGCACATTAATAGAGGCGAAGGGAAGGAAAAGATGTGGTAAAGAAGTGTATAAGCAACAGGGATGACTGCACTCTGGAAAGGATTGGGAAACAGAACCAATCAAACCTCCCCCACATTCAAAAAGATGGTGGACTGTAGCTGGAGTCAGAGCTTCAAGAAGCACCAGGCACACACGCAGACATGGCTTTCAGCTGTCGCACAGAATCCATGTTGCTTCAGGTCCAGTGTGAAGTTTCCACAGTCAGTGATGGTTTGGGTACAATGTCATCTGCTGGTGTTGCTCCACTGGGTTTTCTGAGGTCAAAGGTCAATGCAGCTATCTTCCAGGAAGTTTTAGAGCATTTCAGGCTCCCTGCTGCTGACCAGCTTTATGGAGATTTAATTTTCCAACAGGACTTGGCACCTGCACCAAAGCTACCAGTACCGGCTTTAAGGACCATGGTGTCCCTCTTATTAATTGGCCAGCAAACTCACCTGACCTTTAACCCCACAGAAAATCTATGGAGTATTGGGAAGAGGAAGATGCCATAGACCAGACCAACAATGCAGAAGAGCTGAAGGCCACTACCAGAGCAGCCTGGGCAGAGCCACAGACTGATGGATCCATGTCACGCCGCATTGCTGCAGTAACCCAGAGAAAAGGAGCCCCAACTAAGTACTGAGTTCTGGTCATGCTCAGACTTTCCTATGTTCATATTTTTCAGTGGGCCAATATTTCTTGAAATCCTTTTTTGTCTTGGTCTTTAGTAAAATAATTTTTTTCTGAGATACTGAACTTAGGGTTTTCATTAGTTGTCAGTTATAATCAAAAGTAAAAGAAACAAACTTGACATAGATCTGTGTGTACTAAAGGAATATAATATACAAGTTAAACCTTTTGAAGGGAATTACTAAAAAAATACTTTTTCATGATATTCTTATTATGATCGTAAATGAAGGAAACTACGGGGTTCTGCTCAGAATATTGCCGTACTTTATGGTGCAAAGAGGTTAATAAACAGTGATTTCTCTACCGGCTAAACGGGGACCACCTTTGGACCACCGCTCAGTGGTTCTGAACCGTTTCTGAAGCCTTTTACTAATGGTCCACCACATGGCGATAAAACACAGGAATGGACTGATCCTCGTCATGAGGAGCCATTTTTACAAATCACCTGGTTGGGAATGTTGGTGAAAAGGCACGTAGCTGGTCATAAAAAACAGGAATCTGTAAATAAAAAATAAGTAAACTGAGAATATTTTCTCCGACTGATATTGCAATGACCTCAAGCATGAACAATCCCATTCTACTAATTTGTGTCACTAAAAAAAAAACGTCGGAGGCTGTTTGCGTTGTCAAAATCCCATAAATGCAGGTTGTGAGTTGGATTCTGCCAGCCGGTCACCAACAACTGCTGGTCATCGGTTACATTTTTCCAGGTCTTTGTTGTGGAAGTTCCAAAGGGGTTGCATATCGTTTTCCTCTAAAAATAAAAAAGATGCACCATGTTTACGTCAGAACATGTAGTTTTGTGTCATAATGACAAAACGTTAAGGATTGTATCATCCTATGAAGTCCTTATCAAATCTACACGCCACCAGCTTGAATGAAAAAAGTCTCTAAAAGGTGAATTTCTGATGCGCTTGATGAATGGAATCTGCTCTGATGTGCAAGATCACTTTATCAAGGATTCAGGAAATTATCTTCAGGCAGTCATCTGGCATTTCTTTCTAGGACCCACTACTAAACATACTCCTCTCTTTAGCCATAGCTACTCTTTATCTGCAGTCCCTCCTCTCTCCGGCCCACTCGTGTTCTTCTGTTAAGGTCTTTCTGCTGGTCTGTAACTAGCCTTCACACACATACGGTTCTCATTCTGCTCTTTGTTCATTTTGCCCTATGCCTTTTCCATTTCTGGTGGTTTTGAGTCGTCCGGCACTGTAACGTCCCTTGATTTAGTTTAGAGTTGAATGCGTTTAAGCCAGCTGGGAACAACAGTCTGGTTTTATAACCGTCTGTGTTGAAGCCAATCCAGTCTTTTAACTGATCTCTTGTTTGGATCAGGCTTCTTTTAAAATCAGTCTATGTTGTTCATGGTACTTTTAGTCATATTCACCTGCATACTTGGACTTTTGCAAGCCGACTAAAAACACAACTGAAGCCCATCTGAACACTTCATAAACAGTCTGTGTATTTTTCTTTGTATCCACAGCACTTGTCGAAGGTAGTTTTCCTCGACACAATGCATCATCCTGGGCACGCCATGCCGACTGTGAAACACGGTGGCGGCAGCATGATGCTGTGGGGATGCTGAAGGGAGCAGGAAGCTGGTCAGAGGACTCCAACTGAACTGTTTAGATCAAAGCTATGACCGAGACAAATCCCAGACTTTAAGGTTTGAATCGTTAGAGAGAGTTGAAAATGGATGTTTGCAGGTGTTCTCCTCCCAGTCTGCGTTTCTACTCTGCAAAAAACCAACATTTTCAGGGGATTTCCTTGTATGGAAATGTTTAAAATCTCTTTCCTTCGCCTTGGTTTGCTCCATAAAATCCCAGTGAAATAAACTGAAGCTTAGTTGGAACATTACATATTTCCAGTAATAATAGAGCCTGTATGTGAGGGGTAAATCTATCTGTTGCACAGATTACGGGTCACAGATGGGGCTGTATTAGCCGTCTCATGGTGGGCTAACAGCTCCGCAGTAGCACAATTTCAACATTTATAATTGTTTCCACATATTAGAAGACATAAGCCGTAAATATTGCTACATATTAGTTTATTGTATCCAGTTCCGCCGGTCAGCAGTTACAGGTGTACTTCTACTTTCTCTTGAATCTCCAGTTTATCCTTAAAACATTTTCCTTCAGATAATAAAAATGTACATCATACATATAGCATTGATATGAAAATACTGACATTCTTCATTACAAATCTATATCACAGGATTTATCTGGCTAGAAAAAGAAAATCATTGCCTCATCACTTAAAAACAGACTCAAAGCAAAACATCCGCCTGTGTTGTGGTTATTAATGCAACGCTCCCGCTGCCACCCGAAATAATAATTCACAGTCTGAGAAAAAAAACTAAAAACAAAACAGAAATGGTGTTGAATATTTTGCAGATACCCTCCTGATGCTTCAGCCAGAACGGTAAAAATCCACTGAAATTTCCTCTAAAGAAATCTATCGTACCTTGAGATTTACGACCAAAAAAAAATAAAAATAAAATATAAAAATATAAAGTCATAAAAAGTGTACAAAGAAAGAACACATGATGATTACAGAATAAATAAAAACCGTTGATGTGGTTACAATCCCAGTGTCCTGTGCTGAATTTCAGAGATAAAGCTAATAAATTAGCAATAATTACTAGAGATTTCCATTCAGAGTATGGTTCATTACGATGCTTAGTGCTGGGAATGAAGGAAGACAGAACCCCACCTGCCCTATGTGGACCACAAAAAGGCCAAAAACATTAAAACACAGTACCCCTGTTATAAAAACATGTTTTAATCAGTCATGGATCCTAAAAGCCTCCCACAATAAACACAGCTGCAAAAGGTGGACATTATGGACATAAGGAATTTAGTCTCACTTCCACAAAAGTGAGCGTATGGACCCTAATTGTATGTTTAAGAGTAAAAGCAATGCTAAAGTAAGGCTTAGCACAGGTGCTAACAGTCCATAGGAGGAATAAACCAGCCTTGTGCTCTCTCACTTCACCCACAGTCTGCAGCAGCAGGCTAGAGAGGAATCCACTGGATATTCTCAATACATGTCCAACATCTGTGTGGTTAAAAAAAAAAAAGGATTCTCTCTGAATTTATCTGGAACTGAAAAGACATTTCAAAGTGGTTTTATTGTAAAAACTGCATTTGAAATATTAGACCGAAGCAGCTCAATTTTGACCAAGATTTCAATACCGCCTGGAACCACCAGAGGGGGCCATTTGCCCCTGCAACCACAACAAAGATGGCGTTTAATGGCGGCTGCAGGTTCGGTTTTACAAGCTGGTAACGCCAGCTGGAAAGTGACCGTAAATTCATGACTTTAGATTTACTTTTACATGTATAAATAATAAAATATATAACCAAATCAAGTAGAAACAATGTCAATAATGTTTTGCCAAATGCTTCTGTGTCAATGTTGTTGGTTTAAATGAGGAAAAAAGATAAACTTCAGACATGAAAATAATAATAAAGTAAAATTATTATTACTTTAATAAATCAGAAATTTGTTAAATAAAGAAATGCAGATTTGTAGCTAGAAATAGTTGAAATGCCTGTGGGGCAGCGTCTGTAGGGCTGCCTCAGCCCTGCAGCAGACTGATAGTGATCCCTGACCTCACGGTCTTCAGTTATCTCGGAACAACCGCTTGACCCCCCCCCCCCCCAGTCCAAACCTTTAGTGTTCACGCTTGGAAGCAGGAACGACGTGTTTGACGCTCATTCTTCTGCTCTTATTCATGTTTTTACCCTCTGGAGATGATCATATTAAGCTGTAAGTTATAGTTTCTACACTGGGATAATATTACAGTATTATGTCAGATCGCTCAATAGGATGCGACTACAACTTGAGCTCCTTTTAAAATGAATCAATTTATCAGACTTATCCAAACTTCTATCCAGAATCCAAGAGAGCAGGAATGATGTGGGTTTATTTAGCCAATTGTCTGAGTTATGAACTGTACCATGACAGCTGAGCGTGCATCAGTTCAGTTTCAGTGGAGCAAAAATGACCCGTGCTTCTGTGTACACTAGCAAAACGCTTTCATTATGAGATGATAGACTTTTTAAACTCTCAAACTAAGACGCTGGAAGCTAAAACTATGAATGATAAAGAAATGTTTAAAAAAATAGCCCCCTGTGGCGGTTCTGGTGTTTAAACCTGATTCTTAGATGAATTTGCAGCTCAAAGATGCGCCAACTTCCTCAGAAAGGTTGAAGCGGTGCTGCCGACAGGACAGAACCGCCTCACCTTTAACAAACAGCGCGCTCCAGCTGTACCTGCGTGTGTGTGTGTGTCCAGATGACTCAGCCTCAGCAGGGACGCACACACTCACCTCAGAGGTTGCTTTTACCAACAGGATTACAGCACAGCTATTTCTGCTCCACTCAGCATCGCTGTCAAAAATTAGATCAGGATGCGAAGACGGGATTCCATTTGATGGAAGAGGAATGAAAAGGGGCTGGCAGGAGACGGGTTAGAGAGCAGACTTCATCCATGAATGTCGCCTACGTTCATTTAGACGCAGAACCAAATATTGGTACCACTAGTGAAGATGTTAAAAACCCACAAAGCTAAAATAAATAAATCTGCTTCTGTTGCAGCAGGCGTGTCTGGTGAAGCATTTCTATGAAGAGTTGGCCATAAGCTGTGAATCTTTGTTGAAAGAGCCAATTTGCAGTTTGCTGGTAGAAAACACGTGATTTTAATCTAAAATGTTTGTGGCTGCAAAGCTCAGCCTTGGTCTCATCTGACCAAAACAGTTTTAGTTAAAGTCCTAAAGAAGCATTACCTGACTCCGCCAGATAGATTTGCTCCGCATATCCATCTGGAAACCTTCCGTTGAAGTAATTTTGGGAAGGGGCGAAAATACTGGTTAGCTGATTGGCCTATGTTGGTGATAGACGGGCCAAATGAACCAATCAGATTCGTCGTCGCTCGTAACAGAGCGACGACGAAAACACAACCACAAGCCAAGCTACTCTTGCTGCTGCAGGTAAAGGCTCGTTAGCTCAGCAAAGAAATACTCTGTAATTCCGATAAAACTTGCTCGATAGCCACGCTAACGCTAGTTTCATCGGCTGAAGCCGCCATGTTCTTTAGACTGAACTGTCGCGCTTCCCGTTGCGTCACACCTCAACCCGCCTCAAAGCCAACGCTGATTGGACGTTCGTTTGGTGAACGGCTCCAAATTTTCTTCAACGGAGAGTAGCCAGACTGATCTGCGAGTGAAACCTTGAAAGCTCGCGAGATCAGGATGGTCTCACGAGGCTAAAAGAAGCAGGCCATGGATTATAACCTGGCGGTTCTTAGAAATGTACAAAGTCTTCATCTAATAAAAGCAGATTGTTAGAAAGACCAATGCTTGTGCCACTGGTGATTTCCTTTATTGGGATTTATTCACCATATACGACATGTACTCACATTTCGCTTGTTTTTTCCCCCCTAAGTGTTCAGCGTACGATTATGTCGCTGCCATAAAAGCTAAATTTAGCTTAAGGCTTTTTCTACATCCTTCCTAGTGTCCCAATAAAGGTATCCACACCTGTATGAAGGCAGGGCGTGCTTTAGAAAAAAACAGAGTAATCTGAGATATAATCCTAATCATGGGAGGGGGTGGGGTGCTAATCACATTCACATTATTTCATTAGTCCATCATGTAGCAGGGAGCTAGCCGCCGCCATGAGGAGCAGGAGTGCAATATGAAGGACGTACGTTTCACTCAGAGACGTCTCAATGCCAGGGGAGGAGGACTTCTGGCCTTAATCACCACTTAGAATTGGTCTGCTAAGAAATAATAAGAAAAAAATCAACACCTGTGAGATACATTGTTCTTGATAGTGAAAAGATAAAGACGACGTTAATATAAAGCGCAGCCTTAAGAGGAGAAGGTATTGAACGAGGCTTTCTAGTGACAGTGACCTTTCCTCCGCTGCAGTGAGGTGAAGAGCAGGACGGCTGAGCGTAGTGTTTACCGTTAGAGAAGCAGCAGCTGATGGGGGCTGATTGTCAACTAAAGAGCGGGAGCAATTCAACGCACCGGACGTGTCGACTCAGCGCATTTCTACCCCTAACAGGAAGCTGAGGCCGGCCGTTAAGAAGCAGAGAGTCGTCGCTGTGGCACTGCAGCGTAAGGCGCTCACACACGTGCTGCTCAGAGCGACCACTGAATGCGTCTGATGCCCCGCCCCCGCCCCCCCGCCCGGTGTGTGAGCTCCAGTCTACAGCGTGATGACGGTGCCTTCCTCCTCCAGACTGCGCCTCTCCTTGGCTCTGTCCGGGGACGGCGTGGTGCAGCTGGTGTTGTTGAGCGAGCCGCTGCTGCCGCTGCCCCGCAGGGCCCCGTTGGCGTTTATGGAGAAGGCAGAGCCCGAGTTGGCGGCGGTGCGAAGGTTCAGGTGTGGTTCGTAGCGAGGCAGAGAGGGCATGCTGTAGTTAGAGGCGGCGTGTCGCATGCTCTCAGCCTCGCCCCCCACCTCGATCACCAGGTCCTCGTCGTCTTCGTCGCTCTCCAGCTCCCCGACGGGGAAGTTCTGGATGATGTGCGTGGGCCCGGCGGCGGCGGCCCCGTAGGGCGAGTAGCCGTGGTGGCTGGTGCCGCTGTCCGACGAGCGGCCCGAGCTGCCCGAGGCGCCCCCCCCGCCGCCTCCTCCGGGGCGGACCACGTTGTTGCGCTGGTTGGCGGGCTTGACGGTGATGATGAGGTTGTGGCTGTTGGCGATCATCATGTCCGTCACCTGGTCCAGGGACTTGGCCGCCACCTCGATGCCGTTTACCTCCAGCACCTCGTCGTTGACGGCCAGCAGCCCGGTGCTCTCGGCCAGCCCGCCGGGCACCAGGCGGGAGATGAAGATCCCCGGCACCTTCTCCAGGCCCTGCGGAGTGACCCGCACGCTGGAACCGTCCCGGATGTAGAAACCCAGCGGCTTCTCCTGGCCGTGCTTGTACAGACGGACGCGCCGGTGCGTCTCCGGAAGGATGTCCACGTCGATGATGGACGACACGGGGCGGAAGTCTTTTGGGAGGCTTATGATCACCGGGGGCTTTTTCTTGTTGGGGTCGGGCCGCAGAAGAACCGCCGACAGAACCGTGTTCTTCTTCCTGGTCAGAGAGTCCGTCCCGAAGGCCGAGTAATCCGCCTCCTCTGCAAAAACACAAGAGACAGGAAGTTAAGAGAAGTGGAGTAGAGGGGAGGAGGACAGGCGTGGAGCGTGACGCAGAAAAGGAAGCAGGAGGTTCTCCGCTCACACCTCCAGGTAGCCCCCCGTGGAGCCGCTGCTCAGCCCGACTTTCTGCTTCATCAGGCTGGATAACCATTACGCTCCCAGCCTGAGGCATTGCTGGAAGCATCCTGTGATCCTCTCAGCTTCCTTCAGGTCACGCTGATGCTAAACGCTACAGCCGCCAACACGCCGCCTGGCACAGCTCCAACAGCCCCCCCCCCCCCCCCCACATGCCTTGTAGGTGCATGTGGGGGGCTGAAACGCTGCTTTATTTATTTAGCAGGCATATGCTTGGCTTAGCAGATCGTTCACTTCAACTTTCTTCTCTAACTGCAATGACACGACGAAAAGAAAAAGAAAACCTTCAATCTCCTTTTAGATCCGACACGGTGGCTGTGAAGAGAAAGACTGTAAAAGTGAGGAGTTCTGACCAATAAAATCGGATCTTTTTCCATTCAGTGATTTAGGGCTGCAACGATTGGTCGACTGGGTGAAAGCTTTGCCAAAACCGCAGATCTAAAACGGACAAAACTCTGATCAGAGCACCTCTATGATTAACATGTAAACGTGGACGTGTGACTGAAACACCCACTTCCTCCTCAGACCTTCAATGCCTCTAATCCCTTGGCGGCACCAGAATGTTTTCTTTGCGTAGCTTAACAGTTGCTAGATGACAGACAGGAGCGAGAAACTTCTCACCGTTATCCTCCAAGTCTACGGCTTTACTGATTTAAGTTAACCTTCCTTACATGGTATCACCAGATTTGTCCAAGGTCAGAAAATTTAAGGATAGCTCAGCAGAGTCAGTGTTGAGCTATCCTTCCATTTGAAATGAAAATGAACCCATCACTAAATTACTACGGTCTATTTTCAGTTTCCATAACAGAAATCAACAGGCAACAACGTCTCATTTCTGTCTTCAGAGGATGGAAAGAGGACCGAAGCCCGACTGCAGCTCTGACAGGACCGGTTTACAGATCAAACACTCCTCTGGCTGTTTGGAGGAAGACGGGGAAACCAGAAGACATCCGTGATGACGGATGGTTTGGATTGGGATTAGCTGAACTTCTGATGAGCGTGAGTCGGTGTATTTTGCCTCTATGCAAACAACCTCCATATGCAGAAACCACCGCGAGCTGTGGCTTCACACTGGCTGCAGGGCGCAAAAACTTTCCTGGAGTCTCGCTTCCTTCTCCGCTAACTTTACGTCACAGCTGTCTGGTAAAGAACCGATGCCCGACAACGAGGTGTTAATGACTGAGCTGCAGCAGGCAGGAAAGATGCTCACAGACCCCCTCCCAGAAAGACGGAGGGGTTAGGAACGTGTGGCTGGTTAGGACGGAACATCTGAAGCAGGAACACTTTCAATGCTCCACAACAGGAGCTTTTCAGGGCAGAGAGGCCTACAGGGCAGCATGAGGAAAACATGCATGTCTAATAGTTAACCAGCAGGTAAGAAGCAGCTAAACATTAACGTCTCTGACTGCCAGTCTGTTGGTGAGCCGCTGCTATGTTCTCAGAAGACTTCAAAGTCCCCCCCCCACCTCTCCGCGCTGTGAAAATGGAGCCTGGGTAGCGTTTGCTCCCTCTCAGTGAGCGTCACCCTGCGAGTCAGAGCCGTCTTAGGAGGTATGCGCTCAGGTGGCTGCTGAAGCCTTCCAGCTCTCAGGTCCTGACAGGTACGTGCTGCGCCACTCCCCGTTCCGTCCCGAAACCACAACAAAGGATCGATTGTCCCGGCAAAGAGCGCCTGGCTCACGTTTCAGCTCCCATGAGGCATCGGTTTGGGGTTTTCACGCCTAATATCTGTAAAAAAGCCGCAACACGCGAGTGTCTTCAGTGTGGGCCGGCACGTAAAGGCCAAGCAGGATGCGAGCACAGAAAAGGGCCGACCCTTTGGAGCTGGAACACACAGACACGTCTTTGCTCCATGGCTGACAGGAGGCCTGCCCAGGCAGGGCAGTCATGCATGCCAGGGGGCTCAGCTCCACTCAGTCCACTCTCACCACACGTCTTTTCATCCGACCCATCCGTCCATAAGCAGCGCATCAGAGATCCAGACCTGCATCAGGTGATGCAGCCCAGGACCCAGGAATTTGGGCAGGTCTGACCGACACACTGCAGTGTCCAATAGCTGATGCCTTGGATGCACTGAGCAACCCGCTACCTGGAAAACTGCAGATATTTACCCTCCAGCTGGTTAGAGCACACCAGTGGAGCTCAGTCCAATTAGCTGAAGCTGGCAGCAAAGGACAAAAGTAATCAGAATAAAGGCTCCATTGGAATAAAAGTGCGTCACGTAAACAAGCCAATCGGACTACCATGATCGGATCATCAGTGGACATGAACCAGCCCTCATTTAGGATTGCAATTTCATTCCAGTTGAGCTTAATTCAATCAGCATGCAAGTACTTGCCTGTCAGGATCAAGTTATTCTGAATGTGGCAAACCGACCCGAGTGAGGATCTGCGGCCCGCGTAAACGGGAAGCAAACCTGTCAGATAAACCTTTGAGTTCAATACCTTAAAAGCTCAGTGTTGTCATTTATTCAGTAACGCTTCAACCGTGATTAGAAGCTGGTGCAAGTCCAGCCCGGACGCTCAGAAGACACATGAACTCGTATAAAACTGCTTTGTTTGCTGGTTTGTGTTGTTCAGCAAACACTGAAGTTCTTCTTCTGTGCTTTTTGTTTTAGGGGAATTTGATAACTGCACATGTCAGAGTGGCTCTATTCCCAATAAAGCCAGGCGCACATAAACACACATTAGGATCGCATTAATTCATGGTGTGCCCATATAAACGGTACAATCTGATTATTTCTTGTTTTCTAATCCGAGCACATCTCAATCTGGTCGTGAAATGTTGTGCATGTAAACACCAGTAGTGATATGAAGTAAATGCTAGAATAAGCAGATCCATCACATACGTGTAGGAACTGGAAACCGTCTCAAATCAGTGAGTTTATTCAAACTAAAATCAATAACATTGTGGTTTACATATGAAAATCTGATTCCTGTATAATGTGGACTGGATGAAACGCCTTGGGAAGGCTTGGTGCTGCTGACCATCAGTGCTCTCCCTGGCAGGGCGGTCTGAGGGCGCTGCTGTCCTGCTGAGGCGCAGCATAAAGGAGATTGCTGTTAGTCACTCTGTGCCTAGTAAACACTCCAAAGGTTGACTGTGGTGTGCTGCACCCAGCGTGTACAGCTATGTGGGATATTTGGCCAATGATTAACCTGTACAGTCACAGAACAACTATGGGGGACGATAAAATGCTTTCTTATCGTCCATCAGTGTTGTAGAGAGCAGGTCTACCTAGAAACTCTGCTCTGTTTAATATGCCATTTTACTATAGAGGCCAACCCAAACTAAGTCCCATCTCTGGTATCTTTCATTATCAGGGACACAATGACTTCTTGATTTCACGCAGCAACAACTTCTCCTTTCTAGCAGACAGCTTCCCATGTGTAAAACTAAAGGTTGCTTCTACAATCCCCACCATTACTAGTTCTCCTCACTGAACATTAACCCATGTAGCAGGAATACTTCCATTTACATTATCAAAGCACGCAGTTGGGATTGGCAAATTAAAAAATGAAGAACGGAGTGATTTTTTCATGGGGGCACAGAACAAAAGATTTGGGGAAAAACACTAAACGGGTCAGTTTGTCATTGTTTAATATATTAAGTGAGCCAAAGAGCTAACCGTGGCTCTGGAACTGCAGGTTGCAGACCCCTGATCCTGTCTCAACCAGCTGGAGCTAAACATGAAACAGCTTCATTTTTAAATTATTGGTAGAGTCAAACTGTAAAGGCAAAAAATACAATTGGTCCAGGTGACCAATCAGTTATATTTTTATAGCCTATATCATTGTGAGAAATGTATTTAATATCCTGTCTTTAGTACAGGGGCCAGGACCAGTTCTACAGGGGCACGGGCTCCTGTTGGCCCCCTGTCTAGAACCGCCCCTGGGTAAGTTAATTCAATGTAACAGCGAAGTTTATTTTTGGCGTCATGTTACAAACAGGGCAGTGGTCTAGAAACTACTCTGTCCTGCCGGCAGAACCGGCTAGTTTGTTCACCTCCCTCTCCCTCTGGTATGTGAGTACGAGGAGGGATACCAGCCGGCCTGTAGCACAGCAGCAAGACCGGCCGGGTCTCTTTCCTCAGCCTTATAGTCGCTTTTTAGAGCTCAAATAAGCGACTGCATGATGAAAAACGAGCCCAAAAAAACTTTTGAAAAAAAAAAAAAACAAGCCGACTTGGCAACAGCACCAAAAACCATTTCACACGATGACCGTAGCTATTAGCTATCAGCAGTGCCTTGGTACCAAATACATGGAGGACATGTTGACTGTCACGTTTATGACTTCACTGGTTTTGTAGTAGTTAGAATGCGTTTAACAGCGAGGTTGTTTGTAATTCCTTTAGCGTGGTGCTTTAAAGAGTTTGCAGAGGTGATGCTCTGAAAAGATGGTTTCCTAACAGCAGACAGGCGTTCATCTCTACTCTTGAAACTTTCTTCATTCTCCTTTCATCCTCACAACCAGCAGATTCTCCAAAGTACTCGACTATACTTACTTTCTGACTATACTTACTTTCTGCTTTTTGCAATCCTATTAGACTACTGGATCTGATTAACTCTGGTACGACATCAACTCTGACGTGTGCACAGTACACAACCACCGTTGACTACTAAATTGCTTAAAAGGTACGGCAATAAGCCACTTCATCAGCATCTGCCATCCGTCTACAGCAGCAGCAGGATTTAATATAAGCGAACAAATCAGCTCCATGCTTCAATCCCACATCCATCACTAACAAAACCACAATCACATAAGTTTAATAAAAATAGGCCAGTAATAAATGAAAGTTCTCTTTGAATGAATCTGTTCTATCAAACATCAATGTCCTTTTCGGAAATAATTAAAAATAATAAGTTCAGCGAAATGTTCTTAGTTCAGCACATCAAGGCCATGGCAGGCACCAACGAAAACAAAAAAACACCAACAGAAAGCAAAAATGCCCTGGTGCCCAAATGATTTCTCAGTGGTGGTGTGTGCTCCCGCAGCATGAGAACAATAACGACAGCCATCACTGGTTTGTGTCTGGAGAACAATCAGGGCTGATGAAGGTGCCTCTGTTCAGTGGTGAGGGTTAGCAGCCTCCTCAGATCCTCTCCCCTAAAACAGCCGTCTGAAGCTGATTGTTGCCGTTAGCTGCTTTAAATGCAGTTTTTACTCAGTGGGAGAGAGACGGGCTCAGAGTGGGGCGGGGTAGCAGCGCGCGCTCTGTGTGGGTGTGTGTGTGTGTGTGTGTGTGTGTGTACAGTTTAATATAAAAATCAAACAGAAGATGTTCTCAGGAAGGTCATTGATTGTTAATGTTTTGCTTGTTTTGTTAAGAAATGTTTCCTTACATCGCTAATGGCGTTGGCCTTAAAAACCTGTATAGGTGAATCTCTAAGTTGAATATCTAAGAACTGAGCCACATTTACAAACCGAGTCTGAATTACAGAAACAGGTTTTGGAATTTATTACAAAACTGTGTGAAACACTTTAAAGGTAGTAAGTGATATTTCACCACTAGGTGGAGCTTTAGCACTGTCTGCAGACCAAAACAAGATGTGTAACAAGCCCCGCCTCCCTCTACCTCATCTGGTCAATATCGATGTTAATGCTTAATGAATGAATTTAAAATCCAGAGTTCTTTCTAAAATCAGCTCAGTTCCTTTGTTTCCTTTGCCCAGGCAAATAATCCAAACATAGAGCTGAGGTCGTTGCCAAATTAGCGTCCCCGGTTTAGGAATAATCGCCGCTCTAAAGAGAAAACATAATGAGCTGCCCAGCAATGCAGCGGCTTCCCACAAGCTGAACGGAGTTAGTGAGGAGAGAAGGAACCAAATCAACGTAGGAGAACATCACAGCTTAGTCTATTAGTCTTTGCTCTCTGCTGTTTAGCACCTGGATGGATCGTTCTGTTCAAACCCAGCAAGATTTAAACAAATGAGAAACGCTCAAAGCCCTTTTTTTCCACTCACGCAAATGTGTACATTCTATGCCAAAACATGAAATGAAGAAAGAAACAATGAAACGTATTAAGCATGTAGAGAACAGGAGAAAAATATAAGAATAAGAATATTAGCATGTTCAAAAACAAACTTTCCGCATTTTTCTTTCCAAACGCAAAACATTTACTGTTTAAAGCGAAACACGCTTTAAAGATTTACCTTTCCTCTCTATCAAAGAACTAATATATTATTAATCCTCAATTTTGCATCAAAAATGACATGTTTGAGGCCCCTTTGATTTGTTTTAGCATAGCATGAGAAACACGGCCATAGCATGATGCTGGCGCTCCTGTGCCTTAGAGTACTCAGTGTTTGGAGATGGTCTGTGGCTCCTAGACCCAATAAGAACAACCTTGCTTTTATCAGTCCATAAAATGTTGCTTCATTTCTCTTCAGGTCAGCAGATGTGCTAATTTGGCTAACTTGTCAAACTGAAACCTGGTGAGCTCAGGTGGGTTCAGCAGAGGGAGTTTTACAGGGATAGCTCGTCTTCACAGAGGCATCTACTAATTGTTCCAGTACCCTCAGGTAACCGTAGGCCTATGATCACCAGGCGCTGCTCAACGTTTGACTCTTCCCAGTTTTAGCCATTATTGAATAGGGCCGGACGATGATTCAATAATAATATATATTGATTGATAGAAGTGTGGTGCTTTTGCATTCTTCATGTACAACTGTAGGAATACAGTCATTACATCCTCCCAACCAATCACAAACGCAGAGCCAGGAAGGCTCCGCCCCCTTCAAAGAGTTTAGAGAGCACACGTCTTAAATTCAGTGTTAGTCTTTATCTAAAAATAGGTCATTAAGCAACAGCATAAAATGGTCAGGGCTGCACTTAAAAGATCTTTTGAAATTATCGATATGGATCAATCTGATTTCCATTTTATTGATTTGCTGTTTTACTACATGATCCGGCCTATTCTTCAATGTTGGCTTTCTATCGTTTTCCACATCTTTCAGGTTTTAGGTGCCCTCTACAGCATTTGAGATCCCTTTAGCAGAGCAGCATCATTTTTTTCATGTTTTCCCCTCTCCAGTCAGCTTTTTAGTCAAAGCACGGCGTTTGGCAAAACATGTGGAAAGACCGACGGTAGTCAGACCAGCGGAGATGACGGCACCAGACATTTTCTGTCCTTGTTCCTGAACCAGATCCACACAGCCAAGGGCCTCGCTGATAGAGCTCTGAACAAAGCCTCTTCCTATTAATGATTCAATTACACAGAATCAGCGTAGTGTACGTCAGGACTGCTGCTTTTCTACTTCTCTGCTACAACTACTACTAAGAAAACCTGCCTTGTAATAATGTAACTCCTGGCGAAAACAGAGACTAATCTGGTTAGTGGCTGTTATCTGGATATTCAAATGATGTCAGCAGCATTAACCTTGAAGAGGAAACTAGTTGTTTTCACAGATCAGGTCCCATGGACGCGCTGGAAGAAGCAGGAAACACAAGAACAAAAACAATAAGGCTTAAAGCAACATTATCACATGAACATCTAGTGAAAGCATTAATACACTTCCTGCTCCAGCCATGCACTCATGCATACTCTCTCTCTCTCTGCTCTCATTACAGCCACTTCTTCACTATCCACCTGACTGCTGGTATTCAGTATCACAACTACAACGATCTGAAGTGCTAAGATGCTTTCGCCAGCAGTAACACTAATGATCCATTATCTACCACCACCTGTCCATCCGGAAACCTGACACGAGTCCCGGGTTTCGTCAGGACCAGGAAGCTGCCGCCCTGAGCGCCGTCACGATCGCAGCCGCCACAACTGTAGCTTCTTTGTTAATATTTCAGCTATGAATACATCTGCTCACACCGGCTGGCTACAACGCTCTGTTGTGTAACACAGTAACTAAAAACGAAATGACGAGAAGCCAGGTGGAAGCCCGACGAGTGAACAGCCCGTCCGTGTGTGCCTCTGTCAGTCTGCCCCAGGGCAGCTGTAGCTACTAACATAGCTCACCACCGTCAGGGTGTGAATGTGTGTGTGAATGGGTGAATGACTGACTGTAGTGTAAAGCACTTTGGGGACGTCAGACTAGTTAAAGCGCTAAGTACAAGCCATTTACCATATAACCTCAGCGATGCAGCTGCTCTGTGGAGAACATCGGTAAACAATCAGCATCATGAAACTGACTGGCCCTGAAATGACAGCAGCGACCACAGAAGCAGCCATGGTGACTCTGGAGGAGCTGCAGAGAGCCAGAGCTCAGGGGGTGAATAAAACTCACACCACGCTCGTCACAAATAGCTTTTATTTAGAAAACCATAGAGCCTTTCCCTTTGATAGGGGCACTTTGTGTTGCTCCACCAACTCCTGATGAAATATATTGAGTACCTTAGCAAAGCAGTATTTAATGAACAGAAAGACTCTGCATTCACTGAAATAACCAAACTCAAGACATCAGGAGGCTGAGTGCAAGAAGAATGAATAAAGCCAAGCGGCTGAAGACTGCTGGCTTCTGGAAACAGTCAGGTTTGTTGACGACAAGCTTGGATGTTGGCTGCGCGGCCGGTGCCACGATGTTCCTAACACGGGCCGACGCAGGAGGAGGGGCAGGAGGGAGAGTGCTTTCATTGAAGAGAAACAACCCGATGCAGGACAGAGAGACAGAACCACAAACCACACGAAGAGAAAGGAGAGCTGGAGCGGTACAGAGGGAGGGGGGGTAAATAAAAAACCCCTTCAAAGGGCTAAATTCCAGAAGTGTTACTATTCCTGGTGTGGCGAGCATACCTCCCTGGCACGGCCCAGATAAAAGTGCCTTAATGCTGCTGATAAGAGCAGGAGGAAGACGTTAGAGAGGGAGGTCAAAGAGGAGGAGGAGGAGGAGGAGGAAGGCCGCTGATTACACACACCGGGCCAGAGTGCAGCAGAACTGATACGAGGGGAGAGTCCGTGAGAAGCTTTGCCAGACGGGTGGAGATGCGACGCCAGATTCAGCACAGAGAGTCAGGATGATAACCGGGCTGACAATGTGAGGAATCACACCAAATGGATTATTTAAGACTCCCTGTCATTAAGACTTATCGTCCTGCTTCCGGGCCCCTTATACACCGTCACATCTAAACGTCTCTGTTCCAATCTTCAGTCTCGCCTTATTACCTTCTCATTTATTCAGAACAGCCTCCACAAAAATCCACACTTTGGAGGAAAGGACTGGAGTGTGGCAGCAAATCTATAGTTGGTTAAATGCAGAATAAATGCATGTATTCTCTTAAAGGGCCAGGCCTTTTTAGGCTGGCTGCGTTCTCATCGTGTCCCTGCAGCATGAAGCAGTTCCATCAATTTATTTCATGCTGACGCGGATCTTTTCGCCTCCAGCCTGGGCTCCTGTCCTCCTTTCCCCGTCAACCTGCCCCTGAGCCGTTCCGCTCCACCTCCACTTTCAGCTGATCCAACACCATCTAAAGCAAAAAAGTGATCATGTCTGCATAATTGCCATAAGTGTTCTTGTATTTGGTTTTTGATAAGCAACCCTCCAGAGACTGGAGGTTAATATACTGAGATTTTTCCAGCCTTGTTCATGAAATGAGTCCAAATGAAGAACTCCCACCAGCTCTATAAAACACATTTGTGCTTTGTTGAACATATTGGTCTGATCTTGTATGTGGCATAAACCTCAGTGGAAAGAACAATTAGTCTAGATGGACAACGGTATATGTTGTATCAGCCACCTTCGTTTATAAGACAATATTACAGTGGAGGTTTAATAAGAAATTCAATATTTTAATTTACCAAACACAACATCAACAGTGGAAATTGAATTTCTTTGTTTCTTCTAACTGGTATAGATTAGTGTAAGTCACTATTCATACCTGCCCAAACAAAGCAGAGCCCTAAGGTTACGTGAGCGACGGGTCGGACCACGGATGAGGCTGAACGCTAAAGGTGAGCGGGTCTTCTCAGCGGTGGCCCCAGGACTGTAGAAGTCCCTTTGTGTGGGCTGAACTCAGGGGACGCAACTAAAAACTCATCTGCTTAAAACTGTTTATTAACTACTACAAGTCGCACCTTTCTTCATAGTTTGCTGATCCTGCAACTTATAGTCAGGTGCGACTTATATATCAATTTTAAATGGTAAATCATACTGAACAGCATGAACCAAGTAGTAAACATTACCGTATATAGCCACAAGAGGGCGCTCTAAACTTGTGGAAACTATAACCTGCTGCTGTACCACTTAAAAATGTAATTAAAACATTAACTTATAAACAGCAGACTGAACACGTTTGTAAGTTGTTCTGCTGTTTCAGTCTGCAGTCACGCAGCGGAGCGTCGCTTGGTGCAGCTCCAAGGAAACAGACCGCCACAGATCCTGTTATTAGGCTGTCCGTGAGCTAATAATAGCTAGCGCTAGCTTACAGCTCTGTTGTCCAGGCGGGTTAACACTTCACTGATGCACGTCAGCTTTATGTTGCTCTCAACCATTCGTGTCGTACTGTTAGCTTAGCATGTAGCTCCGTCACGCTCACGGTCTGATTTAGGGGTAATTTGGACAACTTTCAGCGTAATGGAACTTTGCTGGTTGGAGTTGCTAATTTACCCAATTCATCCTCCCAGGTTATGTTCCAGTTTATTCAGCAGGCTGTGGATGCAGCTGTGTAATTTAATAAATTGGTTTACTAGATTAAATGTCTGTTTCTAGTCTTAGATTATGTGAAATAAATGCCTACATAAATGTGTATAGTCCGGGGTGACTTATATACGTTATTTTTCCTCTTTATGCCGCATTTTTGACTGATGAGACGCATATTCCAGAATGACTTATACTCTGAAAAATACGGTATTTGGGTGTACTGATGTTCTTCTGTACAGAAATTTGTGATCTAGAGCTTAAAAGCTGTTTTACACACCTACCTTACTTTCCTATGAGTCAGTAAACCATGACGATAACTCCTGTATCTCTTTAAAGAAGTCATCTAATAAGAATTTAGAGGACCGTGACATTTGCCATTTGATTGTGGAATACTTCTGAATTCATATTTAAATGACTCACTCGGCTCACCTGCTGAGAATATACACTGTCCAAAAGGACATTTACGACGTAAAGTCCAGACAATAAATTTGAAGAGATATACGATACATCTCAGAGATAAAGTTCAAGTATAAAAACTAAGTTGTCTGTACAGCTGTAGATGGAAGATACCAGTCGTCTGTGGGAGGATCAAGCCCAAACCAAATTCTAAAGTTATAACGCAAAAAATACTATTTACCACAAGGTGTAACATTTGGTTCAGATCCGCTCCAAAAACAGAGCAAGCCATTTCCTCTCCTGCACATCCTTATTGCCGTCCCTCGTTTCATGTTTCATGTGCCGACGCACCGACCCGTCATCAATGGAGCCGACACTGGGCCAGATTCCCCATGACTGGCAGAGCATTTACTGAACATCTCAAGTTCCCCTTTCTAGCCATCGTATGATTCAAAACTAATTTACAACCAACATGTTCTTTATTTTGACCTTGGTAGAAATCATATATAGATTATGGACATCCTAACTACTGCAAAGCTACCTTTCCTGTCAAGGAATCTGTCTTTGATGGAAATGTCTCTTAGCTTAAACTGTTGAATTAGAACGTCTGATAAAGGAAATGCAGCGCCAGCAAGGGATTATCGTCATTATTGTGGTCTGCAAACATGTCACAGAAGCTCTGAGAAGCCTGGGTTGTGCCACCGAATAAATAATAAGAAAGACTTTACTTTGAAATAACTAAATTTAGAAACTCTGTAAACTCCCCAAAGATAAGCCCAGCTGCTCGGTAGGCTCAGGTTCTTTGATTGCACTCATCACGGTTTTCCAGGCTGGTTTCTTCCAGGTCAGATTTTTCTTCCTAATGAAAACATGTGCGAGAGACTCTTTGATAGTGGTTTCAGATCTAAAAATAAATGAAGAAATGAAGAATATCACGATCAAAGCATATACCCATCATCTTGATCGGATTTTCACTAAACAAAAAGCTGCATGAAAGCACACGCTGCTGGTTGGTGTTCCTATGGGCCCAAAATGGTGAGAGTTTCTAGTTTTTATGTCAATAAACAAGAGGAAAACAGAAAGAATATGTTATTTTTTTAGCATCTGATCGATCATCGGTCTGACTCGATTCAAAATTAGCCAGGTCAAATCTCTGGGTTATCAACTGATTCATCTGGAGATTTAGTCTGGGGAAAAAGCAGAAGCAAAATGCTTTAAATGTGCCGAAGCAAAGGATGCTTTCTGTCGGAAACTTAAGGAAGTTGAGAAAGAGGGAAAAATGGGGCTCTCCTGTTATAAGCGGTGGAGTATAACCTAAGGAGGGAGGACTTTGAGTAACTGGATGCTGTGCACATCACGCAGAAAGGCAACAGTGTTTGGGAAGCTGCTTGTCAGAGCCTGCTGACTGCAGAGAACAGCCAGTCAGGTGAAACATGCTGGAACAGCGTGCAGAAGGCCATTCATGGAGAAGCAGATCAGTTATTATGCTGCGCATCAATATCAGCGCTGCACCAAGCCCCCAGGGCAGAAGAAATGTGTTTTAATTAAAGCTCGGCAAGAAATAAATCTGTCAGCCTGACGGTCTACTAAAAAAGAAATAAAACAATATATCTCCACATCTGTGGGACAAAGAACTCCGTTATTTTCATCTGTCACAGAGGGAATCCAGTGCATGCAATAAAAACTAAACTAGTCTCTCTTTGTCCACGGCTTTATCTACAACACCTGATGTTATCGATAAAAAGCACAACCGCCACTCCACGCTTCGGCCTTTGAAGCAGGAAGACTTGTGCAGCGACGGTTCATCGGTTGTGATGTCTGATGTCCGAGTCCAGCAGCTATGGTCACACGTCCCCTGACATGCTGAGGACATTCCTTCACGTCCTCCACCTCTGTGCAACATACAGCTCACTCACCACCCCCGTCCTCCCTTCAGCACCTTGTCATCCGCCTTGCGTTGCAGAGCATCCCTTATGGATAGTTGTGATCCTTTCTGCACTCTTCTACTTTCCTCTTTTCATAGTACAAATCTGATTTCCTTACAGCGGCCACCTCTCCATTCGCTCGTCTTTTCTGAACCGACAAACTCAGACCGCCCCTTAGTTCCCCTGTACCAGAGGTGGAGGAGTCCAGCTTCAGAAAGCAGAAACCCTGCCTAGCTTCCCTTCATCCTGCTCTCTTAAGCAGCTGATTTTAAGCCAGGGGTCTGAAACTGAAATCCTGAGCCTTTCACATGCGTCCCTTGCTCTACTCGCCTAAATCAATCGGCCTCCCTATAGCACACAGTCAAGCTCTGCTAAGGAGCTCCTACTGGACTCAGGTGTGATGAATGTTTTCACCTTTTACTTCCTGTTAATGCATCTGTACCTGGTCATTTTAATATTCCTCAATATAGACATTTTAAACCTTTTTAGGAAATGGGTCTTGTGCTGTAAATGAAAAACGAGGCATTTTTCTATACTAGTTAATGCTAATTTTTATTGTGAATTGTTTTATTGTGCACAGTTGCTCAGAGACTGCAGATGGAGTGTAGTGTTGGTGAAGTCTGGCTCAAATTGTGGATGTTTTTGTACACGCTCCCTGCCACATAAATAATCAGCTAACCTAAACTTGAGGTGGAGACGCAGCCCCAGCCTCCAGAGTTTGAGACCCCCGGTTTAAGCATCAGTCCCGGTCTCTGCCGTGGAGCTGGAGACGCCAACGTCTGGAAGGACCTAATCTCTGTACAGGCTTTTTACTTCCTGAACCTGGATCAGCCACCTCCGTCCTGTGTGGCATGTGCTGCCTCTCATCTACGCCTCCCTGCCTCCAGCTTCTAGTAGTCTGAATGAAGTCTCATTAAGTCAGGTATGGGCGGATAAACGGGGAGTTCTTGGCCGTTTCCCCCAGTTTCTAAAGCTCTCTCCAGTAGTCAGTCTCTCTTTTGTCAGTGCAGCCCATGTTGACCGAGCCGTGCTCTGAAGCTCAGGGTCCAGTCGCGCCCACTGTCCGGTCTAATCTACCCAGCGAATGTGATCAGACGCTGGCCACATACCACCCATAACGCCTCCCTCCTCTCTTCCCCGTCGCCCTCCCGCTCTTCATTTCTTCCCCTCTTTCTCTCTCCCACCCACCCCATCTTGGGCCTCTCTGCATTCCTCCCTCCCTAATACTATTCCCACTATCCCGCCCCCTCCCTCGCCCCCTGCTCTTACCTCTGGGTGCATTCCTTTCACACTTACCCTCCCTGGCTCTCATCTCCTCCACATCACTAATTACTCGCCTTACCAAAACAATGCCTTCTACATTACTCCTGCTTTAATACTGTTTACGCCGTCTCCTCTTCATCCCTCCATCTCTCCCATTAGCTTTAAGATAAGCACCTCCTCCACACATTCCTCCTCAAGTGCTCCTAATCCTTTGTGCCCTCCCTCAGCATCCTTGGGAATAATTAAATTTTGCCTGAAAACTTTAGATCTAGCGCTGGACTGGCTGATTTCTAAAGCCTCGTCAGATTGAGCTCCTTGGGGAACCAGCATTGTTTTTTTCACCTGCTACTTTCATGTTCCTCCGGCTTCAGAGCTTTCACTCAGTCGCACCAAGAGGGACCCGGTTGTGCTTGTTCAGTCTGCGTTCACGTTCATCCTCAACAGGATAACGTCTTCTGTAAATGTCACTTCTTCACTCCAAATGTGTCAGTCTGCTTCTACACGGTTGCCTCTTAACAGCCTTTGAGCACGGCTTTGTTTGTGCACTGAAACCAGGAGGTGCGTTTCTCCCACTCTGACTCACCCATGTATTGGTTACCAACTCCTGAGGCAGTCTTCTTAGGGACGGTGGGTCCAAGCATTCCTGCGCTCCGCGTTAATGGTCTGTCCAGGGGTGAAGCTGCATGAGCAGTGAGCTATGTCACAAAGCAGGCACCCACCCCGGGACTAACTCATCCAGTACCTGTGACATGTAGCTGGGACTGTTCTGAAACGATGGCAACGCTGGCTGACGGATACAGGCAAGTTGGGTGTCAAGACTTAGCCTCGTGAGACCATCCTGATCTCGCGAGCTTTCAAGGTTTCACTCGCAGATCAGTCTGGCTACCCTCCGTTAAAGAAAATTTGGAGCCGTTCACCAAACGAACATCCAATCAGCGTTGGCTTTGAGGCGGGTTGAGGTGTGACGCAACCAGAAACGCGACAGTTCAGTCTAAAGAACATGGCGGCTTCAGCCGATGAAACTAGCGTTAGCGTGGCTATCAAGCAAGTTTTATCGGAATTACAAAATATTTCTTCACTGAAAGAAGAGCAAAACACTGCTCTGGAGGCTTTTCTCAGAGGAAAAGATGTTTTTGCTCTTCTCCCGACTGGTTTTGGCAAGAGCTTGTGGTTGTGTTTTCGTCGTCGCTGTTAGTACGTCATATGCTTCGTTGATCTGATTGGTTTATTTGGCCCGTCTATCACCAACATAGGCCAATCAGCTAACCAGTATTTTCGCCCCTTCCCAAAATTACTTCAACGGAAGGTTTCCTGATGGATATGCGAAGCAAATCCATCTGGCGGAGTCAGGTTAGTCAAGACTTGACGTCTCCAAAAAACGAGTGGAGGTTGTTTCCGCCTCTCGCCATTTCCATCCTAGATTTTAGTTTTTAAATCGCTTCATACCCAGTTTTTAAAGGTATGAAATGTTGCCGTGACGGCAGCCGCTTTGACATCAGATGGTTTCTACAGTCTGGTAAACATCCATGCAACTTAAGGTGGCTGCCAGTATTTATACCTCCAATAAATATCTACCAACAGGAGGTGACAGAGTCTTTTTGATTTTCAACAAGTAGAGATGTCCCCATCAGACAGAGCCCCAGTGAGACACCCAGCCGGGGTTTATGCAGACAGTTCTTCACAATCACAGCCCATTTTCACTTGCACGGCTTTCCACCACTTGTTTTAGCTGCTACGCATTATTTTTGAAGGAATCTGGTTTTCTGCTTAGAGTACAAGGCCTTGTGTCCGCAGAGAGCACCTTCTATCTGCTTCATGTGACCAAACAGCGAGATATTAGTTTCAGAGGACCAAGCGTTGCCAGATCGTAGTAGCTCTTTGATAGCGCTAAGAAATGGCTTCTTCTCAGCGTTACATTTCTCAGATTCAAGCGGACCAAAAAAAAAAAGAAGCAAAACGGTTAAGATCGCTCATTGGTGCCGACTTCAGGAAGTAAAGGGGCCCAGAGAGTTACCACTCTCTGGACAGGTGAGTTAAATGTTTGCTAATGCTAACCATTATGCTAATGCTAATGGAGGTGGCAAACCGGCTGGCAAACGGTGCAGTTGAAGGTTGGAACGAGAACCTACTGACTGAGAGCAGCTAAACTTGTAGCAATCTTTAAAGTCTTTATTTGGGGTAAAGTGCCTTGCAACGGGGCACGTTATGTGGCATTCGAGGAAGCTGGAATGGAACCCACGAGGACTACTCTTTCCACTGACCCACAGATGCACCACGTTGATCACTGACAACAGTGATAAAATGCTGTCTATGCTTGCATACAGTGGTTTGATGAAGGTGGTACCTTCAGGCATCTTCTGCACTGATGTACCAGCATATCTACACATTATTCTGCCGTCTACAGAGTAGGAACAATCTTAATAATTCTAACATAAAATATGAAAAGATTAGCTTCACTTAGAATCAAACAGTGAGAAACAACTGTGTACTTTCACACATTGTGTGGAAATACATACTTTTAACTGCATACGGTCTTGAAATACATACATGTTTGCAGGCTTAGTTAAAATGTTGTCTAAACTGGTTTGTCTGAGAGTTACACCTATTTTGGAGGTTGACCTGCAGAACCACAGCAAAGAAATCCTGATCTTGACCTCCTTAACCAGTGATCCTGCTCCTACTCAATCATATTTAATAAACTAGGAGGCCTTAAACAGAGATCAAAATAAACATTTAAGAAAATAAAAGTTTTCAGAAATGACTTTTTGAATGAGCTTTCAGGAATTTTCACGACTATTAATCTCCACAATTCATTTAAATATTTCTGTACAGAGAAAAATAAAGTTCTTATGGTTTAGGTACTTAGTACAAAAGTTGGAAGTGTCAAAGTGTCTGATAAGTGCACCGGCACCTTTTAAATACAGTTTGGATAGTTTGTCTCCCAGTTTCCTTTTCAGAAGCGATTTTATGATCAGACGATATACTTGAGCCAACTGGAGTATAGTTTGACTGAGTTCAGCAAATCTCCACAAAGGGAAATGTCTGTGCTAAAATAACATCACAGTTACAACATTTCTACAAGCTGTTTTCTTTTTCTAAAGACTGTAGCTGCCTTAACATTTTACTGAGTCTCATTCAGGTTGGTTTCCATTTATAACAGATTGCAGAAACAACAGAACATTGCCTTATTACTGTAGGTCATAATCCTAAAGCGGAGCAAACGACTGATGATACACGAGTTAGATCAGGAACCAGAAACAGGCATGCGTCTGGTTCGCTCTTGACAGCTCCCCTTTGTCAGCTACTAAAAGAGTAAAGAACTCCCAGGGAAACACATACGTGGAAATATTTGAATAGAAAATAAACACAGTAGAAGCCTGTGGGTAGTTTGGTCTCCCAACAGCTGAGTGACGACCACAACGCTCTACAATAACACTGCCACCTCACAACACAAGGACTGCTGAGTATTCTTAGACTCTATTTACTGTGACTTCATAGTTTCTGCCGTTCTTCATACACAACAAGTTGGCCACAACTACAAAACAACATCAGCCCACTGTTCACACCTGAGGGTGGGCTGCTGAACAGTACTGCTGGGGTTTAAGGCCAATCCAGAAGTCCATTAGCCATCACACACACACACATATTCTCATGAGAGCATTAAAAGCATAATGCTAAGTTAGGTACAGAGTGCTGATACACAGACCAACAACAGGACTACATAAGAAGCAGGCGGCCACTAATGACACTCGCAGCATGACGGCAGCCCAGCTTTCAGAGCGTCGGCAGAAATGGACAAAACCCACTGATTACCGGGCTCGTGTGTGACCCGGAGTCGGTCCGCTGGACTAAAAGCTCCATCAGGAGCAGCCCTCATTAGACACAAACTCATCTGTGAAGAGACTGAACACACGCACGTCGTCTATTTGCCTGTTGTAAACAGCCGCTGGAACTGGAGACTGGTGTTTATGCTTTAGTGCTCAACGCATTTCTAAGATCTCTGTGTAATAAGATGTGCCTGTTCCATGAAGGGAGAGGTAGCCCTCGCTGATACTTTGTAGGCGTCCTTTATCCAATAATAACATCACATCTGACTAAAAGCTGACGCTGCAATCTCAAAGCAAATGGGAGTAAGACAGGACAGGTTAGAGGATTCTCATTGCTTGATAAAAGTCTTTTCATTAGGACTCAGCTCACCTTAACTTAAAGACAACCCCACTAAGCATAAAATAAACTCTTTTGGTCTTCACAGTCAACACAGCACCACAAAAATGACCCCGACTAATTAGAGACTTCAGCTGAGCCCAACTTCTAGGACCACTGAGCCTGTGTTAAACCCTCGCTGTGTAGCAACTGGACTCTACGGATGTATTACGACCATCTCCAAGGTTAATAAGCTGCATCTGAACACTGCTGAGCTCGTTGCACTTAAACCAACTGGTGCCTCAGAGCAAGGCGGCGAGGAAAGAAGGGCAACAAATCAGTGGGGGAACGGGGATCTGAGGTTAATGGGGTTGTGCTTCCATTCATTTTATTTCAGCCTTTCTAAAAAGGCAGCGCCAGCCTGGGAGCATGAGTGACGAGCGCTGCCTGCTCGCCTTCACGGCCGTGTTTTTATGTTGTTCCAGGGCGTTTATGAACAGCAGCGAGCCCAGCGTGGGGGCTTGTGTCTGGAGCGTGTAATTGAAACGCCGTCCCATGCAGGGCTACTCAGTCACCTCACTAATCTCCTCCTGACAAAGTGGCTTAGCCTCTGTAGGGTCATATGGCACAGGGAGACAGCTTAAAGACCAGGGAATATGCCCCCTGGGCCACCAGACCCTGGGATCCTCCCAACATCTAGCAGGTCACACTTAGAAACCCCTTTACTAACGGGAGCTCTCAGGGGGGAAATCCTAACGAGCCCAAATGTGAGCAACGTTAACTTCCAAATGAGCCTAACAACTGAGCAAAGCTAATGAAGCGTCTCACACCCTGAAAGCTTAGAAAACGCTCTATGATGCTGCGCACCGCGATGGCAGGACATCGAGGCAATTTAGTCCTCATTTCCCTGAGCTACAGACGAGGCAAAGCAATAAAGATGAGAAATTTACACAAAAATGATTTAGCAGGACATGCTTCCGTTCCACAGCATCGAGGCCGATTATTGATAAAACACCAATTTGGTGACATCCTGCTCAGCAAATGCAAAAGTATTCAGGACGAGGCTGCAGCAGCTCTGTGAGACAGGGCTTGGAGAAGTGTGAACGGACTCACAGCAGAGCTCGCTGATCTCCACAGAACAACTCCAGAACCATTGTTACTTTCACGCAGTCACCAATAACAGAAAAAAAGGCCCTATATTTTTCACTAGTCGCTGAATGGGTCTGAAAAGTCGCCAAATACAGGGAGAAATTGGCTAAATTGGCAGCGGTGACCAGGTGTTTCCTCACATTACAAGTATTCCCACCGCTGGCTTTGCACTTGGCCTCACAAATATTGCAGCGAGCGGACTCTGCTGTAGGGCTGGACGATATAGAAAAAAGGCACATGGATCAAATAGAAAGCATATTGATCAATATAGATAATTATCAAGAAATTAAAAACCTATATTTTAAGTGCAGCCCTGGCCATTTTATGCTATTGCTTTAAAAAAAAAAAAAAGTGGGAAAAAAGTGTGCTCTCTGAACCCTTTGAAGGGGGCGGAGCTTGTTGACGGAGCGTTCCTGGGTCTGCGTTTGTGATTGGTTGGGAGGATGTAATGACTGTGGTATTAACCTACATGGCTAGAATCCATAGTGAAGGAAAACTTTTGTTCTACTGAACTTTTCATGAACCCTTTTTTCTATCATCGATACACGTCTATAGATCGCTATAGCACCGATGGGATTGGCTCGGTGCCTAGAAAAGTACCGAGTTTGGTACCCCTCCCTAGACAGGTCGGAAAGGAAGAAGACTAAAGGTCTCACCTTTCCTCTGCAGGAAGAGCCTCAGTAGGGGGTTGGCACTTTTGACGGCCTTCAGGTAGTTGTCGTCATTGTTGATGGGCAGCAGGTCGCCGTGAACGTCAGCGTAGGCCACCAACAGCTCCACGTTGGGGATGCGATGCACGTGCTGCAGGAGGCCATAGAACTCGTCGAAGCGGCCTGGCTTGGACCGATCCAGAGAGAACCGGCGGAACTCTGCGCCAAACTGGAACAGGGCACACAGGAAGACGATGCGAGTGTGAAAAAATAACATAATGATAGCAGGAGACGTTGGACCAGAAACAGCTCAGGCCCGCAATGGGAGCCTCTACTAAGGCTCTTCTGAATGCCATGGAGAAATGAAACTAACAGCACGTGTTTTGAATCATTAATGTAGATATTATGGTGACGCTGACGTGTTTGTGAACGTGGAACATGACAGATGGCCTGCTTCTGCGCTCTGATCAAACACACTGCCTTTCTAGACGTGAGGCCAGCCAGGATCAGCGCCTGCACAGGTCTGATCTCATCGGCTGCGGCGCTGACACACACGGCCCATAATGCTACCCTGTTGAAGTGGACGAGAAGTCCAGGTTGTTGTGGTTACTGTTGCCGAGGAGAGACAAAAGATAAGCTACAACTCACTGCCAACTTGGGCCCGTGCTACACATGGGTGCACAGCAATGTGGAAATTACAGGTTCCAGGACCAGAGCAGGACGAGCCACACTGCAGTAGGAGAACCATCCTGGTCCGTTTTTACTGGAGCTAACGGCGACCTACGGCCATGTGGACCCAAGAGAAGAGCTCGACTTTTTCAGGCTGAATGCCGATATACCATATTTATCTCTATATGGGTTTTTTTTCATAAAGTAATTATAAAGGGGCTTCTCTGAATCAAGGTTTGATCCCAAATGCCTCACAGGCACATTTTTTAACAGAAAGCTCTAGATAAATACGAGAAACAGCTGAAAAATAACCTGAAATAATACTGAAATACATAAAGGTATAATTAAAAGTGTAATTATAACGCAACATAGACCATCTCAATATAAACAATATAGTCTCATCTCATTTCTCTTTTAATCACGCTATTTATTTGTTTTTAATCTTTATATATTGCCGTGCCCCACTGCGATAAAAATGCACAGAGACATCACGCAGATCACAGACATTTTCATAAGTGATTTACACCCCTTCATTCTGACTTCTTTTTCACAACTTAAACTGCGTAAAAAATTATTTGTGCCCATGTAACATCTAAAAAAAATTAATTAATAAAAAAAAACAAGTTCAAGTAAGAGGTTTTCTCTTTCTCATTGCTAAAATCTGAAAGAAGTGTTTGTAGAAATGTCTTCATCTGTCTGCTTTTAAAAAAAAATAAAAATTTTAAAATTAAAACAATTCACGACATTTGGTTCAATTTACAGTGAAATAGTTGTTCAACTGTTTTCATTGAAAGCTGCAGCTTGATGCACAGCGTTTAAGCGTTTAAATTTGTGCCCTGCGTGCTAAAGACAGATTTAACAAACTAAAGCGGACCTAAACATGCTTCTGCTTCACCAGGCAGAAGCGTGAGCTCGACGTCTCTTCCTCCTCTCTTAGTAGCCTCTTATTGCATCTGGCTGTTATGTAGCAATCTGAAGCTTTCCTCTTTGTCTCTAAATGGATTTACATGAAAGTCCTAAATCCTACTTTCTTTTTTTTCTTCCCCTCAAGAGGTTGCATCAGATTACATTTTCATTTGTACCACGCATTTCAACTTAGCCAACTCCAAGCGTGTTTTTCACACCTGAGGCGTTTAGTCTTTAGTCCATTTAAAAGCAGCAAGGCGGAACAACACCCTAAAGCAGCGTATCTACAGAGCTGATCAGATGGAATCACAGGCAGGCACGATTATTAAATATAGGCCAATTTTTAGGGATGCACTGATATGAAAATTTGGACCGATACCGATATTAATATTGCGGTAATGTGTGATAACCGATATTTACCAGCGTCAGGGTTTGCCCCAGGCTGATAATACGCTGGAGAATCTGTGACTGAGCATTATGCTAACTGAATGTTTTAACGTGGGTTATAATCTAGACCAGGGTCACCAACCTTTTTGAAAGTGAAAGCTACTCCATCAGTACTCTGTCACACAAAGAGGTACCTGTACTGACCTTTGACCTGGAAGAGTCAGCACTCACCTATAAACATACTTGCACTGCTCTTTTTATTTTTAGGTATGGTCGTTTTTAAATCTATATCAATGCAAGTGTTATTACACAAGTAGAGCAACAGACTAAAGGCATTTTAGATACAGCTCACTGGAGGGTTATGCTAGTTTTAGAACAGACTTCAGGGCACCACCTGTGGTCCAGGGGGCTACCTGGTGTCCGCGGGCACCACGTTGGTGACCCTTGGTCTAGACTCACACACTGCTTTTCATATGTCTTCTTTTAACACTGCTGACATCTCTGCTTCATTTAAAAAACCCACAATCCTGGCTGTGGTGCATCACTAACTATGTTAACATGCACAAACTTCCACGACCGGATTGGGATGTATTTAAAAAACAAGAAATAATCAAATTTTACCGTTTTTATGTGCACACGATCAATGAATCCGATCATAATGTGCTTATTTATGCACCTGGCTTTATTCAGAATAGAACCACTCTGACATGGGCAGTTATCAAATTCCCCTTAAAAAGCACAGAAGAAGAAGAAGAAGAAGAAGAAGAAGCAGAAGAAGAAGAACTTCCGTCTTTGCTGAACAACAAAAAAACAACAAACAAAGCAGTTTTATATGAGTTCATGTGTCTTCTGCGCGTCCAGGCTGGACTTGCACCAGCTTCTAATGACGGTTGAACTGTTACTGAATAAATAACTTTGAGCTCTTTTAATGTTTCCAACAGAAAGCTTGTATCAGGAGCCCCAACATTTTTGCTTCCCGATGTATTCCCGCACTCAACAACGCAGAAACACGTCACGTTTACGTCGGGGGGGACATGCGCACTCAGGTCGGTTTGCCACATTCAGAATAACTTGATCCTGACAGGCGTTTTCACGCAGACTGATCGGATCATCAATCGGCATAAACCACCTCTCTCGTTCGGATTGCATTTTCATTCTGACTGAGCTTAATCCAATCAAAACTTTCCTATTGCCTTGTTTACGTGACGCATTTTTATTCTGATTACTTTTGTCCATGTAAACATAGCTATTGTCACTTTCACATGACCAACCCCCTCTTGAAACAGGCACACAGGGCAACTAGACGGAAATAAACATCGGTTGTTAAAGGCATACTATGCAACATTTTTCAGTTAATTAATATGTTCCATACCGTTTTGGATGATTAAATGAGTCATTTCAGGTTGAACTAAGGTTTTCTCGGCCGCCCTGGTGGTCTGTGGGGGAAATACCGCACTTGCAATGCAGGAGCAGTCGGCCCGCAGTCACAGGCTCAGTAGTCTCGTGTGCATCACGAGAGTCGGTCTTGCTTTACGGCGAGAACTGCTACATGCCCGCAGTGAAAGGTGTGCTCGTTGGTAGCGCAGTGGCGATATTTGTGCAGTTATCATGGCGGAACCAGCGAGAAAACAGCGAAAGCCCATGTTGGAGCAGGCAAGAAAGAGGAAAAGGGCTCTGGACAGAGAGAGGAGTCGTACACGGGTGAACATAGAAGGCTGCAAGGCTGACGCGGACCTCGCGTTTCTGCTGATGCGATTGTAAGTAACATTGTAGGGTTTCCCTCACCGCCTCGCTGACATTCAAAAATAATAATAAAAAAATAAAACTAACTCGATATGTGCGCCGCTCCGCTCCGCCGGTCACCGGTGCAAAGTTTGTCTCCCCCCCCCCCGCTCCGCTCAGCCCCCCGCTCCGCTCAGCGGTGCAAACTTTGTCTCCGCTCCGCTCCGCGGTGCAAACTTTGTCTCCCCCCCCCCGCTCCGCACAGCGGCGCAAAGCTTGTCTCCCCCCCGCTCCGCCGGTTGTCCCAAATTCCTAGGGGAAACACTGCATTGGAATGGTTTCTCTCTCTCTGTGTTCATACTTTCACTGTGTTAGTCATTGTTTGTACTGCCATTTTTTCCACTTTTGTATTCGTTGTGTTCGCCTGTCTGCTAAGCTCAAAACAACCGCGCCTGGCTTGACGGACAAACCAGGAGAACAGCTGAGCATCTTTACGACAGTGCACTTTTACTTTCGCCCTCTGGGGGGAGCCTCGCTGGAAAATCAACCCCGGTTGCATAGTATACCTTTAATATCGGCCCAGGTTTGCTTATCGGACCGATACCGATATGTTAAACAATGACTAACATCGGCCCATGTTAGTTGCTCATATATTGTGCATCTCTACGTCATTTTCATTGCATCCTTATTTCCTAAAACAGTTTTTTTCCCCTTTATGGCCCCGAGCACACATCTGCCACTTTAGATGGCCCAGAGTGGCCTGATCAACTGATGCTGTTCGTGTCCAGAGTTGGGACACCGCGATAAAGAAACACGGGAAAATGGGCAGATTCTGGTCTACTTTAGAAGGATCAGTGCATCCCTAAATAACACCCTTATCCGTCTTTAACGCTTATATATTAGCAATTAGTGTCTGTGCCTAAAAGAGATGTCATAATTAGCATCACCGCCTTAATAAGGACAGTTTTGGGTAGCGCGCCTCGGTGCGGGCTCCTCCGGGCGGGACACCGGGAGCCAGGCGCGGAGGGAGCCAGCCTCGCGCAAGCCGAATGACACCTGCTCCAACGCAGATCAATACGACCGGCAGGGAGACGCACCTTCAACATGGCTCCGCTGGCCGCAAACCCTTTAAAAGGGGAGGCGAGCAGCTCCATGGTAGATAGTTGTCACAACTTAGTTAGATAAGTGCGAGGAGGGAGCGGCGGAAGGAGCGGGGACAGGTGACACGGGCTCACCGCCGCGTCAGCTGACGTCAACCTCCACCTTCAAACAAAACTCAGCAAATACACCCGCAGAACTATTTACCGTCAATGTGTCGACTTATCGTCGAGCTAGCTGCCGGAAACACCGCGCGACTGGCCGCGGGGCTCCGGCGTACGTGTCCGCGGCAGGCGGCGCAACATCCCAACCTGCTACCGAGCCACTTAGCTGGCTAAATTAGCAGCAGGGGGGGGGGACGCCGCAAAGAGTTAGCGGCACACACAAAGTACAGCTGAGTGGAAAAGTAGCAGCGTCACCTTGCTTTTCACCTCCACGGCACTCAGAGAACGGCTGCTCGGTACTCGGTGGTTTTTGTTCATGGTTCGCTAGCAGCAGGACCGCCGCCAAAGCCCTCACACTCCGCCCTGCTCCAGCCGCTCCTGCCGCCGCCGCGTATCCGAAAAAACAAGTTGCTTCGCCGGAAGCGCGACCTGTCCCGCGAACCCTCGGCTCCCACCGGCTCCTCTGGTCTCCGCAAAGAACGGGGCTAGTGCTGCCAGCCGGCTGGGCTCAGCTGGTGAACTTATCTCCTCTCATAGTTGAGGTGTGCGCTGCTGTCATCCAGACGGCGGTCCGCGCTGTCTCCGGGCTGAGCTGGTCCCTGGCACAGCCGAAGCCTGGCCGCCTGCCTCCCCCTCAGGACGGGGAGGGCGCGACGCTTCACAATAAAAGCCGCAAGATCTTGACCTGTCAAAATAAGACTCGTTTAGGTGATCCACCAAGTGGATTTAGACTTCTTTAATCAGTCACATCAGCTATACTAACAAAAAAATTATTTAGGAAATTGTATTTTGATTGACATATTATTATTATTATTGAGGATGCTGCTTAGGATGCCGACATGGACTAGAGCAAGGCAGCTATTTGTTGGTTTCGGTATTTCCACTTTCTGTGCTGTATTACGTAACCTTATGTACAGCTGCATGTGTAAATTATCTAATTCTACAAATTACATGACGAAATATAAATCCGGGATGTGGAACCACTGGCGTTTTGGTGTTTTTGTACATTTGTGATTATTTTTATTTATTTTATCTGTATTTTTATTTTATTCTTTTAGTACTTATTTGTTTGTATAGCTGTTAATATGGACCTTTTTGTGTCTTCAATAAAGTCATGATGATGATATAAGTAATACCACGGTGTAAAGCAATAGCCATCCAAAGATGACAAAAAAAAAAAAAAAATATATATATATATATATATATATATATATATAGATATAGATATAGATAGATAGATAGATAGATAGATAGATAGATATATAGATAGATAGATAGATATTGAGTTATTTATAAAGTAAATTACAATCAACGAGCGTCGATACTCTTGCATTATACCGCCACCCCCTGGCCAGAAGCCGTACCAGCAGCCGCTCCTGAGTGAAATGCAGGCTGTTCTGTGAGGAGGTCAAATTAGTTTGGCTGTTTTTACACTGGGACACTACGCAAAATTATTAGTCATTTTAATAACTGGAAACAGAAACAGTTACTTTCACTTTAGTTGGAATGTGTTTTTCCAAACAGTTTGTTAGGCTTTTGTTAAGAGATTGGCAAAAGACAGAATACTTTATCCAGGTTCTTATGGGCCTATGAATGATCTGACAGAATTTTATGAAACACTGTATGTCCTACTGCTTGCATGAAGCTGTAAGCTGAGCCACTTTAGTTACCACATGCTGTGTGTGATCATCTCAAATTATTCTTAATAACAGGTTAATTCTTTTTAACTTTTGCAGTGTTATGGGAATGTACCGATAATTTCCTAACTTTGAGAACATGCGTTGAAAGATAACAGCCAGAACCTTCAGTGAATGTTATTAATGTGGAACAAATAGTTAATCAAGCATTGGGAAAATATCTCCTTAAATCAAGGTCAAAATGTGATGAGGCATAATAAAGACTCGTCGAAAGAAAGCCTCAGCAGAGGAAATGTTCAAATTAAAGATTATGTGCACGCTTGTCATTTGAAATAAAGATGAAAAGAGCAAAGTAAATATGTGAATAATACACTTGAACTGTTGAAATGCACATTATCTTATGTTTCAGTGTTTTGACGAATCTGAATCTGATTCACACACATCCAGAATGCATCCATCAGGAATTTTTTTCATCTCCTAATTCACTGTAAGCTACCACTGAATCCACTGGCCTGAAGGCTTCCATCCACCAGCCTTTGATTATGTCTCCTTCAATGACGTGATGAACCTAAAAACACTATTTTACAGCCGACTACCATCTTATCACCACAAAGAGGAAATATTTCACACATATTAGGAATAACATTAACTTTCAAGCTTTTATTTATTTATTTATTTATTTATTGTTCCAGCTATGTGTTATTCTCTTGTCTTCATTCTCACATTAACTACAAGTTTACTACAGGTAATGGTTGTAACAGTAGCTGCAGGACAAACTCGAGCAATTTCATCTCCAATGAATCTGACAAATAGAGATAATTCTGTCAGGGTGTGAATGGGTGAATGAATGACTGCAGTGTAAAGCGACTTCAGGGTCATTGGACAAGTTAAAGCGCTGTACAAGTACAAGCCATTTACCACAATTCATGTCTGATTATAAAGAATCCAAACTGGTGCAGACACATGGCAGGATTTTTGATTTTATGGCAATCTTTTTAAAAATGTGATTGACAGTGGAGAAACCTTTCTTTCGCTCATGGTTATCGGTTGTGTGAACACATTCATTATCAAGCAATCATGCATGCTCAAGTAACCCTCATGAAAAGCTTACATAACCTGAAGGTTTTGGCCTGATGACGTACAGAAAAGATGAAACAAATTAGTTTAACCGGTTTCTACATGTAACCACCACCTTAAACTGCTTTTCTTTCCATCTTTTCTTTCCAGCTGACAGACCCCTGCATGTTTCATCCACTGCCGCTCCCATTCTGCCGGACTGGAAGCAAAAATATTAGCAAAATCTCTGTGGGAGAAGGGTAAAGGCAATGGGTAGAGCAAGAATAGGTAAGAAAAGATCTCAAGAAAAGGAATTAACCAGATCTATTAGCTATGTTGAAACTCCAGTTAAGTAAAAGTGGAAAAAGAGGCCTTTTGTTGAAACCAACTAAAATTCCAGCCACAACTGAAAGGAAACAATGTCTGGGATGCATAGAAAACTCACACATCACCTCAGCTGGCATACAGGACTCTGGAATAAAGCGGTTCAGCTGTCTGAAGATGCAGGCACCTAAAGTAAAAAGGGCTGCATATAGTCAGATCACCAGAAGATACTGGTGCTCCGCTACGTCAGGGCCACAATGTGCCAAACAAAACCTCTGTAGCAGACTTATTTGAAGTGAGGAGAAAGTGAGGAGTGGTTGTTGGGGTGAAGCCCAACCCAACATGGAAAACGTTTCTTCCAGGTTGATGAGCGGGCTCCAGGATGGCACTGAGGAGGACAGGTAGGTGATTACTGTATGAACTGAGGGCTATTAATATTTGCAGTGATGATGGAGAGGAGTGGAGTCTTGCTGTTGGTGGATCAGAGGGAGATCCCAGGAGAGAGGCGAGTGTATACCCATGGGGCCTGAGGTCGGCATGCTGCGGTCTGTGAAGTGGACTGCTGCCCGTGTTTGTTTCCTCGTTCCAGAGGGAAGATGGGGATGACTGTGGAGCCGTGGAGGATGGACAGGCAGGTGCACGATGATGATGTGGAAGGGTCCATGCAGCAGATCCAAGGAGGAGAAACCGGAGGAGCAGTGCGGAGACCCAGTGGTGAGTTCGTCAGAAAACTCTGGGACATAAGGAGGCGGTGAACTGAGGACCAGAGGGGAGGCTGAGAGCTGGGGTATAGGTTTCTTCCTGCAAAGAGGACACAAGATGACATTATTACACCAAATGCATCCATCCTTCACAGCCTGTCGCAGTCTTTCAACCTCACCCTCCCTTACCCTCCACTCCATCTCACCTCATCCCTCCTGCTCCTCTTCATCCAATCACCCTCATCACTACTTCTGTTCTCACTCTTCATCCATTCTTCCATGTTTCATCTGAGGGGTCCTGAGTGGGCTTGGAAAAAGCTGTTTCCTCACCCACACTCTGAGTCTCCTCCTCCCAAGCCTTCTTCATCAACTCTCCCCTGATGACCCAACCTCATGCCCAATCCATCCATCCATCCATCCATCCATCCATCCATCCATCCATCACCTATAATTCAATAAACCTTAAAACTCATGTTTGAGGCGTACTTGCTGCTAGTGAAAGGTAAGCTAAAGAGCATGATGTTAGAGCGCAGCATAATAACAAGAGGCCTGATTGCCATTCTGCAATCTGGCATCTGCCTCAGGGGATCGTCTCCTCTTTATGCTGCGCCTGGAAGAGACTTATAGCCCTTTTCACATCACATCCACAATAATGGTAACCAAAGTACTTTAAGAAATCAATATATAATAAACACATACATTGAGATAAAGAAAACATAAAAAACAGGTTCTAAATGAGTTAGATGAAACTAAATAGATAAAACAAGTAGAAGTGCCACTACAGTTTCATGTATTAAAAGCCAGCCTGAGTAAAAAAGATATATATCATATCTTTTGATATGATAGATATATATATTGATATATATATATCTCATATATATATATATATATATATATATATATATATATATGAGATTTAAAAAGGTCAGATTCAGTTATAGAGCGAAGGTCTGATGGAGCTGATTCCAGATGGAGGTGCAGCCACAGAAAAAGCTCGCACTCTCTAACGTTTGTCTGCCTGACCTGAATGGAGCTGGTAAGAATGGAAATGCTCAACAACTTTGGCATTAATAAAGTATTTTTGAATTGAACTGAATGAATGAGCGGGGGGCTAGTCTGTTCAGTGAGGTGCTTCTTGAAGCCGCTCTGGGGAAAGACTGTTCCACTCCTCTCTTTCAGCAAACCACACAAACTGCTATGTGTGGCTTGGATTTGGTTTTAGTGTCTTTTATTTCAACAATAAATAAAAGACAGAAGCAGTTGCCATCAGAAGTAACTTGAAAGTGAAACACGGTCTATATGTGTGTAATTATATTTCAAATTAAAAACAGCTGTAGAGAGAAGGTCTGAGAGGATACATTAGTATATATAACACTAAATCACATCATGAAGACCTAAGAAGATGGGGGGGGGGGGGGATCTGTTAATAGGTCAAGTCTGGGTGACGCACTCCAAAAATCTGCACTTAATGGAAATGTTGAAAGAAAGCCGTACAAAGTCCTGTTTGCAGTCATCGTGCATCATTTAAGGAACATAGAAAGTGTGTGAATAACAGTAGTTGAGACAAAAGTCTCTGTTTTTTTTGTTTTTGTTTTTTTTGTCAAGTTGCAAAATGCAGTGTATGGGAGAAAAGTGCAGCTCTGCCTGACTAGAAAAGCAGGTGAACTGCTCAGGTTTTCTCCAGCTGGGACAGGGAAGCTGGTTAGGGTTGATGAGAAGATGGATGGAGCTAAATACAATCCTGGAAGAGAAGCTAGAACCCGCTAAACACCTGAGTCTCCAGAAGAGTTTCACCTTTGATCAGGGCAATGAACCTAAACCTGGATCCAGAGCAACAAGGGAATGGTTAGATCGAAGCATGTCCAGACCAGAATCCATCTGACAATCTGTGCCTTGACAATTAATATTAACAATGTTTCCTGAATCTGACCTATTTTGCTAAGGAGGTAGATTAAAAATACCAGTCTCTGGATTTGCAGTATTAATACAAATATTTGAAAGCATGTATCTTTACCTGCATGTTTCTTTTTCTATTCTACCACTATTTTTTACTGTTTTATCCAGCTTTTCCCACATCCTCAATGTTTCATTCTAAATGTTCTTCCCCTTCCATGTTTGCATTATGCCTGTGCAGCAAGGCCAACATGACTGCAGGAGGCGCCATGGACAGGTCTGCAACCGTCTCCGGCTGCCTCCCCCCACCCACACCCCAAGCCTCCCTCTTTTCGCCTCCATCACCCAGCTCTGCAGAGGAGGCGCCCTCGCATTGTGCCTCCCCTCCTCTCCCTTTCTCTGCCTCCCTCCTTATTGTTCCAGTTTGTGTGCCGCCCTGAACTACAGTACATGACCTCCAGTCACATGCAATGGTCAGAGGAGCCAGTGTAGGGGTGTACCAGTAACCCCATCGCCACCGGCTTCCCCTGGAGCAATCACATGTGTGATCATGGAAAAAGGCTAATACCTCCTGTTTTTACATCTGAGGCCAGCTCCCGACACGTTTCCTCCAGGCGGTGCTGCCAGCTTCTTCACCATAGTTAGAACACAATAATATCCCAGAATCTCCCTTCTGACTGCCACATCATCACCACCCCTCCCCACTCAGGTGGATATGGGCGGCCGGTCAGGTCAATATGATCCCCATCCACCAGTCTGCCCCCCCCACTTAGCTCCAGGGGTCTGTTTTCTCCCCACTAGCCAGCTCCTCTTTGTTTTATGACCTGCTGTACCATATCTCCATGTACAGGGGGCGCTGTTTTTGACTCCCCCCACTGCTGCCATCTCCTCCATTTCTGTCTCCTCTCCTTCCCTATCACCCATCTTAGCTTCTCTTGTGTTCTCTGACTCCCTCTTTTCTCCCCTCCCAACTTCTTCCCACCCACCCCTTTGCCTCCTCCTCGCCTCCCTTTTTCTCCCCTCTTCCCCCCATTGAAAGGCTGTTAAACACTCCTTCTGCACACAGCACTGCAGAGGAGGCCTCCTCCTCCTCCTCCTCCCCCACAGTCTTCCAGGCCTCTCTGGCGCTCTCCTTCAGACTCTCCCACATCTCCTCCACACCTCTCTCCCTCTCCCTCCTTTCACCAGCATAGCAACACAAACCAGGCAGCCACAGAGGTTCTTGCTTTCCTCTTGTACCGGGGTAATCTCCCTCCTCTTCTCTCCCCCTCCATTCCTCCCATATTGGCAAAGGATGTGGTTGTAAGGAAGATAAAGATATGAGATGTGCATCCATTATCTCACAAGAAACTTGTGTTGTTGGAAAAATAGGATTCAGATCTGCATGACCCGAGTAATAGTAAGTTCTGATTCTTACCAGCTCTTCCACATACGGTCCTTGGGGCATGCAAACGGGGACAGAGACAGTTCTGAAACTTCTTCAGAGAGCATCACTGTAACCCCCTGAGAGCAACATCATGAACTAGGGACCCAGGAGGGGGGTTAGTGTTGATTCTTACACATATGAACAGTGTAAGAATGCCATGAATGGCACCCTGAGCGAACCCCCCCAGCTGCTGCCCCCAACTAATTAATTAAATACAAGAACATTTTCTGAGATTCTGAGGTGCAACAGAATTCACACCTATTCAACAAAAACTAGTTTCCCTATTCTCAGCAGCAAGTAGGGGACGTCTACCCAACATAGAGAGGTGAAAATCTGTTCAGGGCACAACTGAGAGAGAATTTATATTTAATGAATTGATGGTTGCGCACCATGTTTGCAAATGCCACCCTGGGCAACTGCCCACATAGCCCAGAAGGAGGGGCTCTCCCCTTGCTGCATGAACTGCCTCCTGTAGTGACTGCGCCAGAATGCGATGCAGGGACTTTCTCACTGCGATTTCCAGTTGCACTGAGCCTTCCAGTAAAATGTTCCAAGTTGAAAAAGAAAATTGGAACTTTTGTTGTGAAAATTTAAAGGTCATATCTACAACTTTTTTCAAAAATGTTACAGCCACAGAACGCCTAAAGTGGTGCAGAATGAAACAAACAATTTTTATGAAAACTAAATATATAGCATATAAATAATTGTTTTTATAAATGTTGATGGGTCCAAAATATATAAATATTTACTTCTGGTGAACGCTGGAGATAGGCACCAGCAACCCCCACGATCCCATGAGGGATAAGTGGGTCAGAAAATGGATGGATGGATGGATTTACTTCTGGTTCCGATGCCAACATCGACACGAAAGGAGTCTGCACCAATAGGAATAGTAGGTCAAAGTCACGTGAGACAGAGCTCAGGCATTGCCAGATCGTTGTAGCTTCATGATAGCGCTTAGAAATGGATTGTTCTCGGTGTTACATTTCTCAGATTCAAGCGGACCAAAAAAGACGCAAAACAAGGGTGAACATTGGTGAAGGTTTTGAGCGTTGGTGACAACTCAAGGAAGCAACATGAAGGTTGCCGCTTTTCTTCTGGACAGGTAAGTAAAATGTTTGCTAATGCTAACCAAAGGACCTGGCAACCGGCTGGCAAACAGTAAAACTGAACGTTGGATTTACCCACTGGCGCACCAGCTAGTGGCGCGCAAAATGAATTATTTTCTCTTCCCACTCGCTCGGCAAATATTATGGATGGTCCTGTATTTCAACAGCAAACATCAAATAGAATGATCTAAGGTCGTCTTTGCTTGTTTTATACTTCTGCACCGACAACATGTCTTCATACACAAGACAAATAGGTAAAACGCGTAAGACTTACCAGTGCGTGTTCCCTTTCGGCTACTGTAATCAAAAATGGCACCGCAACATGGCGTCTTCCATCGGGTGCAATGGCAATTTATGTATCTATTAAACTAAGCAATGAGAACACTTTCATTTTTGATATGATTGTTATTAGACTTTGACAGTAGACAGTATATGTATTTATGAAAGCAATACTTGATTTTTGCTTATCAAAAGCCAAATTAGTCACACACTGTCCCTTTAATGTTTCATTCATTGTAGCCTTCTCAATTACAGATTGCCAAGAGATACGATTATTTTTCCCCTTTCTTTTGTTTTTATACCACACTGTGATTCAATAGACCTAGTGAGTCCACGTCTGGTAATACAGGTGTTTCAAAACGTCTGTCACTGTAGTGTTTTCCGATGAGGTACTTGGGATGAAAACTTGTAGAACCACAACCATCATCATTGAATCGTTATTGGAATTGCACCAGAAAACATTCATTTATAGACCTTTTGTCTGATCACTCTTAACCAATACCTGGTTCTCATACATGGTTCTCTTTGAAAGAGCCAACTCCTCCGTAAGAGGTCATAGCTGCAGGTTAAATATGCTACCCACATGGACCAAGACTGAATACACCCTGTCATTCCTAAAGCTTACACATATTAGTACATAAGGTCACTTCACTAATCACAAGATTTTACATTTTGATAGACACAACCTAAAATGGACTAACTCCACATAATTCAATAGAACTGATATAAAAGCTCAGAAAGATTGTAAGGTATAAAAAGACTTTTCTGCACTAATATCTACTGAACAGTTCATAGAGCCCGTTTGGAAAAACGGAACTGGTGACACCTCAGTACTTTTATTGTAATTAACCTGACTTGGCATTGATTTGCAGAGAGATATGTCATTCTGAACAGTAAATCCAATCATTCTGAGAAATCTTCAGTGAATATTTATGCAGCATTTAGGTTTGTATGCATTGGCCTCTGCATACTGTATCAGTGACCTTCAATTCCAGTCCTTAAGGTCTTGTGTCCTGCAACTGTTAGACTTGTCTCTAGTTCAACACACCTGAGTCGAATAATCAGGGACACATTTAAAAGCTGCAGGACAACAGAGCCCGAGTACTGGAATTGGAGATTCCCTGCTGTAGATCCAAGGTCTCGCTACATTTCACTCAGCCTAATGTCTGAACTCCTTTGTTCATTCTTTTTCAGCCATTCTCTTGCAGATTTACTGCCTTGTTTGGGATCATTGCCCCATTTCATTTCAGTTTGGACAAACCTCATCTGATGGACAGATGGCCTCACATTTGACTAGAATATTTTGGTATACAGAGTTGACTATATACCAGTCAACTCGGTAGTTGACTTGATGATCAAAATGTGATCCAGCCATAAGACACTTCAAATGAGTTGTTTATACTGATATGCTGCATCCTTATGGTCAAACATCTCTACTTTGGTCATGCACAACCCACGCCTAAGTCATGCTGCTTTATGATTTTGTAAGAAAAGAGGCTTTCGCCCGGCAAGCCAAGAACAAAAACTTCCACTTTTATACGCCATGGTGGTGGAGCTTCTGACTGCAACTTCTGGTGATGTCACAAAAAACATTTGAACAATAGCAATACAGATTCGAAATTCAATGCAAGACACCAGTTGAACCTTAGGAGGGTGCCACATTGTTGGTTTTTGATACAAAAGCAGGATTTCAAGAAATATGCAGTAAACTGTCAGAATAATGACCAGGATATGTAAACAGTACTAGTATAAGTAAACAATGTTAACAGTTGATTAGCAAAAAAAAAGTTTGTTTGGGGATGAGTTACCCTTTAAATGAGGCAAGTGAGGCCTGCAGTTCTTTGGACGTTATTGTGGGGTCTTTTGTTACCTCTTGGATGAGTCGTTGCCGCACTCTGGGGGTCATTTTGGTCAGCCAGCCACTCATGGGAAGGATCACCACTGCTCCATGTTTTCACCATTAGTGGACAATGGCCAGAAAGCTTTAAAACTGGCTTTATAAATGTTTCCAGACTGATAGAAATAAAGTAAAAAAAAAAAAAAATGACAATGGGCATGAATGTTGCCTGCTGGTTTCAGCTTGCTGGCTGCGCGTGCACACTTCTAGTGTTTATGTATCAGGGAACTTCGGTTCATTAGCTCCACTGCTCTCACCGCTTATTTTGAAAATGGCAGCAAGTCGCAAACTGTCCTACAAGTTTATAAGGAGAAGAGGAAGGTCTCAGAAGAAAGAAATAAGACCAGACTTTTCCACGTGATCCCCCTGAGGAGCAGGTAGGGTGATCTTCCACATGCACAGTGATTCAAAAACGTAGGTGTTTCTTACCTACATTTCTGGAAAAATCCTCCACTATCCTTAAAATAGGTTCAAAAATTATTAATTTCAGGCCTAGCTCTCATTTCAGGACATTGCTTTAGTTTTTATTCCATAATATTTACTTAAGATTTGTATGATAAGCTGCTTGCTTAGTAAACTTTTATAAACTGAAAATAGGTTTAATCTCTATCACTGAATGTAATAATTAATCATTCATCACACAGGTAGTGTCAATTGTTTAAAATTGTCTTTTTTTTCTTCATACTTCAAATAAAGGATTCATGGTGTATAGAGAGCTGCACCAGGAAGATGGGAGTCTCAAAACTGAGGTTTACCGGAAGCTCACACACAGATCAATGTCTGCCTTTTGATTCACATCACCCACTGGAGCACAGACTCTGTTATCAGAAGTTCTGAGTTATCGGGCTGACAACATTCCCTCTGCCACAGAGGAGAAACAAAAACAACACAAGCACGGTGGGAAATCACTGCAAGCTTGTGGTTACCCGAACTGGCCGTTTGTAAAATCGGCAAACAAAGCTGCAGAAGAAAAAACACTGTGGGCTCAACACACAGGGAGCGACGTTGCTCTCTCCATTCATTCGCTATGGAGCTTATACCACAATGGCTTGTCCTCCTCCAGCCAAGCGACCTGCAAAATTCTTCTGTGGTAAATTTTGAGCACGGGGGCTTGCGACGCGACACGCCTTCGCTTGGCACTACAGACATTTATCTGGATATTCTCTGTAATATAGAATGAACCCTCTACAATTTTTCTTTTGTAGAGTAGATATAACAGCAAGATTTCAGTCAATTCCAGCAACATTTTCTGACTTCATCCTTGTCAGTCACAAACTGCTTTGAAAATATCAAGCCCCTCCGATTTCATAACCAATAATGTTTTTGGGAAACAAGCGATCCAACAGCACGATTTGAAACAATGCCGTCGCGTCTTCAGCACGGTGCCCGGGAAAGCCATTAGTCGCTGTCGTTTGTCGCTCCCTGTGTGTCGAGCCCATAAGACTGTAATATACAATATTTTTATAACACATTTTACATTAAGGTTATTGGAATAAATTACATACACATTGGCATTAATACATGCCCAAAAATTTGCATATAATTCCCTTACATTTTGCTGCAGCTGAAAGGACATGTACTAACGGTTAGTATGTCGCTAATTTGCATCGGCAGGGTTGCCAACAGGAATTTTGGGTCCCATGACAAGAAACATTTAAATCATCCTAAAAGCTTTCATAAATATATTATATTTTATTTTTAGGGGGGCCCTGTCAGGCCCTTGGACCTAACTCTCACTTCTATACACCGCCCCTGGCTATAATTAGCGTCCTATTTTTCCCAAATTCTTCCAACCTAAAACCAAAACGCCTCCTAGAAGTATCTTACACAAACCAATACTTTATAACAAAACATCGCATTCAAAGAAAGATATTTCTAAGCAGTTGGGAAGATATAGAAACGTGGCTCACAACACAGCTTAGGAAATCTCTCTAGAGTAGCCCTACAGGAAAAGGCTACTTACCATTCAGAAACTGTTGCTGCACCTTTACTGCTTGTGCAGGAGGCTCCACTTCTTCAGCTTCTGGCTCTGACTCAGGTCAAAGATGTACTGTTGTACTATTGTGCATTTGTTTGCAGCCATTTTCACCTTTCAAATGCTAGTGCATACATTGAGTTGGGGGGCGTGACCAGCTGCAGCTAATTTGCATAAAAGTGACTGAGCCCTAAAAACACCTATTTTGTTAAAATAGGTGAAACTGGAGAGGTGAAAGCTAAATTATCTGAGAATGCTTTTGTGCAAAAAAATGTAATGAGCATGTTTTGTATAACTGTCCTATCCAAAATGTTTAAAAGGAAGCATAATAGGTCACCTTGCCGATCTATGGTAAGCATGGAGAAAGAAAGTTTTTGCACAATTCATCCTTTCTAAAACCAAGGCACTGGTAAAGCATCTGGCTCTGTGAAAAATCACAATTACAGCACTTTATTGTTCATAAATGCGTAGGTGAAAAAAAAACCAAAACCAAAAAACAGATACACACAATTCAGATAACACATGGTGATCACAAATCTGTCTTTTGGAAGCAAAACAAAAAGCTTTCTTGCCAGTATCCTGGTTACTGTCCAGTCTTGTGAGTCAACTTGTGAGTAAGAATAGAAAACAAGCACAGTATAGTCGAAGCTAATAAGCAATTGGTGCCAAAATGGATGAAATTGCTCGTTATGCCAACAGAGGAGAAAACAAAACAATTGCAATGTTGCCATTGGCAAAACAAAAATAAAATAAACTCTATTTAAGATAACAAATGTTCCGTTCGTTTATATATATTTATTTGGCAAGAAAACTAATTTTATTAAAAAATAAACATGAAAATACCAATCCACAAAAGCAACATCTATTTTTAGGCATAGCAATGGAGAACATGAGGCTACCTTACCACACAGGTGATGGCAAATAGCTAAGGGTACATATACAGCAACAGCTTTCCAAATATGTTTAAAAGACTGTACAAATTTACACTACCTGTCTCAGTATACCTACATGAAAAATGGTGGATTATATGGTCAGTTTAAAAGGTTGTACCCCAAAACAACGCGTCGGGCATGCCCTGCAGCTCAGGGGTTGAACCAATGCTGAGTTATCTCAAAGAAATAAAGAATATAGAAGGCAAAAAACTTTGTTTTCCCGTTTTTTGTTTGGTGTAACTATCAGTTTTTAGCTGCTTCCCAAGTCCTGCTTCCTAGCATCAATGAATGGCTTTTAATTCGTCTCCCTTGCTTCACCTCTGCCACCCAGTGTGGCTGTCCCGTCAGCTCAGCTCATGTGAGGCAGATTTATTGGTGGGATCTCTTAGACGGACTGAGCTCTTTGACTGATGCAGTCAGGAGTGCTGCTTGCCCAGCTGGGCTCCGTCTCTCTGGCTTCTTGCGGACGATGGGACAAACTTCGGGATAATAATGGGTAGTGTGTCTCTTCCTGAGCTTTCAGTGGTGCCGAAGCCATTCTCTACATGTGCTCCTTCATCATCATCATCGTCGTCATCATCATCATCATCGTCGTCGTCGTCATCATCATCGTCGTCTTCATCATCATCATCATCAGACATGTCATCCAGATCTGAAGCCATCTTGATGTCTGTCCTTGGCTCCGGTTTCTCTGTGGGTCCAGTAAGCTGCTGGTTGCCATGGATATGTGCTGCTTCCACCGCTTCCTTGTCCCTCCGCTGCTCCTCCCCATCACTATCAGAGTCTATGGAAATGGGCTCAGAGAGGTCTAGAGGCATTTTGTGTGTTAAGGTGCTGCTGATTGTCTTGGTTTGGTCTCTGCTGACAGTACTTGGTTTGGGAACAGGCGGCATAGCGTTTGTTCCTTCCTCCTTCCCCTCTTGTAGCTGCCTAACTCCACCATTGGCAGCCACGAGCTCCCTGTGTCTCTGGAGAGCCTGTTCCGAAACCCCCCTGCGTGTCCTGGAAGTCCGCCGTTTGCCGTGCCCACCTGTGCATGTGACCTCCTGGTCAAATTCCAGTCCGTGATTAAGTTTGCTGAGGTCGTGCATGCTGAATCCCAGCAGCACACTGGGCCGCTGGCTTTCACATTCCTGAATGCATTTTCTCCTAGTAGTGAAGAAGTGGCCGGAGACGTCGGACCTCCACAGCCAAAGACTAGACGCCAGCTTGTCCACCTCTTGCTGGGTGGGATACGGTGCCTGATTGAAGTACTGTGTCAGAAAAGCCTTCCTGGACTCATATGACTCTTTTTCATGACCTTTAGGATCTAGAGCCAGAACGACAGGTTCATCCGGATTTTCGTCAAAATCGGACGGGCCGTTGATATCCCGAGGGTGGGCCCTCTCTCCAGGAGGTCCCGGCCTCCTTCGCTTTGGAGCGTTAGGGTCAGAGCTTTCCGAGCTGGGCCGTTTGAGGCCGCTGCTCTGAGACTGGCCGACTCTAGCAGAATGAGCGACCCGGCTGTCCTGGCCGTTCTGCGACTTCCCCACGCCTCGACAGTGTACCAGGTGCAGAGTGATGGTGGACGCCGTCATGTTGCTTGTATAAACCCCTAAGCAGTGAATACACTTATAGGTCAGCTTCTTTTCCACGGGATGAACGGTCTGAATCACCTGGTGCCTCTCTCTCAGGTGGTGCGCCAGTGAATCTGAGATCGGGCCCTTGAGGATGGAGAAGCAGAGAGGGCACAGCGTCTTTCCGATATCTCTCTTGTACGGCACAGAAGCTTGCGGGGCACTCTTGATGGGGGGAATATCAGGGAGTCCTGAAGGCGTTTTGGGGGGCTGCGGAGGCATCAGCCTCTTGCCTGATATCAGAGCAGCAGACAGGGTGGACGACACAGAGGAAGCGCTGTTCTGAGCGTGAAACGCCACCGACTCTTCAGGAGCGTCTCTCATGTTGTACGTAGTAACAATCAACTGAACGTTTTTGGGGTTTCCCTGCTGCAGGGTAAGGTCAAAGGTCAGGGGGGAGTCTGTCCGAGGGCCTACCTTCTCCTCCGGGTGCGACAGGCGCATGTGTGCGACCATCTTCTCCACGTCGTTGAAGGTGGCGCGGCAGTAGGGGCAGGAGAGGCCGTGGATCAGCATGTGGTTTAACAGCGTGTCACTGGGAAGGTAGCGGTTGCAGTACAGACACTTGCTGGTGAAGTTGTGAATCTTCATGATGTAGTTGGCCACCGCAGGCACCTTCTCTGCTTTGTGCTCCTTCTCAAAGTGAGCGCTGTAGACGTTCTCGGGGAACAGCTCGTTGCAGATGGTGCAGATTTTCCACTTCTGGGTGTAAGAGGTACCGAGAACGGAGGAGCCGCCTTTCTTGGCCGTGACAGAGGCCACCGTGGTGGCAGCCGCCTGAACACGCGCGCCCAGAGGGTTGGATCTGAGCGAGGAAGACGCGCCGACCACCAGCGAGCCGCGCAGGTTGTTAGCAGAGATGAGCTGCTTGGCTGCGTGCGACTGCTGCGGCACAGACACCTGGGCGTTCCCCGGCAGAGTCGCCCTACCCTGGTGGTTACCCAGAGAGAACGGCTGAGTGCCCCCAGCCTTCAACCCGAGAGGGTCGTGTTTTAACCCCGTTAGAAAGCTGTGGGAGTTAAAGCCGGCCTTGGAAGCAGCGGCGGCGGCGGCAGCTGCTCGACTGAGCTGCTGTGAAGCAGGAGACCTCGGAGTGGCCATCACGGCTCCTTTAGGGCCCATCCCAATGATGGTCTTGTCTCCGTGAGCTTTGGGAGGGAACATAACAACCGGTTTGGGTCGGGGGACGATCACACTGGTGTGACCGATCATGGCGGTGACCTGATAGCCAATCCTCTCGTGGTCCTCGATGACGTGTTGGACCAGAGCCTCGTAGGTGCGGGGAACAAAGAGACACTTCTTGCAGTGGATTTGGTTGATGTTGACGCTGTGCGCGTTATTACTCTCTGCTGGGCCGCCATTGAGGCTGTTTGCCTTCTCTCCTGGTTTTACGATGTAAGGATGGGCCACTTGTTGAAAGTGTTCCCGGTAGATGTGCTTTCGCACAACGTTGTATAAAGGGTCCCTGTAGGTGCACTTCTTGCAGTAGTACACCGCCTGTTCCACGTTGTCCCCCGTCCTCTTCAGCAGACTGTCCTTCACGGCGACGCCACCCGTCACCATGCCGACGGGCCCCTGCCGCACGCTGTTACTAGGCATGTGGAAGAGCTTGATGTGCGTCTCCAGAGTCTTTTTGTTGCCGTTGAAAGTGCAGTAGGGGCAGTTGAGCAGGATGTTGTTCTCGAAGTCCTCGCTGTGGACATTGCGGAAGTGGCTCTTGTATGCAGAGAAATACTTGGATGAAAATAAGCAGCCAGAGCAGCAGAAAGGCTTTGATCTGTAGTCCTGGAGACAGATGAGAAACAAAACAAAAATAAGTTACTTGAACACAAGAAACAAAAAAACAACAGGACAGCAGGAGCTTCTGTGTGAATAGCACGTGTCACCCACCTGGACCTTGGTATGGGATGGTTCCCACATGCACACATCTTCCCAGGTTGTGTGCTTAATATACACCTCAGGAGGGTTAAAGTCTTTGTAGTCCTGACGAACAACAGAGACAGATTAGTACACGTTCATGGTAGCTCTGCATAAATGCATTGAATCTCAGCTGTCGCTATATCGCAGTGTGAAGGGACTGCTCAGATGAGCATCTGGCAGGACGGAGGGACGCTAGTGTCACGCATTAATGCGCGGATATGTTGGGCCGGCTGAATGGACTAACGTCCCTCACCAGGAGGATCGCTGTAGTGGCTGAGCTGCTGGGATGGTGTTTCCAAATGAAGGGAATGACAACTGATGTATTTATTGCAGTTTTCAGCAGAAATATGGAAATCAAATATTTTCCTGAGATGGTTCAGCTCTCTATCGCAGAATTATGAGTTGAAACTCTCCAAGGAGAACGCTGTCTCCAAAACAAGGACAGCGACTATTGAAATAATTATAGCAGGATTTTGATTACAATACAAGATTATACAAATTCTTTTGTTTTTGTTTTAGATCACGATTAATTTAATTGTTGATTGTAATTGCATGTTTGAGTGAGTGAAAATAGCAGCTACAATGGGACAAACATTAGAAACAGTGATAATAAGTTTGTAATGCACCTCACAGTTTTCAGTCTCAAAGCGCTACAGTTTAAAAACAGACTAGGGACAAGAGCAAGAACTAAAAACAGCCAAATGAAGAATTCATTTAGACGTAAAACCTTTTAAAGGGAGGCTCTTGAGTGCCCTTGTACAGTACCTTGGGACTGTGTTCATAGCTGGAACTGCTTCAGCTGACAGGATTGTATTAGACAAACACAAAGTAGCAGAGAATTGGGAAGTGAAAGGAAAATGATGAGAAGGAAACCTTGTTGAACCCTTTTACAAATGAAGGTCTGCCAACAGTGTGTTGCATGTACTTGCTTCCCTATTTAAACACTTAATAAACCCAACGACCTGCTGCCATGACATCTGCTCTCCTGCTGGAAGATGAGCCTCTGCCCCAGTCTTCCCCCAAATCAGCTCCAACCAGCTTCCCTCTGACACATAAGCTTTCCCACAGCATGATGTTGCCACTGCCATGTTTCTACTTGTGAAGCCGTTAGTTTCCAGATGAAACGAATCATGGACGGACTGCATTTATTAAGGGACTAATGAAAGAAGCTGGCCGGATTGTATTTAGTGCCATCAGAGCAAAAGGAGCTGAATAAAAATGTAAGCCAAGCTTTTTATTTTGGGATTTTTTGAAAACCGCGTAACATTTTCCTTCCACCTCACACTTATACACCAATTTGGAGTTAGTCTGCCATCAGCTTTACCGTCAAGTTTTTAGTTATAATGCGACAAAAAGAAAAATAAGAAAGAAACAAAAGTAGCAGCACACAGTTTTGCAGTAAAGAGTAAATCATCCAGTTTTAATGAAATCTAAAGAAAGTGATGGAGGATCGCTTAGACACTTCTGCCGTGAAATGCAAAAAGCATCTTTTTCACACATTAGGTGAAACATAATGAGAATGGGAACACAGTCATTTTGGCTAAAGCCTGTGCAGAAGGTGCTACACTCCAGGAGGCTGCTTTAGAGATTTCAATGAAGACACGTCGTCTTCATTCAAGCTGCAGGGCTCTGTGGTGGAAGCTGGGCTTAATGCAAAGAAATCGCAATTCTTGAAGTTGTCCGCTGTAGCGACGCATTAAACTCAAAATGTTCTGAATGCAAGTCCAAAATGTAAATATTATATAGCTATTTAAAAAGGACCAGTGCAACGTTCATTAGCTATAGCCATGAAGTGAAAAGGCACAGCGCAGCATCCCATCCAGGCTACGGTGGAAGCATGCTCACCTGGAGGTGATCTCTGCAGAACTCCAGGCCAATGTCTCCCAGGACCCTCTTGACATTTTTCCTGGCTTTCCGTAGGCTGGTGAGGTTATTGACAGGGAGCTGGAACATTCTGCCTGCCTGGACAGAGGGGGGGGGAGGGAGGGGGACACAAACATTAACACCAGTTCCTCTGAAACAATCTTTTAGCAATCAGATGTTTGTCTTGATTTAACATAATTCTTGCATACAGAAATGTTTTACGTCTCCATATCAACCAGACCAACAACAGATGAGAAGGTGACTACAATTAAGATGCTCCAGATGTTTTTAGACACAACCTGTTCTATATGGCCGACACCTGCCTTTGCTGTGTTAGGTACATAAGATAAGATAAAAAAAGATAGGGCTTTACTGATCTCACATTGGAGAAATTTACTTGTCACACATCGGCTTAATAAACAAAAAGAAGGTGCATAAGGTATAAGGTATATACAGTGCGTCCACATATGTACAGTGTATCAAAAATAAATAAATAAATAAAAGTACAGGGGAAATAAAGCTGAAATACCTGTACACTGAGGTGACTTATATACAAATGGAATGACGTTTTACTTTAAGTGGTACTAGGTAATAACTAGGGCTGGGTATCATCTAGGATGAGCCGATTCGATACGATTCTCGATACATAGCTCAGCTTGCTTTGATTCCAATATCGATATTTATTACTTTGAATTAATGCTCAGTGATTCAATCACCAAAATCAGCCAAATATTATGTTTATGTTCTATTTATTGATCACAGACATATTAACAGGAAAATAAAGTGTATTTGCTTCAATGCATTTAATGTGTCACAGAAACCAAAAATGTGCCCAAACATCTGATTTTAGGGACAAAGGAGCTTCTAAAATCCTGTCGGCCGTTCCACAAATTCGTCTCACTTGCTCTCCTTCGCTGTGAACTGTAATGGTTGCGCTGTAATAACGCCCCCTAGAGGTTGGGAGGTATATCGATATTGAAAGCTAGAATATCGATATTAAATTGTTTTTAAAAATATCGATATTAATCTTTATATCGATTTTTATGCACAGCCCTAGTAATAACAACAGTGAGGTAGTGAGATATCTATGCAGCTGAAGTCGCTTATTAAAACAGGATTATTTAACAGTATTATTGCACAGGTTATTGCACAGTGTATTAAATAGGACAACGCCATGGCTGAAAAGGCCAACTAGCATCGGAGAAGGGCTGCACAACGTATCGCAGATTTCTCGTCATCGCAATATGACAGGTCGCAATGTGCAAATGGCAAACAATCGCCTGGAGTACAGTAAGTGTCGGCTACTTATTTAGGCACCCAGAGTTCACGCTATCCGTGCCCATAATGTGCTTGGTGACATCTGTTGTTTAGTACAACATAAAAACTTTGAGAAGATAAGGAGGTGGGAAAGTTGATGAGAAAGCCGCAGCATCGCCACAACATCACAAGTCGGACAGCGGCGACCTTTTCATTAAAACCTTGTGTTGTGTTTGAGATGGAAATGGGTTTTAGAAGCAGACTCAAACCCCAGATAACGAGACTACTCGTTATCTGGGGTCTGAGTCTGATAGGTTCCTAACACAGAAAGACCTTAACACCTTCATTTCTCTGTATTTATCACAAGCTATATCTTTATGGCAATAGTATCACACATCGAGCAGCCCTCCATCGGAGTGGGTTAGGTTACAGCATCGTTTGCCATGACGATGCTGTCGTGAACATGGAGTCATCTGGATAAGCCAGTGTTTAGGTCTTTACGTGCGTTTTGGGAATTAGATCAGCAGGGAACAAAAACTCTCTCATAGGGCCAAAGCTCAAGTTTGATCAGTTTCTGACACAAACTAGTTCTGAAACTGGGGTCTGTTCGATCGCCATTTCTTCACTATGAAGGGAAACATTTTTCCTATTTATCCATTTTGTTTTGCTACTTGACTTTTTGATTGCCGCTATTAGATACGTTCTACAGAAAGAGAGTTGGTCCCTTTCATAAGATATAATGAAAGGGATCAACAAATCTTTCATGTGTCCGAATTTAAGGTTTCAAATCAACCAAATGTAATTCACTACCACCAATTGTACATTTGTAGTTACATCAGTTTAATTCTTTTGCTAGACACTTTGTACAAATATTTGTTCATTAAGCCCCTAACTAATGACTCAGTTATTAAGTCGAAGATGATTTAGGCTCCGAAAAGCAGTTTAACATAAAGAGAAATAAATAAAAAATATGGCTGGACGATATAGAAAAAAAGCATATCAATAAAATAGAAACATTGATCGATAGACAATTATCAACAAATTAAAGTTCAGCCCTCATCATTTTATGCTGTTGCTTAGCAACCTATTTTTAGATACAGAACAGACACTGAATTCAAACTCAATCCTTTATTCAACCAACTTTTTACCAAAACTGCAAGTTTTTAGAAAATAAAAAAAAGAGCGAGTGCTCTCTGAACTCTGAAGGGGGCGGAGCTTGATGACGGAGCGTTCCTGGGTCTGTGTTTGTGATTGGTTGGGAGTATGTAATGACTGTAATATTAACCTACATGATAGGCTAGAAGGCAAACTTTTATTCTATTGAACCTTTTATTGACCCTTTTTTTCAGATGTACCTCCATCGATCCATATATATTATTGAATTATTGTCCAGCACTACTCAGTATCATTCAGTAGGTTTTGTTTGTACACTGGATGATTCCCCCCCCCCCCCCCCCCAGTCAAAATCGCTCTTTGACTTTATCCACTTTGCATGCTTCCGTCTGATATGATGTCTTTAGAAATGATGAAATCGATAGAGGTACATCTGATAGAAAAATGTGTCAATAAAAGGTTCAATAGAATAAAAGTTTGCCTTCTAGCCTATCATGTAGGTTAATATTACAGTCATTACATCCTCCTAACCAATTACAAATGCAGGAACCAAGCTCCGCCCCCTTCAAAGAGTTTAGAGAGCATGTGTTCCTATTTTCTTTTTTTTTCTTTTTTAAACTTGTAGTTTTGGTAAAAAGCTGGTTGAATAAAGAGTTGAGTTTGAATTCAGTGTTTGTTTATTCTTCATCTAAAAATAGGTCGCTAAGCAACAGCATAACATGGCCAGGCCTGCACTTAAGATATATGTTTTGAATTTGTTGAAAATTATCAATATCGATCAATATGATTTCTAGTTTATTGATACGCTTTTTTTCCTATATCGTCCAGGCCTAATCCTGAGGACAATGTTAAAGTTTGGACTAATCTTTAGCTCCTTATAAGCAAAATTAAAGAGATGAGGGATGCCTCAACGCTTCACGCTAATCAGGACCCATGTTGACAGCATCCACAGGAGCAGGATGATAAGGGGAGTAAAAAAATTACACATCTCAGTGTTTGGGAACTGCAGCAAAGAGTGACACCTTTAGGACTTCAAGTCTCCATAACAACCATTAAATGTCACCCACATACTAATGGCGGGCAATGAAAGAGAGAGAGAGAGAGAGATCATATTTCCCCCTTTCTAGCTTCCCTCCATTGGCTTCCTGTTAAATACAGAATAGAATTTAAAATTCTCCTTCTCACATATAAAGTAGGGCTGCACAGTTAATCGCATTTGCAATATAATCGCAGTTTTAAAAACCAATTTCCAAATCACAGAGGTCTGCAATTTTTGCCTATGTAACAATTAATGTACAATGGATAACACCTTTAGGTGTCGGTAATTATGTTTAAAGTGGGTTGGCTCCAGACTGAAGGGAAGAGAGTTGCAGCAGTGAGACAATCTAATTTTATTACGTGTTTTACAGTTTATCTAATCATACCGTTTTTAACCAGAAACTTTCAGGAATCTCACCACAGCATTAAGTATTAATAAAACTGCTTAATACAGAGACTTGTTAGTTGCACTTTATGTTCAACAAGGACTAATGTCCAACTCAACAAGCTCTTCTCTTGAATAAAAATATTCTGATTAATAACAATAGCGAGATTTATTGTTTTAAAGAGTCGTTGTTAACAAACCTCTTTATGTACAAGCCATTTTGTTGCTTGTGGTTTATGCAGAGAAAAGTCAAAATTAAATCACAATTATGGTTGAAATATAAACGCAATATTGTTTTTTGGCAAAATCGTACAGTCCCAATACAAAAGGCCTTAATAATCAAGCTCCATCATCCATCAGAGATCTGATTGCTCCATACGCTCCTAACAGGATTTAGAGTTTTACCTCGATAAGATAAAAGTTATTCACAGAGCATCTTAGGCCTTCAGAGAGCTCCTAAAGTGCAAAATGTTAACAGTTAGGAGGACTTTTAGCGAGCCTAAGAGTGTGAAGCAGGGAAGCAGGTGGAAACAGAGAGATCTAATTGGCTGATCCACCACCTAAACAGCGGAGGAAATGAATAAACTTCAACAATCATACAACTATTACTATGTAGATAATAGAAACTTTATCATCTCCATGGAGGGAAATTCATTAGTTTCAACGACCCAATGAATTAAATGTGCGGCATAATAATGACATAATTTTATTAAGGATAAATAAATAGGAAAAACATTGAATAATCATGAATAAAAATTGGAGAACTGTACATATATAGTACAGAAGATTTTTTTTTTTTACATTATTAATAGAAAATATCTACATAAATACACACACTAGACAAGCCAAATGAGGTGAGAAAGTATTTTCTATATTGTGCATGATGATGATGATCCTATGAAGTTTGCTTGTGTGATGCCATCTCCTCCCTGGCTTTTGATGGCTGCACGGAGCGCTTCTCACTTTCCAGGCTGGTGGGTAAAAACACCAAGATGCGCAGAGAAAAAGCCGCTTTAGAGTCCACCTCTTCGCACCGTGACCCAGACACACGTTCACCTTTCAACACTCCTCTATTCTCCGCCCAGACTGCACACACAGGCGCTGCTCCTCTTGCTTTTTCTTCACCTTTTTTTTCCATTTCATGTCGGTCGTTTTACCAAATCCAGCAGCTTTATACAAGCAGCGGGCAATGACAGTAAAATGCTGACAGCACATTCATTTTAAATAGATGAAGCAGTAAAAGGACCAGTATGGAGAGTAAAAATAATAAGCAAATGAAAACAATGACGTAAATAAGGTGAGTCCAAGACAGTTATTTAACTTTAGCCAAGTTTCATCACCATGACATATATCTTAAACCCGTCTAATTGGTTAATTTCCTTTCTTTGATTACTAGGAGCACATTTGTGGGTGTTTGTTTCTTGTATCAACCAATCAAAGCTGTTAGACTCAGAATCTTTGTGAATGCTGGCACTGGTCTACTGGTGGTTCCTAGAGTTTCTAACAATTTAACTTTTAGGTGTCAGTGCCCATATTGACAAAGATTGTGAGAGCTGGACAAGCAACAAAAAACAGAAATGTGCTCCAAGTGATCAACAGAGAGAAATTAACTGATTAAACTGGATTCAGAAATGTGTCACATGAAGATGAAACTTAGCAACATTAAATAATTATCACAGCGCTGGCTGAGCGTCTTCCTCTCCACTGTCTCTACATGAATGCTCGGTATGAGGGATTGCTGCAAAGTCAACGACAACGCCAGCGACTGTCCACTGCCGCTATATGCTCATCCAGGGAAATGAATGCAGCAAGTCAGTCCTCAGATCAAATCAGATTGTTTATATAGCACCAATTCACAACACGTCATCTCAAGGCACTTAACAGAGTCCATTCAAGCAAATCATCCAGATTGGTCAAACGTTTTCCATCTAAGGAAACCCAGCAGATTGGGTCAAGTCATTGAATTCCCTCCTCAGATAGAAAACATTGAACCAATCTGTATGGATGATTTGACTTGGTAAAATGCCTTGAGATGACGTGTTGTAAATGTGCGCTTTATAAATGAACTGAAACTATTTCTCTTTTATTAAGCAAAAGATAATGGTAGGTTGTAAATCCAATAAATCACACTTTAATGGGACAGAAGCGATTGCAACATGCAAACCTGCTTTTCACTGTTCCTATGCTTGTACTGGAACATAGTTACACTCCTGAACAGTAATGCCACTAGGTTTTATAAATCTATATATTGCTGCAGTTGATATACTTTTGTTTTTTTACCTTTTTATTTGTTTATTTGTCACCATGTCCCACAATGCTGTGTGTTTATTTTTTTTAGTTAGTTGGATTATTAATCATTATTAAACTAGATTGTGATGAAAACCAAAACTGTTCAACACAAAAGAAATATTGCGATCATGTTTTGACCCACATGGCCCAGCTTTTGGGGGGAAATGCCAGGTGATAGCCTTTTCTGTCTACTGTCACAAGGTAAACATGTGGAGTTTGCTAAACTTTACTGGGACTTTGTGTGGAACGGTTTGCTTTGGTCAGAGGACGCCAAAACGGATTTTTTCAGCACCAAACACTCCAGGCAGGGTTGGTGTGAATATGTAGTAAAACGCCTCGTGTCCACTGATAATCGGACCTGTAATGCTGTGGGCCTGTTTCTCTTTTAAAGGCTCTGGAAACCTTGTCTGAGGTATCATGAACTCTTTCATATCCCAGTTGAGTTAAAAAAAATGTGGCTGCCTCTGCCAGTGCAATGAAAAGCCGGATTATTAGGTATTTCAGCAGGACAGTGATCTAAACCTAGTCACATACTACAACTACAAATAAATAAAAAAAAGTTTCATCTTGAAATAAAACAATATACGCCAAGCGTTCGTCCTGATACTGTTTACTCTGTCCTTTCTGAGCCTGAAAAGAACTTTGCACCGGTACGATCAGCACACAAACATTGCTGCGCCACCTGCTGGCTGGCAGCACCGCAGAGCTATCAGAAAGCAAGATGGCGAGAAGTGACGCAGCTACTGTAGGAGCCAGTAGACCAGCCTGCAACGCCTCTCACTAAACCAACTTGCCGTGGTCCTAAAGCGACCTGATCAGGTTTTTCGTTTGCTCTTTTTCACACTCCATCTTGGACTTCCTCTTTCCTTTAACCCCCTGCTGGACGTTGCTGAGTTGCTCGGCTCCATTGCTTCTCCCTGTTTACCCTTTGCGTGCATGCGCAATATTGCACTTCTGGTCACGTGGCCTGGTGCTTTATTAACTAATTAATAGAGGCAACACACTGAAATAAAATCTAATAAGACAACAGGGCGTGATCATTTAACCTTTTTGTGCAACCAGAGTGAGCTGCTGGCTTAGAAATTCATGAAGTCATAATACGAGACTAGGCCCCTTTAAACCTTTTCTACAACTTTACCAGGGATGCCACACCTATGTAGAAATTAGAATTTAATCAAATTTACCACAGGCATAAAGTCATGTGGTCACAATTGAAAGCTCTCAAAGACAGATTTCAACAAACAAGACTATGAAAACTATTCACAATAACCTCTGTCAAACGACTGGATGTGTGAACTTTCATTTGATAAAACTGTTTTTACCAACATTTTAAGACACCAAAGATAAATTAACATATTCTGTTACACTACGGTGACAGACCACCCGTTTTAACACATGAACTGAACTCTAACGTAAGCAGGAGTTGGATCTGTGATCAGAAATATCCCAAACATTTAATCGGACATTCTTACAGTGACTGTCCGGCAAACCTGTCTAATATCAACAGAGGATAAATAAAAACATTAATATGGAAAACTGGTGGTTCAATCGTTCTGTGGAACATCCCTGTGAGCATGAGCGCTGGCATCACTCCCTTGTGACCACGGATGATGCCCTTCCAGACAATCAGCATCTCTAAGCGCCAACACAGTCACTCAACAGCCTTGTCCGCCATTTTTAAACAAGCTGTAGACCAAACAGGGACTTTCCAGACAAACTTCTGGCATCTGGCAACATCTGCTGCTGGGAGACTGGCTAATATTACATTAGCGTGTAAAATGAAGGTTTTTAACACTTGTTATGCATCAGACAACCATGGTTGCACTCCAAACAGTCCTTTGTGATATGAATATTGCACACACTGATATGGCGATGATGATATATTGGCGATACACTGTGCAGCCTTGGTGTTAATCACCAGTACAAATGGCTAAGGAAGGAGACAGAATGAAATGTCTCCTCTATAATGGTTTAATCTCTGCTTTGACAAAAAGGGGAAATCGGGTTTCAGTACCAAGCTGTGCGACGCTCACTAAAACCGGCAAAATACCCAGAGAAAGATGTAAAAAGCTGGTCTGCAACAGGGTCTTTGATGCCAATAGAGTTCTTCTATTATTAGGATTATTATTATTTAGAAGAACAGAAATCACGTTGGCAGTTATTTACTAAAATGTAAACAAAAACCAATCGTCCACCTCTGAAAGGTTTTACTCTTTTCAGAGATGCCTGCCTCGTTCGCTCTCAGAAACAGACGTCCGGACCAGTGTTGTTTTTCTGGTCAATAACACGCGCCCCTGGTATCGCTCGGTCTCCGGCATTCGCTACAAAGGCCCTGTTCAAACCTGCCACATGTGTACAGAGTTCCAGATGTGTGCAGACGGTATGCTTTGTGTATCCATTGGCTATAAAGAAATGGGATCTTAAACAGAGCTCTGAATACTCTAGATGCTCTGAGGATGGTGAGGATGGTGTTCTTCAGACCAGCATCAGAGGATGGGACACTTGTATCTACGGTGCTTTGGCAGTCTGAGCGCAGCTATCCTGGGGTCCAGCAAAGGTTCCTTTCTCTGATTTGGCATCCATTAAAGCACACAAGTGAGCTTATAAAGAGTTTTTAGCTGACTTTATATAAAAGTGCAGCTCAGATGAATCTCTGGCTTTTGACTAAATAATGTGGTTTAAGTGACGAAGTTACTGGTGATATTACAGTAACATCCTTGCTCCATACATCTGTAAAATGAATGATGGCATAATCTAGCACCCAGAAGGGAATCAACGGCTCTCTCTCTCTCAAATATTTATTAACATGTTTACCTAAATATGTTGTAATTTTCCTATTAACTTACAAATTGCTGTCTGTGATACATAAAAACTCCTATTTCCTTCAAAAATTGTATATCCTTTGCCATTTTTTTCACCCATCAAGGTCGCCATTGTTTTACCTGTGCAATGCATGCTGGGTAAATGATGCGGTTAGGTCCTACTGGACTGGAACCTACAGAGTTACCCCAGTTGTTTATTGTATTGCGTTTTGACTGCAGTAAATTTAGGCAAAGCGACATCGTGTCATCACTTCCCACATGAAAAAAAGAAGAAAACCACAATGGGGAGAAGCCGTTGGAAGAAGAAAACTTCTAAAGAACCCACATTTGTGCTCTCAACACTTCTCTCCAGAGGACTTTGATGCATCTGTACGAACAAAACTGATGAAGGAGCTTACAGGTGGACGTTACCCTCACAAGCTAAAACCAGCTGTCATAACGACTATTTTTATCCATAAAGTGCCTAAAGCTGCCGCCTTGCGATCAAAGGATGCTGGGAGAAACATCAGGCAACACTGGAAGCGCTTTGAAATCATGAAGGTACTGCCACCGGTACCGAATGTGAAACCACGGACCCGGCACCGGACCAAAGACCAGACCCTAAACAGATGTTAACGGACCGATCAGATCCTAAACGAGTGTTACTGGAGCCGACACCGGACACAGAGAACTACTCGCCAGGATTATACGAGGTGTATGGTATCATCAATGAATGTAGGTGTCATTTATTGTTTAAAAAAATAAACATTATTACTATTAATTATTATTATTAATATTATTATTGTTATTATTATTATTATTACATTGCCAGGTATTTCAACGCGCTCCGGTTCCAACTGAAAAGGTTGAACTCTTTGCTGTTTTGACTGGACTGAGCTATACGTCATTTACCCAGAATGCATTGCAGCATAAACAACATGGCGACGTCCGTGTGACAATATGTTATTTAAATTTATAAAAACCAAACATCTTACAGTATTTTTGCTGTATCGTTTTTACATCTAAAATAGATGTTTCAAAAATAAAAAGTCTATTGCTACAACTAAGTGTGGATCCCTTTAAGTTCAGGAAACGTCTTTATTATCATCATTAATGCATCTTTCAGCAGTAACTACATATCACGTAATATAGTAGAATTCAAATGTTTTAAAGTGTGCAAAACAGGGAGGAGTAGTACCAGAGCTTTGAAAAGGAGCAAATGAGAAAGGCAGCAGTTGATTTTATCTGTGTTTAATTTAGAGATTGCTCTGTGCCATAACCCGGACACTTCGCCTTGGAGGGTTTTGTTTGGAGAAACCACAGAGAGACGTGCTACAATCAGGATCAGCGGGTCAAAGCTTCAGACATAGTGCCGCTCGAAAGCCACGGCTTTAAACTAAAGTTAACAGCTTTTAGCAATCACACTGGAAAAGAGCAACAATGTCCTCTTTATAATAACTATTAATATTGCAATCAGTTGGGTCGGACGCTCATTTTTTTCCCCCTCCAGTTCACTTGTCCAGCCACAGGGTCCTCTGCTCAAATCAATGTCTGTGTACAAGGGTCAAAGGTCACTCGCCCGCAATGCCAAATCAACACGATGCCCGTCGACTACAGTGAACACATCAGCTGGTTTCACCTTCTGCAGAGAGGGTGGGGGGGGGGCGTGGACCCCGCTGTGGTTCACCTAATGTCCTCTCTGCCTCCTGGACCGCTGTCCTTCCACCAAACATACACAGGTAATGAAGTGCAAGACGTAGCCCACCCCCCCCCCCCCCCCCCCCCCACCCTGCCTTTTTTCATCCCTCCCTTAGATGTTAGATGGCGCTGCAGAAGACTCCCATTATGTAAGCCTCCCTGTACTCTGCCTGGCCCCTTTTTCTCCCTTCCTCGCGATGCCATCACAGAATGGCGCCTCCTATTGAGTAAGCAGCAGCCCCTACAATATGTCTGCAGCAGAGGGGGAGGGGAGGGAGAGAGAGATGTTGGATGGGAGGAAGAGGAGGGACAGAAGGAGTGAGAGGGAGAGAGACTGGGAAAGGGGGAGGGTGAGTGTGAGAGAGGATGAGGAAGAGGAGGGGGGGAGTGAGCAGGCGAGGGTGGAAGGATTGCAAGAGGGAGAGATGAGAGGAAAAGGGAGGGGAGGGGAGGGAGGGAGGGGAAGGGGTGAGGCAGGGAGGTCAGGCACTGGCAGAGAGGAAAGGAAGGGTGGAGTGAGAAAATGGAAGAGGGTGAGGGAAAGAAGGGGCAATAGATGAGGAGGGAGTGGGGGGGGGGTGCCAAGGAGAGGCTGAGTAGGAGGGAAGGAGAGAAGGAAGAGGACACAGAGGAGACACAAGAGGAGGCTGCTGGACGAAAACAGGCTTCCCCGCTCTGCAGTGGAGCTAAGGGGAAAGAAACAAAGTCCCTTGAAGGCATTAAGCAGCCAGGATGTGATCAGCAGCGCCCGGATGGCTCCTGCCTGCACTATCCCAGTGTCTGAAGGCTTAATTAGGGAGGGGGGGGAGGCCCTCCTCCACTCAAATATGAGATTGGGTTTAATCACATGGCTGCACACCTGTCTAACATAGTCTGATAAAAAGGTATGGGTTTGTTTACGGGTGGATGTTACAAACAGTGACCCCCCCCCCCCTCTCAGATCCAACACCTGGCGTGAGTACAGCCCTGGTGTCACCTGGCTGAACCCTGATCACATCTGAGGGGCAGAAACGGAGAAAATAATAATAGGGATGTTCAAAACAAAACACTGTTTACTCCAACACAGCTACATCCCATTTTACTATTGCCTGTTAAAAAACAACAACAACAACAACAACAAAACTAACATCTGGTTGGCTCTAGATGGGCAGCTCTGGTCGAGCTGCTGCGGCTGACAAAGAATAGGGGGCACACCGCGCTCAGCTAGCATGCTAAGCTAGCGCCCAACAACATGATTATAACTAAATTATTCGTGAAATCAACGTGCCGTTCAAACCGGCCCGACCCTCCAGGAACAGCCCAAAAACAGTCAGGCGAGTTACGACGAGCCTCCCCGGCGCGGGCAACCAGGAGCCAGGGTCCCACCGCCACCCTCCACATCCCATCCCCGCAGGTAGGGCACGGTTAACGGCCAGCTATCTGCGGCTGCTCTCCCCCCGGCGTTACCTGCTTTCACATCCAGGACTCCCGGCCTGAGCGAACCGTGTCACCTCGGGCTGGCCGAGGCCGTGTCTTCCCCCGCCGGCTGGCTCCGCCGTATCCTCCCAGGTGCCGCGTGAGGAGGAGCGCCCTGGCCGTCCGTCTACCTCGCGAGCCCAACGGTTCCCTCGCCGACAGCGGCTGTCCGCTCTCCTCGCGCCACAGAGCGGAAACGGAGAGCGCCTCGAGCTTCACCGGACAACTGGGAGCGCCGTCCCCGGGAGCGCTGGGCGCGGACACATGTCGGCTGCTTGACCCGTGAAACAGGAATCCCCCCCTTGAACCTGTGCCTACACTTGCCCGGCAGCGAGGAGCGCTTTCCCCATTCTCCTCTGACAGACAATACACAGCCAGCCCGCAAACTGCCCAATCCAAAATGGCGCAAATAAAAGAAGCGGAAGTGACATCTGCCTTATTAGCATAAATTATATCGTCGCTAGCTCTTCCCCGGCTCATCTCATTAAAACTCCTGATTGGTTTGCCAATCAGTTCGCCCAATTAAGCAAATATCAGATTAAAAAAAAAATAACCCTCCTACCCTCCACGTCTCTGCGCTCTGTCTCGGCTTTTTTTGCGTCAGCCTTGGACCCGGTGGGGTAAACAACGGGTGCAGCAGTTCCCTGGACTCTCCGGCAGCGGGCGTCCTTCTGTGTGCTCCTCCCTGCGGAGAGTCGGAGCCTCGGCACGTAGGTCGGAGCTGGGGGGCGCTGTGGACTCGGCTGCTGCTCCCTAATCTCCCAGTTAGTAGCGGCGGTGATCTTTTCTTTATTTTATTCCCACGATCCAATAAAATAAAATAAAAAAGCTGACAAATGTTTATGTGATCAATAAAGGTAGGAATACATGTATGGCATCCGTCTATGATCATTTACCTGTTTGGTACCACTTTACAATAAGGCTCCCCTTATAGATGTTTAATAAATTGTTTGATATGTTATTATTTAATCTATAAAGACTTTATAATGTCTAAGTGTTTATTATGAATGAATTAAGGCCAGCAGGAGACAAAACTGACTGGTTTCTTGCCAAATAGTGAACCTAATCTGTTCAACTATCATCTAGAGTTGTTTATATTAAACATTTCAGACTATGTCTTCCTTTTAAGCACAAACCGGTCAATTTTGTCTCTTGCTCACCCTTAATTAATGCGTAAAAACTCTTATGCGTTACAAAATGTTTACAGATTAATTAATAACATCTCTCTCTCTCTCTCTCTCTCTCTCTCTCTCTCTCTCTCTCTCTTTCTCTCTCTCTCTCTCTCTCTATATATATATATATATATATTTCTTTTCATTAGCCATCTACAAGGGGAGCCTTATTGTAAAGGGGTACCAAATGTTCTGACATCTGATTAAAAACATTATCTGCCAGCCTTCCTGATCAAAGTTAGAGGCAGGGTCTATTTGACAAGCCATCGTGACAGTTTACCTTAAAGCATGGATGTTAGCAGAACAAATGTAAAACAATAAATTTTGAAAGAAGTGGACAAGATATGCAAATATTGATGGTTTACATATATTCATATATTCCTTAAAGTCAGACATGTATACAAATATTGATACAAATTCTAATTATTCAATTAGTTTTCTTTAAATAATTATATATTGAAATATTTGATACATTTTCTAGTATTTTTTTTTTTTTTTTTTAGACTGCAGTACAATTGGCCCTCGATACCTTTAGCTGTATTATGACTTAATAACATCAGAAAGAGTCTGGACACCTTTCCTTTGGGACTGGTCTCTTTCAAGTCAAGTTGACTCAAGCATTATGAAACCAACCAGGCAGACTAAGCCAAGACAAAAACTCAATGCCTGTGGCGGGTCTCCATCCAGACGTGACGTCTCGTGTTTGTTCACAGGGTTCCTACACATTTTCCATATCAAAATTATATACTTTTCCTGTCTTGCTCCATAGAACCTCCATGTGGTTTAGGCACAGTAAAACCGTGGTCATTGTACCAGCGTTTGGTACCTTGGCAGTGTGGGCAGGTACCAGCTCCTGCTGGAAAATGAAATCAGCATCTTCATCAAGCTTGTCAGAAGAAGGAAGCAGGAACTTTTCTCAAATTTCCTGGTGGATGGCTGCTTTAACTATGGACTTCAGAAAACCTAATGGACCAGCACCAGCAGATGACGTGGACCCTCAACCCATCACTGACTGTGGAAACTTAACTCTGGACTTCAAACAACGTGGATTCTGTGCCTCTTCCTCCAGACTCTGGGTCCCTTATTTCCAAATAAAATACAAACTTTGACTAACGGACTTCTTTTTCTCCTTAGCCCAGGTAAGATGCTTGTAGCTAGCGTCACATTCTTTCTTGCGCAGTGGCTCGCTGACTCCAGCCTCAGTCCACTCCTTGCTTCTTGAATAGATTTTGCTTGACAATCCTCTCAAGGCTGCAGTTATCCCTTTTGAAGACACTTCAGTGAATATGCTTTGACACAACACTCCATTAACGACCAGCATCTTTAGTGATAATGCGTGTCGGTGACAGTCTTCTGGACATCTGTCCAGTCAGCGGTCTCCCCCCTGGTTATGTTGCCTACTGACCCAGACAGAGAGACCGTTTAGAGGCTCAGGAAACTTCTGCAGGTGTTTTAAGTTAATCTGCTCAGTTGGGTGTGACACACTGAGCTTCAAATCTTTCACTTTTACACAATATTAAAATTTTCTGCAACTCAGCATTGAGTTTTCATTATCTGTAAGCCAACGAAATCAAAGAAATAAAAGACTTGAAATATTTCTCTCTATGTCTAATGATCATACACTAGTTTAACTTTCTAAATTGACCACAAATACTGAACATTTTCACAATATTCTACCTGTAGATGGATAGACACACATATAAATACATTAAGTAGAGTATATTGCCAGATGGGCAGACAGCTCGATGGGTGGAAGGATGGAGAACCCTTATAAGGTGACATAAAAGGTCTGGAAATACAAATACTTGTTATCATTCGATCCATTTTCTGTACTTCTACCTGGACAACTTTGGAATTCAAGTCAAGATTTTCCAGACTGTACACAGTCAACAGTTTCCTGTAGGAACCAGAACGTGATATTCACTGGTTATTAGACACAGAGCGGGGTCTGCCCTGGACAGGTTTCAGGGGAAATATCCCAGTTAAACAAAGGTAAAATAAATAAGTAAATAAACCTCTGGAACGGAAGAGTTTGTTTGCCATTGTCCTCTCCCACTGAAACTATGGAAATGGAGCCAACTTATAATTTTATGAAGGATGTCTACGTCTCAAATACTGTTTGGAGTTAAGAGATTTGCATCATGCTTCGTTTCCATTGAGCGGCTTAAAGAACTACTCCCACAACAGAACAGTGGCAGGGATATAAACGTTTAATTTTATACAAACAATACCCAATCAGTGAACCTGTTCATGTAAGCATCGTACACATTCAGAGACGGGAATGAGGAGAGGCCGGTGCAGACTCCAAGGGATGATGGGAATGTAAAGCTTTGTCTTCCTTCGCTGTTCTTAGGGCTACACAGGACAACATCTTGAATCAAATGCCTAACATGGACAGACATCTGCTTTCTCGTTTGTCGTCATGTCACTGTGTAACCACGGCAACGTGGAGAAAGCGTCTGCGGGGGGGACACGGCGCCGATCACGTCGTGGCGAAGAGTGTAAGCAGTCCTTTCACAAATGAAATTATTTCATTCCCTCCGAGTTTGGACTCTCCGTAAACTCGATCCACAAAGGAAATGGGCACCTGTGTTTTTGGAAAGAGAGAGAGAGAGAAACTTTGCTAGAGGATGTAGAAATGAAGGAAAACCAATCAAATCATTTTAATACAACTATGTAAAATGTTCACTGTATTCCTCTAGATGCGTCACAGTCAGCGGTTCCACGTCAGATCAATAAATATTGGCGCTGAAAGCGTCTTCTAATCTGCATCAATTTAACGACAGCTAAATCGTATCTTGAAAGAAAAGCCACCCTAGTCACAGTCTAAGCAGTGGAGCTGTAGACTTAGATGCAGAGAGAGCAATAAAGTCCCTCATTTCCTGAGGTTTCAGAAATCCGCTGCTGGCAGGACTTTATACAATCTCATTAAACATTGGGGCAAATATAAAGCTCCATTTCACCTAAACAAGCAGAAATTAGCTTTTTTTAAAAAAATTATTATTACATAGCCAGTAACTACAGTTGTAGTTAGAAACTTTCAGGATTCATCAGAGCCCGTATTTTCCCAACATGGAAAGGTTATACAACATTTACTGTTGGCCAAAAGATCAGAGTCAAACACAGACATGTCCATTTTTATGTTCATCGATGTAAATCCTTCAGGGAGGGGTGACAAACGTTTCAGAGTCTCCTAATTGGACAAGGCACATTTGTTTGAACAACGGGGAAGTGGAAGGGACGGGGAAGAGTCTGAGATTTACACAAGCTGAAAATGTCTTTAGGAGCAAATTCTAAGCTTAGTTCAAGAAACCGTCTCAACATTACCGTCGTCTTCCTCAGATGAAGGAACACTTCTGTAGATCAACACGGCCCGGGCCACACTGACACTCATTTTACATAACCGCCCACTCAGTGTCCCATCCCAGAAACAAGCTCCTGCTCCAGAATGGACACCTAGAAACTGGCCTTACACACCAGCCAAATGTCTTCACAACCTAAATCAACTTTATCAGGATCAGATTCTTCTGAGGAAGAGCATGATCAGATGAGACAAAAAGCTTTTTGACTACAGTGATAATCTTTTAGTTAGGCGTCAGGCGAGGCTTTCAGCCCTAAGAACAGTGGTACCATCTGTCAGGCATGGCGGCGGAGTAATCATGCTGTGGGGCTGTTTTCCACCAGAGACAACGGAGTAATGAGCAAAGAGGACAGAATGAAGCTCTGAGTTAATCGCCCAGGACAAAGAAAGCCATAGACACATTAGAAGATTTGAGCCCGTGTTCTTCTTCCCAGACCACCTATAGGGGAGGCATCTTTATGAGACCCTTTCACTGTGGGCCAATTATTTAAATACACAAGATGAAAGATATCCACCGTCCAAGCTAGAACCGCAAAATGCTGAATTGTCAGCGACTTGACAACTGTCCGTGTTTTTGCTCAGCTGGTAAGGATGGTATGAAAGTAGAGCAGATTGAGGTGTAGAACAGGTTTTATATAAAAAGAAAAAGATTTTCTTGTGTCTCCTCCAAGCGACGCTGAGTGCGGCGATGAGGAAGAGCTTTTTGGTGGAGCCTGTCACAGTGCAGCGGGCTCAAAGCCATCTAAGAGGTCGGGATGAGGACACAGCTTTATTCTGCAGTCAACCCTTTTCAGCTAGCTCTCTAACTTATGGCTGCGGCTCTAACATGAAGGAAGGAAAACTTTTTAAAAAAAGCAGCCGCCACATCTGGACATCACCTCTCCGATTGTGTAGTTGAGCTGTCTGGCTCGGACGATCATCTCCATCTGAAAGACGTAGCCTTTGGACACACACCGTTCCACCAGACTCTCCAAAACCTTTTTCTTGTATAACCTGATGCATGTGAGACAGAAAAAAAAAAAAAAAAAAGGAGAAGAAACCTTCGGGTTGACCAACGTTCACGAAGACAACGACCCACCAAACCTCTCGCACCTCTCACCTGAAGCTTCCTGTGAGGTCTGAAGCGCCGGGTCTCAACAACACCTGCGTCAAGAAGTTGGCCCCTCGACTGAAAGAGGCAGACATAAGCAAGAAGAGTAAAAAATAAAACAAACGACTCGATTTCAGCTTCTTACCAACACGGGGAGTGTGAACTGGGGAACTGCTGTGAACTGCTGACCAGTTGTTACCTGATGAGTTTCCTGCGCAGGTCCCAGCCGTAAACGCCTCCGCTCCCCTGGTATCGCGTGCCGGACACTAGATCATAATCCCCCTCCTTTTGCTTCCTGGTAAAACAGATTCTCCTCAGCTCACAGACACATGCATTGTGCAACTTCCTGCGCTCACTCACAACACAACTACAGTGAAAACCAGAAGTTTACACACAATCTGACATTACATCGGATCAAAGCTTTCCCCTTTTAGGCCTGTTTCCATTTGCTTGATGCCAGGATGATGAGACGAGGAGGAACCTTGTTTTCATGACCTTCAAAGTCAGAGGTTAACACCTGTGTCCCTCAGATTTGGTGGAATTGCCTTTTAAACTACATGGTTTTGCTCCAACGTGTTGGCTGTCCTTCAACAACCTTCTCACATTAGCGTGCTGGAGTTCCTAGGTGCATCCCTAGAAAAAGATATGTCTTTTTATTCGGGCTGGGTATCATCTAGGATGAGCCGATTCGATACGATTCTTGATACATAGCTCACGATACAATATGATTCCCGATTATAGCTCAGCTTGATTTGACTCCAATATCATTAGTCATTATTTTCAAGTGTAAAAGTCATTCAATCAACAAAACCAGCCAAATATTATATTTATATTCAATGTATTAAACACTGAAATATTAACAGGAAAATAAAGTGCATTTGGTTCAATGCATTTAACGCATCACAGAAACCAAAATTGTGCCCAAATGTATGATTTTAGGGACGAAGGCGCTTCTAAAATCCTGACGGCTGTTCTGCAAATTTCTCTCACTTGCTCTTCCTCACTGTGAACAGTAATGGGGAGCAGTAATACCGCCCCCTAGGGGTTGGGAGGTATATCAATATTGAAAGCCAGAATATTGATATTAAATCCTTTTTAAAAACATCAATATTAATCTTTGTATGGATTTTTATGCACAGCCCTACTTTTTATAGAGCGTATTGAGCTTCTGGTGTTCACTGTATATTCTATTCCTACTGAATCCATGTTTTACTGTGCAGATTTATAAAAACACTAATCTTTCAGGGATACTTACTCAATAAACTGAGGGATAAACTTGGGCTGAAAGCAAAAGAAACAGTCATGAAATATGAAGCTGGGCATCATTAGACATTTAATAAATGTGAAAAAGACATTTTTGGAGGTTTCGGACAGGAATAGCCCAGAAAATGTCCCCTCACACAAACAATCATGACCCTTTGGGGCCAAGATAGATGGCAAACATTTTCCACTCACATGGTGGGAAAGATCTGCATCCATAATGATGATGAAGTTCCCAGTAGCATGCTTCATGCCATGGATGTAGGCGGTGCCTTTAAAAGCAGACCAGACACGGTCATTAAACCATCGTGGTTAGAGAGCTAACGGCGTTTTGGAGAACTTACCGAGACCTAGTTTCTTCGCTCTCGGTCGCAGCAGCTGGAAAACAACAAGTTATCAATTATTTGTATTTATTAAAATTGCATTACCTTATATATGTTTCTGTAGCAATGTAAAAAGGTTATTCATCTTCAGCAGAAACAAAGATGCAATCAGTATTTGACCCTTATTGTTTTATGCTGATTTTCTGCTCCTCAGATCAGCATCCACCTCATTGATGCTCCTTAACTCACTATTCTATCGCCGCCATAAATTTTCTGCAGCTGCTCGGCCACCTCCAGTGTCCCATCTGGGCTTCCGTCGTCAATAACGATGATCTCATAGTTGTAGCCACTGCAAGATGAACACATTAAAGACAGATGTATCAGTTATCTGTCTGCACGTGACTGGCGGAGCAATAATCAGCGAAGCAGCCAGGAGGCCCAAGGAGATCAGGGAGAAGTTCCTGAGAGCCACAACTCAGGCGGGGGAATAAGTCGACAGGAGACGTATTTGTTACGCACTTCACACATCCCACCCTTAAAAAGAAGCCGTAGTCTTAGCTGCAGCTTACTGTAACCATGTGAGGAACACGGCTGATGTATGGAAGAGGGGGCTCTGGATAGACAAGACGTCGACTTGAGTAAGGAGTGGATTTAGCCGTAATGGAAGTGCCTCAGCGTTCGCCATGATAAGTGCTGTCCGAATAGCACAGCCAGTAAGGAAGGAGGGATGAACAGGAGCCTGTATGCTTCCTATCTTAGCTCATTTAGCATAGGAACCTTACGATGTCCCTTACAGGTGCTAAGAAGCCTTAAGGTATCCCATAATCCTTTGCGTGACATAATGTATAAGCACTGTCCACATCACTAAAATCAACGAAACTGTCCAGAAATACGAGAGTGAGCGCTTTTGGGTGAATACAAATGGTCACACTGGTCAGATTTTTATTTCTAAAAAAAATAAATAAAAATAAACATGATAAATAATCTAAACGTGTGAAACCCACAAATTATTAGCCGACTGCTAATTCATGTTGGTCCAGCACACAAGCTCCCACTAAAATACACTTAGTGGTTTTAGCATGAGAGCAGCAGAACCGGCTGAAGGGTGTGAATAGTTCTGCTGGTACTGAGTGTAAAAGTAGGACAGTGGGATGAGTTTCAGATCTTTAACGGCGCAGACATCTCCTCTGCAAAGTCTAAAGCTTGACACCTTCGCTGGGAAGGGAACTCCTGGTGATTCTGGAGACTTTCTTCCTGACGCTGCTAAAAGGCTTATTTACTATCAGTTTTAGCCTGTAGTGCAGCTTTAGCTACAGTATGTTGACAGTTCAGCTCTGACTGGATCTGGATCAATTAGAACGTTCTCTCCCGTTCATTAAATCAGTCAAAACCAAAGAGTCGCATAATATTCAGTCTGTGAAGCTGAACAGCAGCAGGTGGAGATCTGAATCAAACAGAAGACTAAATATTTTCAATTTTAAACCTAAAGTATGTTCCAGACAAAATGTTCCCAGCGTTTATCTGATGGTTGTTAAACTTTAAAGACATCCACGGTGTTTTCTTTTACTCTTTAATTCACCGCCGACTAATGCAATCTGACTCTTATAGTCCGCAGAATGAAAAGAAATAAAATCAGAATGGGTTCAGATTGGACACGACGGGCAAGATCTCAAAGAAGAACAATCAGAAGCAGCCAGGAGAAGCGGGACCAGCTCGTCTTCACCACAACCCAAATTATGTCGTTCTTAAGGTTCGTGTTTTGTGAAAAGAACATAAATGACAACAATATCGCTGATGTTTAGCTAATGTCAACCACGCAGGTCGAGTTTAAGTACCACAGTACGCATTGTGGTCCAGTTCTTCCTCTGGACTTGGTCTGAGCTGCAAGTAAAACCGTGAAGGAGACAGTTTCTCTACTCCCACAACATTAACACCGCAAACCTTTCCCACCAGGAATGTCTGTTTTAAAGAGTTTTAAACCCTAAAGAGCAGATCTCCAGGTGTGACCCGCCCGGTTCTAACCCGGGTTAAGTGACAGCTCAGCGCTGGCACCGCCAGCAGCAGCTAGCTTTAGCCCCGCAGCTCAGCAGCTGCCCCCTAACTCACCTTTCTCCGAAGTATTTCACCAGGAGCCACACGATCAGAGGGAGGTTTTCTCTCTCGTTGTATGTGGGCAACAGGACGGAGTACTTGTCTGCGGTCTCTCTGTTAGGCTGCGAAGCTTTTCGGCTCGCCATGGCGACGTGACACTACAGCAATCCCACTGCGCAGCCGCAAAACGGCTTTCTTCTTCCTCTGTAGTCTTTTATCTCGGTCACCAAACAACTTTAGGCGCATTACCGCCACCTATCGGAATGGTGGCCGGAGAAGGCTCCCATCCATCTAACATATCTTTAAATTAAAATCTCAGCCATTATATTCTTGTAAACAACCCCGTTCTCCTCATAAACTCAACATTTGACTAACGGAACATCCCTGTAACATTGCCATTGCAGGGAATTGTATTTTATTATCTTTCATACACTCTTTTAGGGCCTCTCTCTGCTGATTACATCTTGGGCAAACCATAAAAAACATTTACTCTGAATTGTATAACTTTGTTCAAACTATTCTTAGCAATACTTTTAATTTCAGGTTTACTAGATTTAATGGGGGAAATCTATAATCACTTTTCCTGCTCCCACCTTTGCACATTTGTCTGCTAACTCCTTACCTTTGACCCCTAGATGAGCTGGTACCCATAAAAGCACCACTTGATTTCCTGCTCTTATTCTTTTCATTAGTGCTACTATTTCTAATACAATATCCCATCTCCACTGTGAATAGATATTAACACTACAGAGTGCACTACTTGAATCAGATGCAATCACTACCTTTATCGATGGATTTTCCTCCACCCAAATCAATGCCAATAAAAGTCCAGCCAACTGTCCTGTGTAAACTGACAAATTATCATTTGTCCTCTTACAAATTGTAACTCCCAGATCAGAAATAACAAACGCTACCCCAATCCTCCCATCTCCCATTCTTGATGCATCCATATACACTTCTAGAAATTCACAGTATTCCTTCCAAATATATCTGTACACACTATTGCTATCACAGTTTTTCTTTTCCAACAGACCGAGATCTACGACAGACTCCTCACACATCCATACAGGATTGACTGTAACAGGAACTGCAGGACTCAATTCAGTTAATTATTCCCATCCAACCTCATAAGATTCCTTTTACAAGCAGAGCTACACAAAACATTACCTAAATCTAAAGTTGATCTAATTAAAGGCACATATACTCTTTCTTCAAACAAGAATGAATTGCTCCCCAATCTTCAGAACAGACTCAACCCTGTTTGTTTTTATGAATAAGTATATCAAGCATTTGAAGTTAAAGTTTTTTTCCCCCTGTAGGTTCTTTTCACACACGGATGCCTTGGTGCTGTCATTTTAGGAAATAAATAAGTTTTCAGCACTGTACAAAAGCCCATCCGTAATAAGCTAAACTGTGAACATACATTTTCACATTACCTACTACTACACCATTCTTTAAGCAACTGTTGTACAGTTTATATTTAAAAATGTTTACACATCTTTTTTTTTCTGTGCTACATGATGAGTAGTATCTCAGTGCTTGATGTTGTCTGTACTTTATCATACAGACCAGTTTCTTCTTTACGCTTTAAACCCCAGAATGCTCGTCTAAGGGGGCATAAACACAACACTCATCAATCACCTGATAGTTCTTTTAGTTGTCCGATCCAGAAGGTTAACAGCTCTACAGGCTTTATGGAGATTGTCTTTAAAATTGTTTCTGGCTGTTCTTAGATGACAAAGGACTTTCACACAGTACTGTACATAAAATATCCCAGAATCCTGTAAAACATGAGTCTGATCTTTTTTAAAGGGGGGGAAAAAGGGTTTTGCAAGAAACTATTCTCCAATGGCTTACATGTAAGCAGCCTTGAGAGATAAACAGATGCTTTTATCACACAGGTAACTGACTGACTTTTAGCATGCAAATGCTTTGAAGCTTCCTGTTGTACATTCTAAAATAAACACTAGAAGAAACAAATTCCCCATACATTTGGTCCTACGTGGATCTGTGACTTTCATCTGTTTGAAAACTTCGGTTCAAATCAGAGGCAGTTCCACATTATCCATCCATGCGGTATCTATCTAATGTCATTTTAGTCTGGAAATAACTTCCACACCTTTTGACAATAACACAAGATTTTATTTAACATTTAAACATTTTTAAACACATAAAATTTGCCAACCAGAACATAAGAAATGTAAACAGGGGTATTCAGACAAAATTCAATATACATGAAGAAAGATACAGCAAATACTATAAAATGTACACAAATTATTGTACATATATAAGCACTCTCACAGCATTATTTATATATTGTGGAAGAAAGAACCTTTCACAGCACAGAGTATGGCTTTTCATTTATCTTTGAGGCAGCTAGGGTTAAATGGAAACAGGAATAAAATCTAAGGCTTAGCTTAGTACTTTATGCAGTGCACGAATACATAAAAATAGATTTATAAAAGCTTTCAGTGCTAACTGTATAATATGGCACTTAAATGATTCGACTGAGATTTTTTTAAATTTACAACAGTTATTCTGTCTGGAAAGCTCTCTGATTGATCTTAGGCAGATTACTCAGGAGACTTTAAACAGAACGTAGACCAGACCATGACGACAGGTAAACAAGCTTCTTGTTGCTCTTGCTTTGCTGTAAAGGAGCCTCAATCATTTCACGTTAATGCCCATCATGGTGACTGCTGGCTTTCTCCTCTCATTGCTGGTAGTCGTAATACGATTCTTCTGGATGAAGAAAGTAGAAACAAACAAATGACCAACTTATATATATATTTTTTTTAAATTAGGCAGTGTTAAAAGCGGCTCAGATCCTGTTTCGGGACAGTTTGGCTCAAACAGACCTGAATCCTGCATGCTGTGCCTCACCACTGGGCCACTCTCATTGACTAACCTGTTTCTTGGATAACATTCTGACAGCCTCCGCTGCTGTCGCACACGCCCCGTGGTCCGACCTCTCCCAGCTGACCAGGAGGCCCAGGGACCCCTGGTGGTCCTGGTTTCCCATCGTTTCCTTTTGGACCCGGGTCCCCTGGCTTGGACTCCCCTGGAGGACCTGCACTCACAAAATGCATGACCCTCACATATCCATACCCTAACCACATAACAGCTTGCTCATGATCTGTTCAACAATGGCGTAGTGAGGGAACCAAAGAGGTCGAGGAGAGATACCTGCAAACCCTTTGATCCCGGGGGGCCCCTGCACATTGCTCCCTGAATCCCCTTTTTGTCCAGGAACTCCTTTCCGTCCTGCAGAGAAAGGAGAAGCCACTGAGAAGAATGTCCTGGTTACCAACTCTGATGAGACATCTAACAGACCAAAACCTACCCTGCTCTCCTGGATAACCAGGCTTCCCAGGTCTCCCTCTCGAGCCCACATTGCCCTGGTTGCCTCTGGCCCCTGGTGGGCCCCTGGACCCCGGTATACCAGGCTCCCCTGGGGGACCCACTGGCTCCTCAATAGGAACGGGCTTTCGACTAATCTCGTTGATGTACGTATCAAGCTTTACAACCTCCTCTAAAGAAAAAACAAACAAAAAAAACACACCATTAAATCGCTTTCATTTTTTTATGTTGCAGTGACTAAAAAAAACCACAAACAGCTCATAGGTGTGGAGGAGCTGCTTTAAGCACAGCTGTATTTAACAGTACTCACTGTGTACTAGCTGTTCACAGGCCTGTGTTACCAGCTGATAGATCATGGCCATTGACTGAGGTTCCCCCTGTAAAACATCAGAGGATCCCCCGGATGTGAGCCGAGGCAGCTACCAGCTCTGAAGCTATTAGCCAAAGACTTGAGTTCTAATTTTAAATAGCATGGATCGTCTTTACTCTGCAATAACAGGAACGCTTCCACCCATAAAACTCTGGAATGTCACACACACACACACACACACACACACACACACACACACACACACACACACACACACACACACACACAAAAATAAAAGCATTGTGTGCAATGTAGAAATATTTATTCATAGGTTAATATAATATGAGAAGAAGGGAGGCATACTGCATAAAGGGAACTAAAAGTAAGTAAAATGTTCTTGAAATTAGTGTATTTTTCCTTGGTTTGAGCAGGTAAATAAGACTATTTGCCAATGGAACAAGATTTCTGCACTTAGAATTGGAACAATTAGCTCAATCATCTTATTTCAAGTGAATATCTATTTTATTTTCAGGGTAATATTACTCATTCCATTGGCAAGTAGTCTTATTTATCTGCTCAAATCAAGGAAAAATACTCATTTCAAGAAAATGTTACTTACTTTTAGCAGTTAATTTGAACCAAGCGGTGATTGGGATACACCCCTCTGCCACCCGACAACTTGTTCAAACAACTTTTCATCATGTTACCCGGTTTTCTTTGAAGGTAACCCCCCATAAATAATAATAATCATATCATTCTACGACTCCCCTGGTCTAAGATGTACTGGGTGTAACATTACAACTCTTTAGACATAAAAATCAGAGCGGGAGTAAATATAGATTTTGTCCCCGTTACCCACCTTTTCACCTCGTTCCCCTTTATTTCCTGGCAGACCCTGTGAAGGTAAATGCACATGAGCATAAAGTGATAGGTAACCATATATGATGGCTTTCTCCCTGCAGGGCTTACTGTTGGTCCAACGGGTCCAAAGGGACCCCTCTCCCCAACAGGTCCTGGGTGTCCTGGAAGTCCTTGGAAACCCTGAACATCAGAAAATGTTCAAAGATCACATCGAAACAAAACTTTTTAGCAATACTCAACCTGAGCCATGAACGATGGAAAAGTTGATGGTTTTAATTTCAGGGAATAAAAAGGACAAAATGTTCTTATGGCAGATTAATCTGTAAATACTCCCCAAAATGGGAAAATCCATTCAGACGACTCTCCCTGTAGCTCTACGCTTCTCCAGGAGTGAATGCTGCTTGTCGGGACTTTGATGCAATCAACTGGTTCCCTTATATAGGAATTTTTTACCAATCTGTATAATCTGACCCAATCTGTATAATCTGATTTAATTTGACTTTGTAAAATGCCTTGAGATGACACGTTTCATGAATTGGCGCTATATAAATAAAATTTAATTGAATTCAATTCAATTCCAGTAGAGCTAAATATGTTCCTCAAAATATTAACGGAGTACTTTGAAAACACATCTGACCTCAGTTGGAAATCAAATCATGCTGGACATCCAGACTGATATGGACTGGGCGATGTCATTTGATGAAAAAAAAAAAAAAATCATCAACCCACGGAGGGCTTACCCTAAAGTCATAGAGAAAGAGAAACTAAAAAACTGATGCAGCAGGCTGGTCCACTATGCTCAGATGTCATTCAGAAGCTCCAAATGGTCCTCATTGGTTTCTAAGGCCTCCAGGTGCTTGTATGCATGCTGACAACAACAGAGCATGCTGCTTATGAGATGATGGTGTCCTGGGGTATGTCCTCTCACATCCTGACCAGCTGAGCTCCTAGACAGTCTGAGGAGCAACCTGGTGGCATCGCATGGAGCTAAACATGATGTTAGGTCAGGTTATTCCTTCATCCTGCCTGCATACTGTTGCCACATGAGGCCAGACTTTATTCAGCACCAGGAGGTACCAGGACCCAGTGCACCAGTGAAGGGTCCAAGAATGGGTCTGAGGATTTAATCCTGATACCTAACAGCAGACAAGGTGCCATCGTTTATCCTGTACAGGTCTGAGTGTCCCTCCATGGATCTGCCTCCCCAGACCAACAGCCAGCCTGGCTGTCCTTTCATCTTGTACCAAGTGCTCATAAATGAGTTCTACTGATGATGGGATGAACGAATGATTTGTGCCGGTTATGTTTACAGAGGAAAACCCTTCCCTTCTTCCAAACTTTAGTAATCTATATTCAGAGTGCAGAGCATGAGGAGCACGTGATAAAATGCTGTCTGCCTGTCTGAGGGTTAGGTGATGCCATATGTTAATACAGACTCAACCTTTGCTCTGTACAATCTCTTGACAAACACTAAATACTCCGAGTGTGTGGAGAATGTTCCCCGCAGCTTCTCCAGACCCTTTCATGTCTCACATGAGCTCAGAGGGAACCTGCTACGATCTGGGAGAACAACAGGACACCAGTGCAGAGAATGCAAATTCTGGTGTTCTTAGGCAAATACCAGTTTAGCTCCATGGTGCCGGGCAGTGAGCACAGGACCTACCAGAGGATGTCGGGCCCCCAGGCCCCCCCATGAAGTCTTTTTCTAATGGTTTAGTCAGAAACATTCACACCAGTGGCCTGTAGGAGGTCACTTTATAAGCAGAACTCGGGTTGTTCCTACTTTCCACAGAGGAGCAGATACCGGTCCTGCTGATGGGTTAAGGACCTCTGATGGCACGGTCCACCTCCCATAGAGTCACTGCCTGAATCCTGCAGTCTCCTCCATCTTGACACTATGCTGGGAGACACATCACACCTTCCGGTAATGACATGTACTGATGAGTTATCCTGGTGGAGTTGGACTGCTTGTGCCACCTCTGTGGGGTCCAGGTATCACCTCATGGTACCAGTGGTGACTCTGACCCTTGCCAGATGCAAAGCTACTGAAAAGCAGTCAAAACAACAAGAGGGAAATGTCTGTGGCCTGGACCTGCAGAACCATTCCTGCTTTTGGGGTCGTCTCATCGTTTCCCCATTCAGTGCTCCTGGTGTTAGTTTCATCAACACCAGAACAGCCAACACGGGTTAACAACCCCCTCTACTGGTCAAGACTCCTGAAATTTAACTGACCTGATATTAAACTCCGATTATAAAGTGTTCCTTTAATTTTTGGAGCAGTTCATGTTGGTTGTCCTGAATGTAAGACTTTTAAAAGTAGTTTATTAAAGACTAATAGTTAACACATTCAGTAGGATTCAACAACCATTTAATGACAAGTTCAGAAATAATTAGCTTTAACGGTCTGTGCTCTAGGTGACCTTAAGTTGTTAGGAATGTAAACACAGGATATTTATCCCTACCCTTGCTCCAGTGATGCCCGGGGCACCGATGTTTCCCTCCACACCTCTGATACCCTGCAAAACATGCAGAGAGAGATAGAGAGATAAGGACTGACACGAAGCTCTGCTGGAAGATGACTGATACCTTTCTCCAGGACCAAGCAGCTCACCCTGGGGCCTGGGATCCCCTCTTCTCCCTTTTGACCTGGAGGTCCAGGTAAACCCTATAGGGATGAAAAGAAAAAGATCAACAATGTTGGACAAGGACCTTCTATACATGTACGTAACGCTGTATGGCGTTTGTGAAGACTATTATTTTTATTAGATAACCTAAGAATAGAAAAGCAGATTCCCATCATTTGATTTCAACTCACTTGCGCTCCTGTTCGGCCGGGATCTCCTTTTTCCCCCCTCGCACCTGGCGGACCCTGATTAGGACGACATCAAAACCAAAGGAACATGTAGGCTGTTTGATCTAGCTAGACGAAATCGCTACACAGCAATTCAGCTGCCACAAGCCACACTCACGGGGGAAAAAAATGAATCTGGGACTCACCGTTTTGCCTTGGACTGTTATGCCCCGAGGCCCGATGCTGCCCGCAGGTCCAAGACCCCCCTCAAATCCAGCCTTTCCCGCAGGACCCATCTCCCCCTGACAAGAGTCAGCACAGCAATGCCAGTCAAGATGTGCTCAGTAAAGCAACATGAAGGAGTTTACATTTCCCTCTTTCCTCTCTGGAAGAAAACAGTTTAATGGTAGCCCTAACATTGAATGAACAAACAGACTGAGTGCACCCGCTGAGGGTCACCCTGCTGACAGGATGGAGACACTGGTCTTTGGAGACAGACACAAGGCACGGCTGTTACTACTAAACACGGAGTGGTTTAGAGTTGCTGTGTTTGGAGTCCAGAGACGCTGTCAGGCGGTCACATGGGAGGCCGTCACCGTACTCACTGGTACCATGTGGGTCGAGGACAACGTGGTTAAAAGCCTGTACTAGTGTTTGCCAATGATGATTTTAGCCACTAGATGTCACTACTGCATACAGACCAGACTACCTGCCACTCTTCCTGACCAACCTTCGACCAGTTATCAGTCCAGGAAGGTGGGGAGGCGTGTAAGTGAACACCATGGGTAACAGAATCCAGTAGCACGGCCATTGAGCTGTGAAAAAGCTCAACAGCACTAAAACGGAAGATGTTTATAAGATAGATATTTAATCACAAACGAATAAAGAATTTAAACCGTGTTTTAGTCCCGTTGCTTCACAAAGGCAGTTATCCTAACACCCCCCCTCTGTAACTGTCATTTATGCATTCTCTGCACTGTTCTTTGCACAAGTCACCATCACTTCACTGGGATTCCCAAGGTGAAGTGATTGTCACTATTGTGATATGGTATATTACCTTGTGTGGAATGTTGTAAATATATAACAATGTGTGTATTCTGGAGCATGTAACAAAAGTAATTTCCCCCTGGGATCATTAAAGTAAGTCTGAGTTATAATAAAATAGGATCAGCTCCCTTTAATTGTCTTGACTGGGATCCAGCTCGGCTCATGATACCTGGAACTGCTGCTTACGGCTTGTGATTGTCAGACACACCCCAAACTAATCCTGCGCCCTATTCTCAAGTGCGTTGTTTGCAAAGCTGTATTATTATGGCCCATCTCCAGGAGTCAGCCCAATGGACAGATCACCAGTCCAGCACAGAGCAAAACAGAGACCCACAGGACATACAACCATGCAGACACTCACACTCATCCTATGAGCAATTTGAAGAGACCCATTAATCTAATATTCATACTCAAAATGCATATTCATCACCATCCAATCGGATCCTATCTAATACTATTAAATAGGATCTAATTAAGTATTAGATTGGACATGAAAACCTGATCAGGATGTCACCATTATTTAAAGTAACTCATTAATGACAATACAGTAAAATACAACTTTAATATAAAAGGAAGCTTTAAAACTCACTTGCTTCACAGTAAGATCATTTAGAGAGCTCTTCTTATATTTCACTCACCGAGGAAGCTTCCTGAGCATTAAAAAGCTATTGAACCGGATACCATTTGCTCAATTAGTAACTTACAATCCAGAAGACAGGAAGAACTAGACTGACAGCTAAAACCCACTAATAGCACTGGCCATTTTAAATGTCATGATCAATTCTGTCTTACCCTTTGGCCCTGCTCTCCCTTATCACCTTTCTCCCCTCGAGGACCTGGTCTCCCCTGCGAGAAAAGATATAAATGGAACTTTAATATTTCAATAACCACCAAGTTAATACCACACCTTGGTATTTACTTTGTCACATAAAATACAGAGAATTGATAAATATGAAGGTCCTCATGTAGTGACATACAGTTGGTCCTGGGGGACCAGGAGCTCCGGGAATGTTGGAGGAACAGCTACAGGTGTACGCTGGAGCAGGACAGCTCTCCTCGTCCCTCTGAGACACAGACACAGTCCATCAAGGTTTTAGGGTAACAGGTGAAGCGTGTTACTTAAATACATACACCTCACATATACAGCCCCTGGCAAAAATGATGGAATCACCGGATTCGTAGGATGTTCATTCAGTTGTTTAATTTAGTAGAAAAAAGCAGATCACAGACATGACACAAAACTAAGACATTTCAAATGGCAACTGCCTGGCTTTAAGAAACACTAAATGAAATCAAGAAAAAAAATGTGGTAGTCCGTAACGGTTACTTTTTTAGACAAAGCAGAGGGAAAAAAAAAAATGGAATCAGTCAATTCTGAGGTAGAAATTATGGATCTAAAAAGGAGCGATCACACATTGGAGAGCTGCTGCACCTAGTGGACTGACATGAAAAATGGCTCCAACACAAGAGACGGCCATTGAAACAAAGGAGAGGATTATCAAACTCTTAAGAGAGGGTAAATCATCACGCAATGTTGCAAAAGATGTTGGTTGTTCACAGTCAGCTGTGTCTAAAATGTCTGGACCAAAAACAAACGACATGGGAAGGTTGTTAAAGGCAAACATACTGGTAGACCAAGCAAGACATCACAGACAGAAGACAGAAGACAAGACAGAAAACTTAAAGCAATACGTCTCAAAAACCGAAAATTCACAACAAAATAAATGAACGAATGGGAGGAAACTGGAGTCAACGTCTGTGACCGAACTGTATGAAACCGCCTAAAGGAAATTAGATTTACATACAGAAAAGCTAAACTAAAGCCATCATTAACACCTAAACAGAAAAAAACAAGTTTACAGTGGGCAAAGGAAAAGCAATCATGAACTGTGGATGACTGGATGAAAGTCATATTCAGTGATGAATCTCGACTCTACACTGGGCAAGGTGATGATGCTGGAACTTTTGTTTGGTGCCGTGCCAATGAGACTTGTAAAGATGACTGCTTGAAGCGAACATGCAAATTTCCACAGTCATTGATGATATGGGGCTGTATGTCAGGTAAAGGCACTGGGGAGATGGCTGTCATTACATCTTCAATAAATTCAGAAGTTTATGTTGAGATTTTGGACACTTTTCTTATCCCATCAATTGAAAGGATGTTTGGGGATGATGAAATCATTTTTCAAGATGATAAAGCAGCTTGCCATAGAGCAAAAATTGTGAAAAAAAGACACATAAAGGTCAATGTCATGGCCTGCAAATAGTGTGGATCTTAATCCAATTGAAAATATTTGGTGGAAGTTGAAGAAAATGGTCCATGACAAGGCTCCAACTTGTAGAGCTGATCTGGCAACAGCAATCAGAGAAAGTTGGAGCCAGATTGATGAAGAGTACTGTTTATCACTCATTAAGTCCATGCCTCAGAGACTGCAAGCCGTTATAAAAGCCAGAGGGGGTGCAACAAAATGCTAGTGTGTTGGAGCGTTCTTTTGTTTTTCGTGATTCCATAATTTTTTCCTCAGAATTGAGTGATTCCATATTTTCTTCCCTAAAGTAGTAACCGTTATGACTACCACATTTTTTTTCTTGATTTCTTTTAGTGTTTCTTAAAGCCAGACAGTTGCCCTTTGAAATGACTTTAGTTTTGTGTCATGTATGGGATCTGCTTTTTTTCTACAAAATTACACAACTGAATGAACATCCTCCGGGGCCGGTGATCCCATCATTTTTGCTAGGGGCTGTATAATCAACATGTCAGACTGCGTCATCGGATGGAGTCCCTGTGGGCAAGCCTTGAGCTGATCTTACATAAATACTTATATTAACAGGAAAAAAGGTGGCTAAAGATGGCAGGAACACTGACCACTCCGGGCAGGTCACAGCAGGTATCCACTGAGGCCCATGTGGTGTTGCAGATGATCTCAAAGGACTGCAGCTGAAACTGGAGACAGTGGCAGAAAAACAAAACACTGTACGCACTTTCATTTTATGACTCCCAGCAGGTTAGCCTGAAGGATCGGCAGATTCTGTGTCAGTGTCAAGTACCGGGGCTGAACCACTATTAGGTCCTCTGGTTTTCACCAGCTTCCCCAGCATCTCGAACCCATCGGTCGGCAGGTTTCCCAGAGGCCGGGCTGGCCTTTCACCAACAGGCTGACAGTCCACAGACAGGGAAACACTCACCTGGCTAACAGACAGGTGAATCTGCCAGAACCAATGAAAACACAAATACTATCAATGACGAGGACAAATGACACCCAAGTTTGTGTTTTCAGCCATGTCGGTTCAGCATGTAAAATAGTGACAATCAAATAAATAAATAATGATAGTAAATGCTCAGTAGCTCTTCAGATAGGCAGCATTTGTTGATGGAAGTAAATACAGAGCATTAAGTAAGGTTTACCCCTCAATATGTCTGAGTCTGAGAAATAACGTGTCCCCAAGAGGAGCCTTTTTATTTGCTGCTGAATAAAAGTAAACCTCAATTTCCCTTTAAAAGAGCAGCTTGGAGGGTTTTATCTCACCTTGTGAAAACTTCCATAGAAGATCTTGTGGACCTGAGGCTGATCGAAGGTGAGCTCCTGCACCTCTCCCCTGTAGTCCAGACTGAAGTACATCAGATGTTTGGTAGAAGCTGTGGAACACACGACAGACATCTCTTTTAATCATGTCAAAGCTCATTGTGTTGTTTTAACTAGTCACGTCCCAATTGACCCCCCCCCCCCCACACACACAGAGTATTCCCCTAGGAATCCTATCCAGGCCTCTTTAAATGATTGCTGTCGGAATCACAAATCAGGAGCTGAATTTCATCAGCTTCACAGTGAAAAGACACACTGCATTGGTTTCATGGCTATGTGCTATAGAAAATATTATTCTGAAGTCACTATGGCCTCACACCACTCGGACATAGGAGGCCTGCAGACATGATGGCTGTGTATAAGATCCACTGTTTGCTGATTGCAAGGCCAAATGTTGCCAAATGCTGTGTAGAATGATTATTGTCTAGGATAGACTGTCTCTGTTTTGTCTCATGCCAAGGCCACTGTGCATATTAGGGAGAGCCGAAAAACGAGACAGGCAGAGACCAGGCAGACGCAGACTGCAGCGGGACCGTGGGGTGCGATTACTTTCCATCTATGTGATCTCTGCTCCGTTTCTCAATAAAAGTGCTGGAACGTCATCACTGCCGTCTCTTCATTTAGTAAAGATGGGAACTCAGTTATTATTGTTTAGAATTCCCATAACACTATATGAGGTGATCTGCCCTGCCAGTGTGGTGAACGGCCACATAGAGGGGAGCTGAAACGCTAGTCGTTAAATTTGAAGGCATTTCGAGCAAAGCTGGAGAAACAGCTTCTTACTTACGTATTGTACGCAGGCTTTTAACAGGAAAAAAAACAGTGATATATACTACATTGCCAACAGTATTGGGTCGTTCCAAATGATTTATTGCAGATGCTCCAAAAACTTGGATGGCACCAGGTGTTCAAAACCCAGCACTAAGGTATGCAGACAGCTCCTACATATATTTGTGGAAGAATGGGTCGTTCTCAGGATTTCAGCTAGGTACTATCAAAGGACAGTCAATAAATGTCCTTGCTACTAAATGTTCCACAGTCTAATGCTTGCAGAAATATTACAGAGTGAGCGTGATTGGGAATCAAGTGGTAGGTCATATAAGCTCACTGAGCTGGATCTGTGAAGAGGTTCAACAGAGTTGACCTTCAGCTTGGCGCAAATTCAGAGAGCTCCACTGAGCTCTCTGAATTCACCTTAGATCAGCTGCATTCACCTTAGATCACCACATGCAATGAAAACCTTGCTGAGAACTTCTAGGGAGGTGGAGTGACAAATCCCGAATCTTTGTCTGCCGGTCCAATGAAGAGTCTGGCAGCTGCCAGGAAAACATCTCTTTCCTGAATGCATCGTATCAAGTGTAAGGTTTTGGTGCAGAAGCAATTATGGTGTTGCTGTGTGTTTTTTGTTTTAGGTGTTTGGCTTTGTAGTTTCACTGAATAGAACTCTTAATACTTCAGCACATCATGACATGTTGGACAATTTCCTACTCCAACAAGAATGCACAGCAGTGCACAAAATGAGGTCTATAGAGAGAGCGGAAGAAAATTAGCCTATTGGCTAATTCTGGTGCATTTACAGAAATGTTAATTAATGCACACTGGTCCCTGCCAAATAAAATAAATCAAATAAAAACAGGTGAGCTTAATGTGAAGCAACTGGAATAATAGCCTGCATGAAGTCTACCCAACGAAACACATTTGTCATTAATTAGAGCAGAAGTTGAGAGCCAGGCCTTCTCAGCCGACGTCAGTGCCTGATCTCACAAATGTACTTCAGGAAGAAGGGTCAAAAACTCCCAGAGTGTCCTAAACTTACTGGATCATATTAAAGCCTATGGATCAAGTATGGGATGCCATGTCAACCAAGCTCATGTGTGTTTAAAGGCAAGCGGCCCAGTACTTTTGGCAAGAAAAGACGCAGCTTCACCAACCCTACTCTGTTTAGCTCGCCCATCTCCACTCTTCTCTACTCGGTTTGTGTTTCTACTGGCCTAGAAAGGCCTCATGGGGGTGGCTTTAGACCCCCACACCGCCCATACTGTTTGAGACAATGACAAAAGAAATCTGCGGATAATGGTTAAACGACAAAAAAGATAACTAAAACAAATAAAGACAAAAATACAAATAATGTTTATAAAATTGTATAAGTAAGATTATCTTGTTTTTTTTAAGCATAAAGCATTGCACAGGAGCTGTCTGCATGCCTAAGTGCGGGATAAATATTTTTTCCCCTTCAGGCGTGGTTCATGGTTTGTAAATAAGATTATGTTTCAGTTTTACCCACTCTGTTCACAGTGGTCCTTAATGTCAACATCATCGTTCTTCAGTTTTTCTGTACTCCCTCAGAGAAAATCCTTCTCATATGACCACGCCCCTCGAGTCAGCTTGGTTTGACCCTGCTGTTGAGCAGGGCCGGAGGAACCCAGGCCGGCCCTGATACAACTATCTTTAGATGGTTACAAAGAGTTTAGATCCACATTTTAGGTGTTAAAATTTAGGCATTTATGCAGTAGCTTAGTGCAGTTGTGCCTTGGGCCAGCTTGGCCTATACCTCTAGTTTCAACATTAGTTTCTTACTTTCAGAGCTAAACAAATCTTTGTGCTCGTGAGCTCTGTAAGAATAGCTGTATATCATTTTTCCTGAACCATAATACTCCACTGTTGTACTCAGAGTTTGGTGAAAAAAAAAAAAAAAAAAAAAAAAAAAAACTGTTAGCAAAATTAAAAACATGCCTAGCCTGGTTTCAGACAGAAAAGGCTCTAATTCTGCTGACCTTCTAAAGCGGCTGTGAAGACTCAGTGGGAATAATGTAACAGAGCTGCAGAAGCATTACTCACGGTCAACTACAACGCCCATCTTTGGCTGGAAGTCGTTGTCAGTGAGCTGCCAGAGAGCAAAGGCCTCCTTCGGCGTGTCCTGCAGCAGGCGGAAAGTGATGCTGAAGGTGTGCTCTGGAGAGAACCCTGCAGGGTGAATAAACCTGAAAACAGAGGAAGAACCCTTTTAAAAGCTTTCCTATGGATTGTCCTCCGGTGAGCTTCCTTTTGCTTAAAGAGCTGCTCTGTTAAGACATGCGAAGGAGAAGAGGAAAATACTCGATAGTAGTACTATTTAGTAAGCCCAACCAGTTCTGCAGACCACTGGAATAGGATATCTACTTGCGCATCAGCCGGTAATACACCAATAAGCAAGTTTTACGAATAAAAATTAACAAATGATCATATAAACACATTAAGAAGGAATTACTCGAGGCTACTACTACAAAAAGCAAGCTTTCCATCACGCTTTCTGCTAAGCAAAAATGGACAGAAGGAGGTTTGCCTTTTGACTCCAAAGTGTGAAATAAGAAAGTCTCACTTGGTGCTCTGTGTCAGCTGCACATCTCTGTACAAGGTGTAGGTGGGGAGCGTGTTAAAGACGAAGGGCTCGGCCGCCACCCCCTCCACCGACGAGTAAGCTTTCTGTGTCAGACCAAACGCCTCCATCATGTTATAACCTGAGCCGACACACAAAGAAAAGCCGTCATGCTCCGGGGAAGGTTTATTACCATGAAAGTGGTCAATTTCCTCTTTTTTTATACGACATGCGGCGGGAGGACAGCCAGCCTCACCTTTAACAATGTTGTTCTGGATGGTGACTTCAGGACAGACTGCAACACAAGAGGGCAGTGCTGAGACATTGCAGGATAAGGTAGGCGGGAGAGTTTCATCCCGGTTTAACACAAGCACGGCTCGCACGAAAGCAGGTATGTTTTCCTGGAACATGCTCGGGTGTTCATCAGCTTTTTCTCAGAACATTTTTACCAAAGTGTTGGTGAACAAACGGTTTACAATAACAGACAAACTGGAATCTTCATACAGTTCTGGTGAGAAGTTGACACGACGTCTTCTGGATTTGGGACAGTTAAAGATGACTTTGAACCATTCTTACTTCATGGTGTTATGATTGTACAACATTAAAGTAGAAATAAAATGAAAAAAAAAACTAAAAAGTCAGATCGGATACGTTTTCATGGATTATCTCTAATCCACACGGGGACCAACATTTGTCATCCAGGCTCAAATATTTACATATACCCCCACTGATACCTGGATAAGTGTCCCTTGGCAAGTTGCCTCTCAACCACACTTGATTGCTCCCATCTACAAACCTCTGGCATATCTCTGGCTACCGGTTCTGGGAGCAGAACTGGTAGAGTTCATTTCAACAGATTAGTTAAAAGAGCTAGTTTCATAATGTAGAAATTATTAATAGATTTGTTGGAGTATTTCAGGCCGTCCATCCATCCATCCATCCATCCATCCATCCATCCATCCACTGTCTTCCGCTTATCCGGGGTCGGGTCGCGGGGGCAGCAGCTTCAGTAGGGAGGCCCAGACGTCCCTCTCCCCAGCCACTTGGGCCAGCTCCTCAGGAGGAATCCCAAAGCGTTCCCAGGCCAGCCGGGAGACATAGTCCCTCCAGCGTGTCCTGGGTCTTCCCCTGGGCCTCCTCCCGGTGGAACGTGCCCAGAACACCTCACCAGGGAGGAGTCCAGGAGGCATCCTGACCAGATGCCCGAGCCACCTCAACTGGCTCCTCTCGACGTGGAGGAGCAGCGGCTCTACTCTGAGTCCTCCCCGGATGACTGAGCTCCTCACCCTATCTCTAAGGGAGAGCCCAGACACACTATGGAGAAAACTCATTTCAGCCGCTTGTATCCGGGATCTCGTTCTTTCTGTCACGACCCAAAGCTCGTGACCATAGATGAGGGTAGGAACGTAGATCGACCGGTAAATCGAGAGCTTCGCCTTTTGGCTCAGCTCTCTCTTCACCACAACGGATCGGTACAGCGCCCGCTTCACAGCAGACGCTGCACCAATCCGCCTGTCGATCTCCCGCTTCATCTTAGCACTAGCTATGATATGGTTGTCCAGATGGAACAACACATCCCAACACTCCTTTGGTCATTGGAGCCAAACAGCTATATTCTCATCTGATCATGAAACCTTTCTCCAAAAGGGCATTTGGCTGGTCCACGTGTTCAGCTAAAAATGTCAGCCCTGCTTCAAGGTGTCTGTTTTGAAACAGCACCTGGAAAACTCCTGGTAAAACTGGCCTCACTGGGGACATTCAACCTGGTATTCCAGCAGCTTCAGGTTCATTAAAAACGTAACCATTGGTTAATCCTGACTCCACCAGATTTCCTGCCATCTGAGAATGACAGTTTTGGTTCTTGTAAACCTTCACAAACTGGACACACTTGGGCGTACAGTTTATTTTTGCCCGCAGTTGTTCAGAAATGGCTCCAAAAAAAAAAAAAAAATTCTCATCCCTAGACTTTCACTCAGTTGGACCATCCCATTGTTCTGAATGTTGGTCAATGCAATTCCTGCGATCCAACACATACTGTAAAGAGAAACTACCAGCTGCATTCAATCATCATAGAGGAGAGAATAACAGACCACAGCCTGGTCCGCATGTTTTTTTTTTTCTTTTGACCATGTACGGATTAATCAAAATCCTCAAAGAACTAAAGGTTGGGCACACAGTTCTTTTTTTTTTTTTTTTTAAATCACTTATAATACAAGTTTTGCATTTATTATACCTTGACAAAAACAAGAGTTCATAGAAACCATTAAAAGCCATAAAGTACAGTGACATTATCCTTTGTGATGAATTTACCTCTGACAGCGCGGTATTTGACATATGTCTTGTTTTGCTGTGGTAAACCTCTGAATAATCCTTATACAGTAAAACAATCTAAGGCTGCACATTAACAATCGAAAAGAAATCCCGAGCTGCTTTAAAAACAAAAGAAGTAAAATAGAAAGATTCACCTTCATTGCGGACAGGATATATCCGAGGAGGGATGGGAATTCTGGCTGAAGCTGGAGCTGTGCAACGAACAAATCAAAAGGACATGCACCATTACTGCAATAACTACTGTGGAATTTCATTGCAATGTTTTGGAGACTAAGATTCATCATTTCAAGGATTTGTGCAAATTAATTTGTAATAATTAATGTGTAAAAAAAACTGTTGAGTTAACAGACACCCTTCTAACTGCTAATAAATCATTGGTTTCAATTGTACGCGTAGTAATACCTCAAGTATTGACCTAACTGACACTAATATAACTAATTGTTTTACATAATATAAATAACCCCTAGTTTTTATTAAGGATTCCCATTAGCTGTTGTCATGGGAAACAGCTAATGGGGCATTGCTGGATTTTCTTCATTCCTTTAAAACTGTGTTCTGTCCCAGGTTTTAGGACAGAAAGTCAGATAAATAGGATAAGGTGGTTAAAAAAAGTGGGTATGAAGTTGCTAATAATATAGTATGTACCAGTTCTGGAGCTAAAGGGATGCTTTAGAAAAAAGCATGTGTAAGTATGAGCAAATGCCTGGTGTAAAATCTACTTGTTTTATGCACACCTTCCACTGTTTTGACCAAGATAGTTGAAAAAGCCTTTGTCATGAATTTAGGCGAATTTCCAATAACAGGTCTTATTTCAACTCTGATTGAGATTAAGACCTCCAATCTGTTGTAAAGGGGCTCACTCCCATTTACAACAGATTGTAAGTGTTACAATCTATTGTATCTCTTTGCAACGGGAGCAGATTGTGACATGCTGCACACAAAATCCACTGCGGTCAAGTGAACGGACACTTGGAAATATGCTGTCAAGCCATCCGACGTTAACTCGTTCTTAAAGATTATCTTTGCACAGACAGGATTACGGTTACAGAGCTGTAGGGGAGGCCCTGAAGGCGAAAAAGATAGAAATGAAGAGAAAAGGAGACATTTTTATTTCTGACCAAACTATTACCATCACACCTATACTGTAACCACAATAAACATTTTAAAATTTACTGGAGATTTTTGGAGAAATACAAAGTCAAAATATATTATAATGCCTATACAGGACAGGTGTTTGTCTCCTTTTCTGGAATTTATTCCCAAATCATGAGAGACTTAGGGTTATTGTTTTGGTGCTCCATTCTCTTATATAGTTAATAGTTTGGTATTTTTCCTATTTCATACACTTTCAATATACAATTCTTGAGTTTTCAAAATAAATTTATTTTTCCTACTTGTCCTGTTATTCCTCCTCCCCCTTCTCTCTTTCTTTTAGTCTTATTCTTCTCCATAATCTTCTTATCATTCGTTCATTAATATTATTGTCATATTATTTTCACCATTGATGAGTCAGAAAGAATACTGGAAGATATTTTTGCATATGATAAGGTTCACTCTACCAGTTTATATTAGATTTAGTTACCATTGATGACCATTACAAAGATTGCAGTTTTATCCAACACTATTACTGAAATTATGACTTTATTGTGTTGTATTTTCTTTTTTAAAAAACAGTTCAAGACCAAAATCATTGTGTTTTGTTTGTGTTAACATTTTTTTTTTTGGTTGCATGTTGTCTGGGATCAACAAATATAGTAATTATCCCAAAAACATGTATGAGCCTTTTAGTTTTTCTCTTGCTGGGATTGCTGCCCTTGTCAGGCCTCGATGGCTGTCTAAGGGCTGCTCCAGGAGTGGCTGTGGCTCAGCGACGGGGGATGCTCGTCCTGAGTGGGCTGGTTTTGCGCTCTTACTCAGCGACGTCGTTGGAGAACTACGGGAAAACTTTTTCTCCACTTTGGTGCAGACTCGTCTCTTATTAAAGCAGAGACGCAAACACAGCATATAACCATTGAAGCAAACATAATCCCACAGTTCATGCACACACACAAGGTGGGGACACACTATAACACGCCAACACTCTTCGCTTGTTGTGAAAAACCTTGGCTTCCACAGGAACAGACAGGTTCCAGCGCCGTGTTGCTTCACAACTCAGAGTTAAAGGATCACACATTCTCCCTTAGCCTGTGTCCCTGTCTCTCCAGTGGCTGTGGGTTCCACATCTCTTAAGGTCAATAACCACTCCACACTAAATGGGCCCATATCTGAATCAATGAATGCAAACATGTTTGCATGAGTACGACTGACGCCAGGTCACGGGTCCGTTCTTCGTACATTGCTTAAAACATCCGAGATCAAATGACACATCCAAGATGATTTCATCCAGCTAATCATGATCCGGCTAATTGGGTTCTTCGAACACACGATTAGTATGGCTGGATTGAGTTATCTGAGAAAACTGCGCGTTCATGCGTTTGTTTAAAAGGGGAAATGTATCGACAGTAGAAACATTGATCAGCAGCGCTGCTATTGGCTGTTCAGCATGGCCAAAGAACGCCCACAGTTTTTCTCCCAAGCAGAACAAGAGCTTTTAATGGAAGGTTATGCTAAATTTGAGTCATTAATTAAATCAAAGTCTGTTAAAGCCAGGAGAGAGGGCTGGCAAAAAGTAGCAGACAAATTAATGCTTAAATACTGTACATAGTAGACGTTTCTATCACTTTCTACAGTATGTATTTGTGCATTTTAATAATTTCATATTTACTTTGTTCTTTTATATCAGAGCCTCCACAGGACCCACTAGAACATGGGGAATAGTAAAAGTGAAATACAAGAATATTCTACAAAATGGTAGCCTGTAATTACTATACTGTATTTTAAAAAGCCACTTGTTAATGCAAAAGATCCAAACTGTGAATATTAACAAAAAAAATCTTTATCTAGAAAAAATTAAGTTCTTCCTTTTCCAAGTCATCCACAGTTTACACGGTAAAACTGTATTGCTCCATGTCTCGATAATCCATCCATAGTTTTTTCTAATACAATATACGGCTCGACAGGAAGCAAGTCTTTCAAAGTAAAACTAAACTTCACAATAATATGGCCTGGACAAATCTTACTGAATATGATAAAAATAAAAAAGCAAACCATCATACAAATAACTTAAATATTTTCTATTTATGGCTCTAACATCACATTTTCCTCTTTAAAAGCCACTGTTAAATGATGTGTTTGTCTGTTTATAACAGCCACCAAGAAAAATCTCTACACTGTCGCGCTGCGCTAAAGGATCCTGTCTATTGCGCAATACGCGATCAATTCGAAAAACTCTGCAAAATATTCTTGCACCTTCTGCAACAGGTTGCTGTCGTAAAAATGGATGACATGACGACAGACTTCCTCATCTCCTCCGCTTATAAAGCTGCGATCTAATCCTGTTTACATGAAATAAACCTGCTCTCGAGCAGGTTTAAGTTGGCGCACATGTTGCTATGACAAGTCCAAGATGAGTTTGGAAGAACCAAACGATCCAAGATCATGTCAAGTCGTCAATCAAATCCAGCTAACTGAGTTAGCGACGTACGAAGAACGGACCCCAGGTCTCCTCTCACGCCAGCCAAATTTACTTTCACAGATACATTAAACGAAATGTATCTGTTGCTGGATGAAAAGTTAGATCAGATCTTTGGCTTAACAATCCTAAAAGAAGATTTAAATTAGCTATGTTGTCTTTTCAGTTCTATACCTGACAGAAAATGGTTTCTTTTCACAATTCATAAAAATTCAAATCTCAAGTGTATAAAACAGTCTCCTCTAACTGAGAGTTTCCATTACTGTTTGTCACTTATTACATTGTTGTATCAAAAAGGAACAGTTTATTATAGAATATGTTTCAATTATTAATGCACAGATGACACCATTGCACAAGACACCATATTTGTTTTTGATCATTTGTATATATAGGTTTAGTCATTGAGGCACTACTAAAATTTCCTTCAGAAAATTCAAAATATTGAACATGTTTCTGAAATTTGGTAAAGTCGACGATGGCGGTGTTTGGGGTGGGTAGGTTAACTGGTTTACTGAATTATTGTGCAAAATTATTATTTTCATTTTGTTTAAATTTCCCTACATTTTATTCCAACTGTTTTTATTGCTTTTATTCTGTTTATATTTTCCAATGTTTTAATCATGTAAATCCCTTTGCATTGTCCTTGAACTGAAATGTGTTATACAAATAAATAAATAAATGTGAGGGGCATCACTGAATGGGAGTGACTGGTTGGGTCTGAACCTCACAGGAAATGTTCTCAGCCACCCAGTTCAGTAGGGACGACATAGCTGTGGAGTCATTGTCAAAAAACAAAACAAAAAAAAAACAAAAACAAAAAAAACATTAAAAGCGTTAAGGTTTCTAGGAAGTTTTTGGAAAACACAAAACAACCTTTTTCATTGCTGTGTTGTGCAATGAGGATTGCCAAGAATATGAAGGATTCTTCTTATAGACCAATGAAAGCTTGCGATGTACTTAATAAATGAAGTAACATACCATGGAGCCATGGAGGCATTAACAAAATGCCAACTATGACATTTTCTCCAGCAAAACCAGAAATGGGAAAAGTATGGTGTTCTCTTGCACAAACTTATTCTGTCATCAGCTAGTAAGTGTTATTCTTCTGTCCTTTAGTATTCACATTAATTTATATACAACCAGCAAATAATGTCTCAGCTTCCTATGCCAGGGCCTTCTGTCATAGAATGGGTGCGTAGTCCAGAAACCATTATTATTGGTTTATTAAAGTATATTTTTTATATATACATATAATTATATTTTTGATCTTTTTGTTTATTCTGCCTTAGGAAAAAAGACTTTGTAAGTTATTGCACATGAAAAACGTTGGTGAATAAAAAAAAAAGTATGCATGCGTAGGAATGGTGTTACTGTTGATAACTGTAGGAAGTATATTTCGTCTTGCTTGTGACACTGAAAATTAAGAGAGTTTTGATTATAAGCTACAGATAAACATAGGCATTACGTGGTCCTTTGACTTAGTATTCTTCAAAAATCTGCAGTAAAATTACTAAATATCTATTCTGGTTATATGTACGTGAAAGTAATAGTTTTGTCAAAAATATAATTTTTTTTTATAGGGTTATGCATCTCCTATTCTTTTCATTTGTGTCTTTCTGCAAGGCACCACTACTGCTCTGTTACCGTAACGCACCACGTATGTGCAAAGCTAATCTTTAAGGGAGAGCTAACATTGGTTGGCTTGTCAGCATATCTGTGAGGTGATTCAGATTCAGGACTAAATATAGAAGTGGCTCAAATGTGACCTGAAAACATCAGCTTTGGGCCAGATCTGAACTAAGCACTTGTCCTAAAGACGTCTGACCTGGTCACTTGACCCACAAACCCCCCCCAAAGGAAACAGATTTGGGCCACATTTGCCTGCAGTAGGAACGAGGCCTTTGATTTAGTTCAAACAATGTCTTATTCCACAGAAGATGAGCCTGAAATATGAAGCTCTTATGACACAGGAAAGTGTTGATTTATATACATGTTAATACTGTCAAGTGGTGTTCTTTAAAGTGCTCATATTTTTTTCCAAGCTTAGATCCGAGTTAGCTTTTGAAATGAATACAGTCTTGTTAATCTCTTGGAATTACTGCGTGTCAATGGACCGTAATTTGGATTTCTGCTTTCAGCCAGGAAGTTTGGTGTGTTTTATAATAGATGCCGCCGCCCCTTGATTGTATAATGGTCCCCAAACACATTTATTTAACTCCTCTGTAATCAGTACCCGATGACATCATGATAGACTTCTGTGAGCTGGCTAATGGTCCATCAGATAACAGAGTCCAGACAGACCGATAAACACAGCAACACCAGACTTATCTAGCATGAGCAACTTGGTTCAAATTCAATTGGGTAATTGCTAATTTTTGTCGAAACCTGTTACTTTTGTTCACTTTTTGTTTGCATTGTTAATTTTGAAAGTTAACCTTTAAAGTTAAGCCTACACACATCTGCAGTAGAAACAAAAAATATATATTTTTCCTGCAAGAGGAAGTAAGGTAAGAGAACAGCAGATAAACGGTCTTTAATGGAGTGCTAGCTGCTACTGCTGTGTGTGGATGTGTAGTGAGAGACAGGAGAGTGACGTGAAAGATAAAATGCGACATGACCGTTCAGACTGTGGACCCTTTGAAAAAATCTGATGCATATCCGAATTAGTACCACATATGAAAGTGGCCCAAATCTGATTTTTTTTTGGGGGGGGGGGTGTGAAAAGATCAGAACTGGGCCGTTCACACTGCTGTGAAAAAGACGGATATGGTTTCACATATGGGCAGAAAGATCGGATTTGGTTTGTGTTTCCCTGCAGTGTGAACGTAGCCTCTGGTTTTATTGTGGTCGTCCGGAGGTGGCCTGAGCTGATGGACCAGGTGGCTCACTTGGAGTTTGTTCTACGTACATTTCCTCCACAAACCTTTCCTTTAAAGTTAGCTCAGTTATTTTGAAATTCCATTTTACTTTAAGTAGGGAACCTTATGTTTCTATTGAGAGGTTGCTAGAATTTCTGATAAATTGGCTTTTAATCAGGCAATAAAACTGAACGGTAGTTTTCCATCCCCTTCAGGGGTGTTTGTCAGGATTCCCAGGGGTTAGACTACTTAGTTTTAAGTTCTTGCAGTCTGTTTATGTTTTGCACCTTTTTTTTTTTTTACACTACTGTTCATCTACAGATTTGGTTCTTGTCATTAGTTAGGAATAAACTATTAAAATCATAATGAACAGAAACTGTTTCTGTTTATCCCTGTTGTCCTGCCTGCCTGTTCTCAGTTTAGTTAGCTAGTTTATTCTTTCATACCTAGTCATTCGCCATGTATTCCTGTTAGACTCTGCTCTCCTCCTATCTGTCAGATCATTGCTCTCTCCCTCCGCTTAATTAACTGTACACTTTTCACCGGCACTATTTTCTCCACCTGTCTTCTCCCCTATTTATTCAATCAGCATAGTCCCAGTCATTGTCAGGTCCTCCGTTATGCAACCCCCGTTCTGGTCTCTGCTCAGTCGTGTTCTTGGTCCCCAATTATCCTGCCTGTTTGCAAGCCTCATTATTTATTCATGAATAAATCACTTTTCTACTCAGCATGCGACTCCCGGACTCTTGCCTGCACTTTGGTCCATCATTCACCTCAAACCAAAATCTGACTGTGTTAGCTTCAGCTTTATCTGTTTGACAGTGTTATGTTTAATTACTTTCCTAATTAGTCATTCGAATATATCTGTATGATTACTAACAGGTTAATCTATCATCGTAAAAATGACATTCTATTCTTAGTCTAAATCTTAATCTCAAAATTAATTTTTTTAACATAAAGCTCTAATTTTCATGAAGTATACATGAAGAGTTCCCTGAAGAATGAATTTACCTTTAATTAAATTGATTGATTTGAGACTGAAAAGGGGAATCTTCATTAATGAAACTGGTATAGTTTTTCCACATGCAACATTTAATGCTCAACAGTGGATGAATCTTTTATACTTTCTACAGTAGAGTGATGACTGATTTTAATGTCTATGCACATCTAAATTTCAGGTCTTGCTGCAGATTCTCAATTAAAACTATACCTATACTTTAACTTGGCCATTCAAACATATGAATATGCTTTGATCTAAACCATTCTGATTCTCACCCTGGCTGTCTTTATGGTTTTTGTGCAGCTGGAAGCTTAGCCTCCGCCCCTGTCTCAAGTCTTTTCCAGCCTCTAACAGGTTAGCCTCCAGGATTTTCCTATATTTAGCTCCATTGAACTTCCCATCACATCAGACTGGCTAAGCTGTCCATGCTGAAGAGGCGTCCCCACAGTATGATACGGCAACCATGTTTCATCATGTGAATGATGGGGTTTTTCTTGGTTTTGACTGCTGCTTGTTCACTCACAGAACAGCTGGATTTATGCTGTCAGTAAATTACACACCGGTCTACTCGAGGGATTTCTGAAGGCACTTTTTTTGCACTGGGTTTACAAACCTTTGCACAGAATTTACATTTTGTACAAATTGTAGAAAATTGCACTTTAATTCCCTTCCAACTGACAATTGTGTGCTACTTTGTGTTGCACTATTGTACAAAATCCACATAAAACCCACTGAGGTCTGTGGCTGCATGCCAAAAAGATCAAGGGGTGTAAATACTTCAGAAAGGCACGGGGATTACTTCCCACCTGTAGGATGGAGAATGGAGACAGCAGCGCCCTCTGCAGAGCCAAGGAGGGAGTGCACGCTGATGCGATACAGCGTTTCAGGTTCCAGGTCGTTGAAGCAGTAATTGCTGGTGGATTCAGCCACAGTTTCCTGTTTTGTTCGCTTGTCTAAACACAGAGTCAGAGTCCATGTTCACACCAGTTAAAGTCTTTTTGTTGAGTACAATCTTTCGGAGATTACCTTTAACGGACTGTATGACGACACGGTATCCGTCAACGGCAGACACTGGTCTCCAGGACAGACAAATGCTGGACTGGTCTGACCTGACCACGCTGATGCTGCTCACACGTAGACTGGCTGCAGGGACAGACACACACACACATCCTGATCAGTGGAGGCAACAGGCAATGGGTCACAGATGAACTAGAAAACCAGGTGACACCTGCCAGGACAACAGACGGTCATCGTTTTCTATTTGTTGTTACTTCTTTGTCTTTCAGTTGTTGGAAACTGATGTCATATACCGTTTTTATCCCCCATTTAGACAAACCACATCTTGGTTTTTCGGTGTATAGTAGCTTGCTTTTAACTTTTGTTCCGAGTTCAGTTTGTGTTAGCAACATTTCTGTATTTTATGGGTATTTTCCCTCTTTTATTCGACAGAGCATATTTCTCTGTTTGCTTAGTTGAGCCTCTGCTCTGATTACACACCTTTGGTCAGTGATCAGGCCCAACATAGTTGCGCTAGGCTTTTGCCCCAAACAAAGGGATTTTAACGTTATAACGTATAGAGTTTCTTTAGAAAAAAATATAGCTTGCAGAGATTGTTTGAACTATAAGTTATTTGGTTTACTTTTACTTTTCAAGTAAGGTAAGAAGAACAAATTTAATTCCAAAGTATAATATGTTTTTGAGAAAGATCTTCCCATTTCCAAAGTGAGCCAGTAGATTTTTTTTTTTAAACACACCTGTTTATTTCCCTTTAAATTCGGTTGTTGAGTATAGAGGTTGTGTTATTAAACAACCCAATCCTCTCTGCCTATGCCAAACAGCCTTTGATGGCAGCAGTGTGATGGCGTGGGCCAGGAGGAATAATTAGTCTTGTCCTGATTGGAGGTAAATTCAGTGTAGAGACACAGCAAAAAGAGACTGTGAAAGCCAAATCCCGCTCTTAGAGACTCGGTTCACTGATCCAACATGGCCTGCCTTCAGTCTTGACTTTAACGTCCAGAAGTTCAATCATTCAATAAATAACACTTAGGAGTCCATATGAGAATAAATGCTTTTCATGGGCTTAGCCTACGCCCTCAATTCTTGTCATCAAACAAACACATTCTCCTCTAATGTGGAATCATTTATGGAGATATCTTAAATGTCTTCAACATTATGAGCTTTATTCCCAGGAAGCATTACTACAACATAGATTTAATCAACTTACAAATGTTCCTATTTTTTTAGGTGATGGGTTATATGAAGTACAATGAAAATGTTTAAACATTTTCATTGTACTTCATATAACCCATCAAGTACATATAAGTGGTGTTCATTTAGGGTCAGGGTTAGCCTGTCTTTCAAACCTGCACAATATGCAGTGTTTGTGTTGCAAAAAAAAAAAGAAGGCTAAATTCATAATACCAGGGATAAAAAAAAAAAAAAAAAAATGAAGATTAGGATCTAAAACTGTGAGTGAAGGAAATGGGTGATGGGTTAGCCCCCAGTCGCCCCAGGGTGCTTCCACTGGCCAGCTGTTTGCTAAGGCTGCAGTATTTCACTCACCGGTTTTGCCTTGAGCTGAGCTGCTGCCTCCCTCTCTGTTGCGATACTCGGCGGTGACTAAGATGCTGTAACGCGTATCTGGCTGTAACGACTCCAGCACCACCCGCTTACGGCCACCTGGCACCGACACCTGTAGACGATAAAGCGCTCTCTCAGGTCTCCCCACACAGGCAGGGGGATTTGTAGTTTCTCTCTGACAACACAGTGATTTGTGCTCTTTTTGCTCGAAGCACAGAACAGCCGAAAGTAATATTTAAAGGCGGCTCACAGTCCTGTCCTGGGTGTCGGCTCCTGTCAGCGGCGTGTAGGACACACGATACTGGAGGACGTGAGCGTTTGGAGGAACCCAGCTGACCACCATGCTGACTGCGGTCTCCTCTGAGACGGACACAGAGGAGGGGCCTCCGCCTGACACTGCAGCAACAAAGAACATTACAGGTTTGTCAGTTTCTGACCAAATCAGAAAGATAAGATGTTTTTTTACAAGCATGCTGAATGCAAAGCCCGACGACAACCTGAGTGCCCCCGTTTGGTTGTGTGTTAAATGCTTGTGGAAGGAATGTTTTGCATGACATTAGTATACAGCACATGCTCATCAACCTCATTTAATACCAAAAATGGTTGAAATTAAGTTTTGTTTGTGCTCTCCCGTTGATTAATGTGTGGAATATGTTAGAAAAGGTTTAAATAAAGACAACTGCTCATACCCATCTGCTTTCAGACCAAACACCTTTTGAGCATCAAAAAGGCATCCAACGCCTCAACTTGGACATTCAAAAGTGATGTACTTAATTGTATTTTCTTGAAACACAGTGAACAAACATCCTCTGGTGTGTTGTGTGTCTCTGCATATTGTATATCTAGTGATGGTGGGCCACCATGACCAGAAATGCCAGGGCCATTTTTTGATCCCAGTCCAGTCCTGATCTTAAGCTCTTACGTTCTGATAAGTCCAACTGTATTTGAACCTATCTTGTCAACATCTGTGTACAGCCTTCTCTGGCAAACATGGAAGTAATTCCTTCATTCACAATATATTAGGGAGTTAAACAGTTTAACAAAAACAACCACGCCTCCCTTGAATTCACTGCTGATGCCTCTCTCCCTGTGCATGGCTGTACATGTATGCATCCTTCTTTGAGAGCTGCAACTGAAGATCTAGTTATTAAATATCTGTAAATATTATAATGATTTGACTTTGAGATTATTAAAATACCATACTACGAAATTATGAGAAGTTTGTAGAAAGAGGACTCAACCATGCTTGGCTCTTATCTCTCGTCTTCTATTGCCTCAGAAGTAGTAGAGAGCTGTAGTCCAAATCTACACAATCCCTTTAATTAAAACTTTTTACACTTACACCTTTGGTTACACTATGCCATGACCTAAATTATAAATTGTAGTTGCTATGAGAGATTCATTGGTTAAAAAAAGACTAAACACTGTCTCACACCGGGGAAGCAAAGCATATTGAAATGGTGGGTGGTTTAGAACAGCAGTCCTCAAACTGGGGTCCATCAACCATGGTGGGGGTCTGTGACACACATGCTGTCAGGCCTGAGGAGGCACTGCTGAGGATTCATCAGGGTTAAGTAACACAATAGACAAATATTTAACTCTGTCCACTTGATCAAGGTAAAAGCCAAATCTAAAAAGCTAAAATCAGGAAGTATAACAACTGTTACATAGAGTTTGGCTTAATTGAGAATGAAGATCTAATCTCCACCAAATCTCTAATATTAGGTGTATTTATATGTATTTTTAAAAACATACATACATACATCCTAATGTATTTAACAGTACCAAAAGCCGTTTAAAAATACTATCAGCATGAGGAATTTAAAGCGGTCGTTGGGAAAATAAAAAAAAAATAAAAAAAAAATAAATAAAATTAAAAAAAATCGTACCGCTGCTAATGGGTTTAGAACATATACACAGTGTGTAAATAAAGGTGCAGCACTTACAGGTACTGTATCGAATGGCCACAGCTTCACTCTGAGCTCCATCTCCATAAAGTGCAGACAGAGAGATTTGGTATTCTTTATCCTCCTCCACGCCCTCCAGGATCGCCCCTCCATTGTCTCCGTTCACCTTCAGCTGAAACCCGCATGAAACCAATTTATTCATTTCATTCAACTAAAACTCACAAACGAAACAATGTTAAGAAATGTTAGACTGTGTAAGACAGTGAGGTCAAGGGTCAGCAAGGTGAACTGAAGAAACAGCCTCAGTCAACAGTTCCAGCTTCTGAAGACTTTCATTTGCAACATTATTCTGAACACTCCTCTTTTCTTCCTCCTGGGGTCCGTTCTTCGTACGTCGCTAACTCAGTTAGCAGGATTTCATTGTTGACGATTTGGCATGATCTTGGATCGTTTGGTTCTTCGAAAGATTTCCTGCACTTGTTGTCATAGCAACATGTGCGCCAGCTTAAGCCTGCTCTCGAGCAGGCTTATTTCATGTAAACAAGATTAGATCACTGCTGTATAAGCGGAGGAGCTGGGAAGTCTGCCGTAGCCATGTCCATTTTTACGACAGCAACCTGTTGCAGAAGGTGCAAGAATAATTTGCAGAGTTTTTCGAATTAATCGCATATTGCGCAATAGACAGGATCCATTTAGCGCAGCACGACAGTGTAATTGTAGAGAGATTTTCTTGGTGGCTGTTATAAACAGACAAACACATCATTTAACATTGGCTTTTAAAGAGGGAAAAGTGGTGTTAGAGCCATAAATCTAAAATATTTAAGTTATTTGTATGATGGTTTGCTTTTTATTTTTATCATATTCAGTAAGAAGATTTGTTCGGGCTATTTTATTGTGAAGTTTAGTTTACTTTGAAAGGCTTGCTTCCTGTCGAACCGTATATTGTATTAGAAAAAAACTATGGATGGATTATCTAGACACGGAGCAATACAGTTTTACCGTGTAAACTGTGGATGACTTGGAAAAGGAAAATTTAAATTTTTTATGGATGAAGATTTATTAATTTTTTTGTTAAAATTCCCAGTTTGCACGTGTCCTTTACTTCCCGTATCTAAGGAATGACACTGAAATTTGGATCTCTTGACATAACAAGTGCCTTTTTAAAATAAAGTATAATAATTAAAGGCTACCATTTTGTAGAATATTCTTGTACTTCACTTTTACTTGTTCCCATGTTCTAGTGGGTCCCGTGGAGGCTCTGACATAAAATAACAAAGTAAATATGAGATTATTAAAATGCAAAAATTAATACTGTAGAAAGTGATAGAAACATCTACCATGGACAGTATTTACGCATTAATTTATCTGCTGCTTTTTGCCAGCCCTCTCTCCTGGCTTTAACAGATTTTGAGGTGTTTTAATTAATGACTCAAATTCGGCATAACCTTCCATTAAAAGCTCTTGTTCTGCTTGGGAGAAAAACTGTGGGCGTTCTTTGGCCATGCTGAACAGCCAATAGCAGCACTGCTGATCATTGTTTCTACTATCGATACATTTTCCCTTTTAAACAAACGCATGAACGCGCAGTTGTCTCAGATAACTCAATCCAGCCATACTAATCGTAAACAACAGGTGTGTTCGAAGAACCCAATTAGCCGGATCAGGATTAGCCGGATGAAATCATCTTGGATGTGTCATTTGATCTTGGATGTTTTAAGCAACGTACGAAGAACGGACCCCTGAGCTTCCAAGAGCTCACTGTTTTATAATCAAGTGGAAACACACCTGCACTTGAGTAAACAGGGAAAAGGAAAAACACATGAAAACTAAATAGAAAAACAAAAATAAAATTATTAATCTGATTTACAAACTCCTCTGTATAATACAATGGTCTGCAAAATAACCCACGTAATACAAGAGAAGTCAAAAAGTTACTTTAAAGAAAAACAAAGCAATACTCCAAAAGAAACTCTCTAATTGGTAGAACCCAGCCAGACAATCAGTGACATCATTCAGACATTTAAGCAGGAAGTACTGGGCCGGCCCCTCCCATACTCCTGCAGATCTACAAGGACAAACAATTGTGAGTAAAAAGGTAAACAAATATCATGAATATACTTTGAAACCAAATAAACAAGTTCAACCAATAATCCAGTGGTAGCTTTAACCTAAACATAGATGGAAACTGCAACCTAATGCTAACACAAACAAACCCGGGATAGTAAGTGGAGCAGAGCTGCAAACTAATGTTTAAATTTAAGCAATATGGCCAGCTACAGAAAGTAGATGAATCAGAAATAAGACAAAAGGTGAACACAAACTGAACCACTTTGTCACAGACTGTCATCCAGCAGACACTCAAAGCTTCAACTTTCCCTCCTCACCTGCCTCAGATCTCCTTCACTTAAGGAGATCCATTTGATGAGGTAATAGACCACATCATCTGCTGCTGCCCCCCAGCGCACCGTGATTTCACTGCCGGAGAAGTTGGTCACCCTGAGGTCTGATGGAGAAGGCACCTTCACTGGCAGAGAGGAACAGGCGGTGAAGAAAACCACACAAAGAGGAATCCGACTCAGCGTGTGTGTGTGTGTGTGTGTGTGTGTGTGTGTGTGTGTGTGTGTGTGTGTGTGTGTGTGTGTGTGTGTGTGGGCTTACATGTTGTGACGTTACTGGTGAGTGAGGCAGACAGGCCTTGTGGGTAGTGAGACTGGACTGACACCAGGTAACTGGACAGAGATGAAAGGCTCTGCAGCAGCACAGAGTTCTGACCTTTGACCTCCATCTGGACAGATCATAGCAGACATTATTCACTTGCAGAACGTTCTGTGCCTGTTCTCTATAAAGTACTTATGTTATTGTTATAAGCATTTAGCAAACAGCCATTGAAACGTAGATGAGTGCAGAAATGCATATTTCTAATGTTCAACTACTAAATGCAACAGAAGATTAGAACCGGCGTACCTGGGTTCCTGTATCAAACCCAGCTGTATTGTTCAGTATTACTTTTAAGACGCTTGTTGATGATTTATACCAGTAATCAATGAAGAAGGTTCCCTGATGTGACATTTCCAGCTTGGCCCACCTGTTCTCAGCTACTAGAAACTCATACACTTTAAATTTGTGAAGTTTTATTTTACCCCATTATTAGCTTCAAAAAGGAAACTGTGTTCCTTTTTAAATACAAAGCTGGAGATTTTTTATTGAAATGATGGAAATTCTCCATGGGTTTTTGTTCCTCCTTAAATGCATCAGATACATTCAAAGCCTCAACAAAGGCTACGTTCACACTGCAGGGAAATTCAACCCAAATCCAATCGTTTCGCCCATATGCGACCCATATCTGTCTTTTTCATAACAGAGTGAACGGCCCAGTTGCTATCTTTTCACCCCCACAAAAAAATCTGATTTGTGCCAATACCATATGTGGTACTAAGGCTACATTCACACTGCAGGTATTGATGATTTTTTGCATCCCGCGTGTGCAGATAACAGAAGGAGACGTCACACAGTGCACTGTTTACTAAAGGAATAGTGATTATAATTGAAGTCTAGATGTGTTCCATAAAATTTTGTTAAAAAAGACCCTCAAAAATAAAATAAAATGTGGACACTGGCCGGCATCTCTCCTTGTTATTAGAAAGTTGCTGAGCAATGGAAGCCGATATTAAGACCACATCATAGCAAGACAAAATAAGGTTAGAAGAAAGCAGCACAGCTATTAATAACAGTCCTCTATGGAGCGCTAACTGCTACTACTGTGTGTGGATGTGGGGTGATAGACAGGAGAGTGATGTGAAAGACGGAGAAAATCCGACTTGACTGTCCAGACAGCGGCCGCTTTGGAAAAAAATTAAAATAAAATCATACAGAAGTGGCACAAATCGGATTTGAAAAGATCGGAATTGGGCCGTTCACACTGCTGTGAAACAGACGGATATAGGTCACATGTGGGCAGAAAGTGTGAACGGAGCCTAATTTGGATACGTATCAGATTTTATTCAAAGCGCCCGCGGTCATGTCGCATTTTATCCGTCTTTCACGCCACTCTCCTGTCTCTCACTAAACATCCACACACAACAGCGCTCCATAAAAGGCCATTGTTAATAGCGGTGCTGCTTTCTTCTTACCGTCTCGCTTTGATGTGGTCTTAATATTGTCGGTTCCTATTGCTCAGCATCTTTCTAATAATAGCACGGGGAGATGCTTGCCGGTGTCTGTTTGTTTTTCGAGTTTTTTTAACAAAACTTTACTGAACACTAGTGGAAACAATCACAATCACCATTACTTTCGTAAACAGTGCGCTGCCGTGTGACGTTTCCTTCTGTTATCCGTGAATGCGGGTCATTTTGCCGTCTTCAACCATTCGGGCAGAAGTCTGATGGAGGTTGCGTTTTATAGTAATATGAATGGCCACCTAAAAATACCCGATTTCAGCAAAAAAATCGGAACTGAGCATCAAGACCTGCAGTGTGAACATAGCCTTAATGATTTTTGCACCAGTGCTGAAGATTTATTTATAATGAGGTGTCTTGGTGTTTTTGTCAAAAATACATAACATACACCAGTCTACCATGACAATATAATAACTGAGAAGCAAAGTAAGAATTTTTTTTGGTTTGTTTTTGTCTTTTTGCAAAATTATCACTATCAGGTTCCTTCCTAGCATATTGGCAACTGGCAGCAAACATTTTTTCCTCGCTCTCCGTACTGTCGTATAAATTTACCATGATAAATAAATGTTCCCACATATAATGTTACATTTTCCTGCAGTGGAAAAAAAAAACAAAGCTGTAATAACCTGGTTGCAATTGTCTCCACCCCTTAAGTAAAGCTTAGTTAAAGCATTTTCTCTTCTTTGGAGTCTATAATTATACCACAAGTATATCTCAGAAAACGTCTCCAAATCTATTAGATCCATCTTTTTTCAGCAGCCTTCTTTATGTGCTTCCACAGATTGTCTATCAAATTTACTTTTGGATTCTGGCTAGGCCCTTCCAAAACTTTGTTTTTCTCTGACGAAGTTGGTTTAGATAGAAGACTGGTTCCACTGTGATCCTAAAAAATCAAGTTCCTCTTTATCTTTAGGTTTCTAACAACAATTGGATTGGTATTTAGAATTGTTCTTGACTTTATCCACTTAAAAAAAACTCAGCTCCTTTTAAGCTACCACCCCCATTTTAACTGTCAACAAGATGCTCTTAAAGTGATATTTTATTGTGCTAAACATACTCTATAACTGTTGTTTGATTTTAAGGATATTAAGGTAGGTGACGTGCGTATGTGTCTATCGGCAGGCCTGGGAACGTCTCAGGATTTCTCCAAAGTAGCTGGAGGAAAAGTTAGGATGATTCCAAGGACCCAAATAAAGAAAATGTTAAATATGAGTTTTCAGGATGATTTTGAATTTGTCCTCACGGGGCTCAATATTTGTGACAGCATTCCTGTGTCTGGGGAGAGAAAAGTCTCCGGTGGTTCCCGTTAAGTGGAAGATGACGAGCGTGAGCGCTTTATGCTGTTCCTCATCTTAAAAGCAATGATTCATCTTGAAAGCAGTGATCCTAAAACAGATGCTCTCCATCTCAGCTAAATGAACAAAGTAATATGTCCCTTTGAGGTAATCTGACCAATAAGGAAGATGAAACAGAGAACTTGTGCAATTTTAAGACAAATGCAGCTTTATTGTAGGGACTTTGCATTTGAGAGCAACATCATGAGACATCTAGACCTAAAACCAGTGCTGCTGGGGGTTTCTGAGGCTGGTTAAGGACATAAAACATTGAAGCAAAAGGAGGAATTCAACACAATGAGGTTGGTGTTTCACCTGCTTAATGTCGCTGCCATGGTTGGTGCTGTAGGTGATTCTGTGGCCTGGGACGTCCGCAGCACCAGGGACCCAGCTCACCTTTATCATACTGTGGGTCACCATCGGGAACTGAATCCCAACTGGAGCTGGGAGGGGTACTTTAGGATCAGGAGGGACGATGAGTTAGGAAAAGTAGGACAAAGTGAAAAAAAATATGACTGGTAAAATAATGCATTTGGAAGACAGAGGAAGGAAGAGGCATATGGGAATGCTTAGGGGATCACTTACATGTGCGGGCAAGCGAAGTGACCGGATCACTGGGATCTTCATCATAGAGAGCATAAAGTGTGACAGAGTAGTCCGTATCTGGCAGCAAGCCTGAGAGGTCAACCACTGTCTGCCCTGCGCTGAATTTCTCCTTTCCATAAATATTACAAAACATTTAATTAGTGGCCAGTTAATCAAGTACTAACGTAATGTCAGATTAGAAAAAGGCTGAATTGTCCAGCTTCCAGTCCATCTTGGACAACGTCTCACACCCTCTCCACGACACACTGGCCCAGCAGAGGAGCTCCTTCAGCAGAAGACTCCTCTTACCCAGATGCACCACAGAGCGCCACAGGAAATCATTCCTGCCTGTGGTCATCAATCTCTACAACGCCTCCCTCAGTGATTCAGACCCCCCCGCTCTGTAATTGACATTTAGTCATTATTTTGCACTGTTTTTGTACATCGTCACTAACGAAAGTAATTCCCCTCTGGGATTATTAAAGTATTTCTGATTCTGATTCCAATCGTTAGTAGTTGGACAGAACAAGAAGAAACTATATTTAAGGGACAAGCTTGTACATTTTTATTTAGATCTTTGGTGATTGGTCATATATTTCCTTGTAGTACAAGTTTTTCTTGGCAATTGGAAAGTAAGTTTATTTCCACTGTTACATTTCAAAGTAAAATGCATTTGTGACGTTTCAACACCAATCAGCTTATTCTGCTATAGAATTTTGTGTTGTCATTTGATTCTTGATTTATTGCAATTAATAACCAAAGTTTGATTAAATTAGATATATGTGCAATTCAGCATTTTCTTGGGTTTAACAAGCAGGGGGCTTAGAAGAGGATGGGAGAAACCTGTCTCTTCCTCTGAATACTGGTCATCAGCTTGGTCAGACACTGCTGTGCGCGACAACGACTCAGTAGGTGAGGGCAGGACAGTGGGCATCCTCTCCACTTCCAGATTGTGGGGGTGGTCTCTCATAAGATCCAGTCTGTGACGGTAAGCATTAGCATCTTGGAGGATAGCATTGGGTGCCAGACTGTGGAGATACCCACTCCAAAATCTCATCTGGACATCAGTCTGCCTTAAGATTGATTCCAGTGATGACACACCCTGATGTTCCTGTGAGGAAGATGAGCCCAGACCATGACGCTGCCTCCGCCGGAAACTGTTCGGCATTGGCAGAGAGATTTTGGCTGTTTTTTCATCGGTACCGCCCACATTTTCTACTCTCTTTTGCTCACGATTTTGGCGGCACTTAGGGGACATTTAAATTTGTTTTTGTTGTGCTGGGTGGAAACAAGGCAGGCAGATAGTTGTGGCAGTGAGATTTCCAGTGGTTCCAACACAATTTACAGCTAAACTAATGTGAAATAGTTACGTGAAGAAGATTTATATTTGCCCACCTTAGTTCTCAGGAAAATTGTAATTACTGATTTTTTTTTTCTTCTGGTTTGGTTGAGTAATTTCTGATGTAAGAGTTTCCTGTCCTACCTCCTTAGCGTCATCAGGCTCTCCGTCGCTGAGTGCTGAGTATAGGATCATGTAATGAGTGGCACCGGGAGCCGGACTCCAGCTGACTTTCAGAGTGCTGTAAGAGGAGGGCGTCACTTCCAAGTTGGCCGGCATGGCCAGAGGCACTGGAGGGAAGGTAGAGCGAAGAGTGACAACGAGGAGAGGAAGTAAATGCATCGTAGTACTCAGATGCTTTTTGTTGCTATCATTGGTGCTCGTGCTTCAACGATGTGTGGATCATTTTTGGTCCGTTTTAAACATGCTTTAAGGTCAGGCACTGGTTTCGATAGCCACCCTGCAGAGGACTGACATAAAACAAACTACTTCCTCAGCTCAGGAATCTGCCCATAAAGACTGCAATCTGTCCCCAGAGTTCAATAAACCGGAAAAACAAGAAAACTCAACCGTGGAAATGAGATAAATAGTAAAATCTGAATTATAACCAGCATGAATAAGGTTGTGTGTTACTCTGGTTCAAAACAGCTTTGATGAACCCAAAGTATATGTCATTTTAAAGCCATCCAAATTGTTTAATAAAATTACATTATGTATCAGTTTATTTTATCAATGTGTTGCTTGCTGATTCCAAAGCACTTAACCAGTTCATCTTTTTTTCTGCACAAACTGAATAAAATAACACTGAGTGATAAACTGAATAACACTGAAAAGATTTTACAAATCTTTTATCGAGCCAGTTTGATCATTTTGTCTTATCTCCATTTATTCCAATCTTTCTGTACAAAACAGAAACTGTCCAAAGCTGTAGAGGTTTCCAGTAAAGCAGGTGCTACCCAGCAGCCTTCTTACATACAAACTGATGACAGATGACTTTCAAAGAGAACTTAATCAAATATTTCCAGTTTCAATAACTCACCTTTTAAGAAATGTATTCTTCTTCCTTCAGGAAGCAGATACATGCTCCCTTGAACCAGAAATCAAACCTATAGATACTCTTTTATTCCGCGTGCAATTACTGCAATCAATCTGCACAGTTCTTCATTTGACTTTGATCTTTGAGCGCTTTATTTGACTTGTGTTATTGTTTAAAAGCAAGTTTATTTCCACTTGTCTCTTTTATATCTGTGAATGCAACCGCTTGGACTGATGTTGCTTTTACTGTTATTATGTCAGTTGTCTGAGGGACAGTAAAAGCTTTCTAAAACTGAAGTATGATTTGTTTGAATTAGACTGAAATAATTCTCTACCTTTCTTTCTTAATGACCAATAGATTCAACTTCCATACGTAAAAAAATTGTTTTTGATTGTTCCTGAATAGAGACCAAAAACATGACTGTTAGGTTAATTGGCTTCTCCAAATTGTCCTGAGGTGTGAGTGTGTGTGTGAATGGTTGTTTGTCCTGTTTGTCTCTGTGTTGCCCTGCGACAGACTGGCGACCTGTCCAGGTGAACCCCGCCTCTCGCCCAGTGAACGCTGGAGATAGGCACCAGCAACCACCGCGACCCCATGAGGGAATAAGCGGTTCGGAAAATGGATGGATGGATGTTCCTGAATATGATGTTTAATAGCCCCCCCCCCCCCCCAGAAAGTAGTAGCAGTGATGCTCACATGTCGTAACAGTTCCTCTGAGTGCCAAGCCAACGCTGTTGGTGTACACAGGGAATATGGAGACGTGATACAGTGTCTGAGAGGAGAGGCCATCAAGCAGAACCGTGGACTCAGAGCCTGATAACACCACCTGCAGACACGGGTTTACTGTCAGATGAAGAAACGTGTATATAGTCCTTTACATGCATTTTGAAATCCTTTTCGCCAAAACGTAATTATTTCTACAACAACACAATCAACCTAACATGTACTGTAATCCTTATAAGGTGTTCAGTACCTTATAAGGTGTGATGTAAGAGTATATCTGACCTCCTGCGGACTCTGACTCTCAGCGCTGTGGTAGACCACTCTGTACTGCTGGACCGGCTGGGCTGGATTGGTCCAGTGCAGCTTCACCTGTCTGGATCCAAGCTGGGAAAACCGCAGATCAGTAGGACTGGGAATGGAGAGGGTTGGTGCTGTCGTGGGCCCGGGCACCAGTCCTATAAACACAACAAATCACAGCTGGCTCTGTTAAGTCAGTTTGAGCATGCAGACAGACCATCAGACAGCCAGACTGAAACGAAGGCTACGTTTTGAGATGCCTCGGTCCTTTATCCTCCCGCACAGGATGTGAACCAGCCGAGCCACCAGTTTGCTGAGCAGGGGGAAGTCATTCACGTTGTAGACGTTCAGATCGACCGGCTCGGATGCCACCTGTCTCAATTCAGCTTCATCGGCGTTTTTCACACCTGAAGGACACAAACTTGTAAAATGAATCGATCTCTTCGGCACATGGAAGGTTAGAAAAGCCATCTGAGCAGCGGCAGAGTTAAAAATGCCAAGACCAATTACTAGAGAATAAAAAAAACACCCAACAAACACAGGGGCATGATGTTATGGAATAAAAGCTCACAGTGCATCTGGAAACTATTAAAGAAATCCACTTTTTACCATTTGGATTTTAGAAATATAAAATATCGAATGTAAGAAATTCAATTCAATTTTATTTATATAGCGCCAATTCATGAAACATGTCATCTCAAGGCACTTTCCAAAGTCAAATTCAATCAAATTATACAGATTGGTTAAAAAAATGTCCTTTCTAAGGAAACCCAGTTAATTGCATCAAGTCTAGACAAGCAGCATTCACTCCTGGAGAAGCATAGAGCCACAGGGAGAGTCGTCTGCATTGTACATGGCTTTGCAGCAATCCCTCATACCGAGCAAGCATAAAGCGACAGTGGAAAGAAAAACTCCAGCAGAACCAGGCTTGGTGTGAACGGCCATCTGCCTCGACCGACTGGGGGTTAGAGAACAAAATTTATTTTTTAACTAAATTCTACACACAATAAGCCACAAAAAGTGAAATGAATGTTTGTTTCATATTTTTAATTAATAAATATAATAGAACAAACATACATCCCATTTGCTTAATATTTAGCTTAAGCACCTTTGGCTGGAGGTCTTCTAGGGTATGTCTCTACAACCATATGACACCTGTCTTCAGGTACCTTCTACCATTCTTCTCAGCAGATGCTCCCAAGCTCCGTCAGGTTGGATGGGTGGTGTCGGTAACCAGCCATTTGTCAAACCTTTCCACGGATGTTCATTCGGATATAAAATTGGGTTCTGGTTGGGCCACTCGCAATCATTCACAACCTGGTCCTGCAGTCTGTAATCTTGGGAGTGTGCTTCAGGTCTCTCTTGTTTGTTTAGAGGATAAGATGACAACAAACAAGCAGACACCCAGACCCCGCTTGAAGATGATCGTCTACAAAGCATAATGCTACCACCACCATGCCCCACAGGTAGGATGTAGTAAGTGAGGTGATGAGCACTGCCTGTTTTTACTCATTTCTAAAGGTACGTTTTTTGCAAGATGGAGGAGAGCGACCATGTCTGTCTGGCCACTCAGCCATAGGTGGACTCCATTAGTTCTGGATAAACTCCTGGGTGGTTGTTCGATCTTCGTAGGGGAGAACCTGAACTCTACTGGGCTTTAGGTCATCTCAAATAATGAAGACCACAGTGCTTTTTGGGACCTTTATTGTTCTGAAAAATTGTGGTTTGATACTTTCTAGAGTTTGATGATATAAGATCATCAAACTCTATAAGATCTCCCTGTTTGACTGCAGAAAGCAGTCAAACAGGGAGATCTTATATCATTTAGCACAAGGGGACTCCAGTGTCTGCTGTAGAAACATCTAAAGGCTGATCAGATGTAACAGGATGCAGCTGAGCTCCCTTTGCTAGTCTGAAAAGTCGCCTAGATGTGATTTTCTTTGTTTTTTGTTTTTAACATGCAAGCATATTTTTTAAGTTGCAGGACTGTCAAACTTTTTTCACTTGGTCGTTCTGGGGTATTACGTGAGCGTTGAGGGGAAAATGAACAACAGCATAATAACATGAGTAATGTGGGAAAAAAATTAAGCAGGGTGAATACTTTCAGGGTGAACTGTAACATCTGCAAAGCTACAAAAATCTATCACCCTCACCTACAGCGATGATTTCCACGCCTGCATTCTTCAGCCGGTTAGCTGCTGCAATGGCATCGTCCTGAGACTTCCCATCAGTCAACAGGACCAAGAAAAATGGTGCGTTGGCTCTAGCCCCTGCCTCAGGCTTCATGTTTTCCTCCATGACGTGGAGCAGTGCCTGTCCTAGGAGGAAGCTGGCTGGTTACACACCGCCAGACGTGCAGTGTCGAAGCTGAACACGGTGCCGGCTCCCTTACCTGTAAACGTGTTTCCACCTTTATATCTGAAGTTCCTCACCGCCTCTAAAAGCTGGTCTTTGGTTATGAAGTTATTGAGGTGCCACTCTGTGCGAGGGTCTCCACTGTACTGGGTCAGTCCTGTGGCAGACACACCGTATTTATCCATCGCTAGGTTTTTCTTTTTTTTTTTTTTTTTTTTTTAGAGGGTGTAGATTCAGACAGAACAGTTTCCTTTCTGATTACAGACAGATCCTCACCAATCTGAATGTGATTTGGTCCAATGTTGAAAGGTGTCACCAGACCCTCCAGGAAGTCTCTGACCCGCCTGAAGTTGGTGCGTCCAATGCTCCACGAGCCGTCTACCAACAACATGATGTCTGCCGCCAAGTCGCTGTCACACTCGTACGGTTTCCCCGGAGGAATCACTAATTACGAAGACAAACATGTATTTAGTCAGGTCAAATATCACAGAACAATGACGTAACAATACTTCCTGAACCTAAAACTGCATTTTCATTTCATTAATCCCACCTCTGACCCACCTCGTCTTGGCAGTCTTGCCAGCTGAGGTGCAAAGCCATGTCTCTGTATATAAGCAGTTTTGCCATTGTCTCAATTTTCAGACACCTTGAACAGTGCTCCATGAGATGCTCAAAGCTGTTTTATAACCCAACCCTGCTTTAAACTTCTCCACAACTTTCTCCCTGACCTCCTCGATGTGTTTCTTGGTCTTCATGATGCTGTTGATTCACTAAAGTTCTTAGGAGAACAGAATGGCTGGATTCATACTGAGATTCAATTATCCAGAGTTGGACTATTCACTAATAAGATAAGGACAGAAGGAAATTAGTAACTGTAAATTGTACTAAATCTAATGGTATGGGATTAAAAGGGCTGAATGTAAATGCACGCCACACTTTTCAGATTTCTATAAGTACATATCTTAAAACTATGTATCAATATTTTGTGTTTGTCCGACACATAAAACATCAGTAAAATCCATTGAAGTTTGGTGCTGGAATGTGACGAAAAGTTTAAGAGGAGAGAGTTTTTATAAAGCAGTGGAAACACAACACAAACATACGTTGATAGGAACTTGAGCGGGTTTCTGAGTCTGTGAGGGTCCTGGAGGAGAGAGAAAACATGTACCCTCCAGCTACCCAGTATGGCCTGTCATTATCCCCTACCTGTGAACACTGTCATCCTCCACCAAACCAGCACTTACTGTTCCGAAACATCATGTTTTTAGCATGCGTTTCTTATATTTAAAGCTGAAGTAGGACACTATGCCTATGAAGTATGACATTTCCTGCTTAAAAAAAACTTTTTCTTGTCAGTACAATTATGCTTGGGTTAGAATAATGCATTGATTTATTCATAAACTGAGGCTGGAAAATACAATTCTCCCACATTTTGTGACCGCCAGAAAGCAAAACATTTTTTTTTACTTCCTGTGCAGAAAATTGAGTGTTTGGGAGTTTTCCAGCTGGTGTTTTACCCTGCTTCATCCCCTGCTCCTCCTTGCTTTCCACCGTGGAACTATGCCCCTCCTTTCCTTTCTTCCTCTTCCTCTTCCCCCTGGTGCCTTTCTCTGAGGTCTCATCGGGGTGTTCAGAAGTCGCCGAGGGCTCTGGGGACCAGGGGTAATGGTAAACACATGGGTGGGGTTAAAGTAAGATAAGCAAAGATTGTGTACAGGAAATGTATCAAAGGAAAAAGTGAGAAAAAAAAACGTACTTTGCTTATATTAACGGACATTTTCTCTGAAGATAAGCAGTAGTTACGGTTTATATTTGCTAGACAGAAAAGGAACACAATCTCATTTTGGTTTTTGTATTTTATTCCTTCATATTTTACACCTCATACAGTCTTAACATTACACATCATTTTAGTCAAATGAACCCAGTTTAGTAAAATCACACTGTAAAAAAAAAAGAAAAGGAAAAAACATTTTTGTAGCAAAGCCTAACTGAAGATTGTGAGTGCTGATGCCGGTTCAGTTTAGTATATTAAGTTTAAATGTTCTATATCATGCTTTTCTAAGCCTTCTGAAGACAACTCTCTCTCTTTAAATATATATATATATATATATATATATATATATATTCAATTATTGGTACTACTAGGTGTTATGAAATATTATTTGTTTTCTGTAACTATTTCTCCAACCTGGAAGGAGGATGCTTGCCTTTACCGCGATGGCGCCTCTCCTCATGTGGTTGCCGCTTATTTCATGGCGTCGCCCCAGAGCCGCTGCAGCGTGCAACCCTAACTTGACATTAATGTTACAATTTAGCAAGCGGTTTGATTTACTTATGGGTCTGGCTATAAGTTATTGTAGGAATCCAGTTTAACAAATGCCAAGCTTCACCAAGCCGTCATCAGTGAAGTGACAGTCACAGGCAAACACTAGCTAGCGTGCTACCAAAAATAAAATCCAACCACTTGTGCCGATTAGACTCTTCTTTAGGAAGGCTGAACAAAGTCAGAGACCTATCACACCCAAAAACACATTTTGGCAACATATCTCTAGCTAAAAAAAGATAATTTGCTGTGACTGTGCAGATTAGGGGCTGAAAGAGCCCCTTTGTCTCAATTTTAAACAAACATTATTGCACTCTGCCTCGCATCACTGCTCGTTGCTTGGAGAAAGTTGTTGTTGACTAGGCTGGGGCAGCGCGGTCAAGGTATGTACTTCCTGGAGGGGGCGGGTAAAGAACGCTATCTTTGTGGACTGGTAAAGTCCGAATTCACCAGGCCCAAAAACGTAAGACCATTGGGTACTAAATTTATGACTATGTTAAGGAATTTCGAATAAATGTAATACTTTTTAAAGCCTTAATTTTAGTTAGGTGAATTTAAGACTTTTTAAGGATCCGCGGATACCCTGAAATAATTCACAAGTAATTTAGAATGCTCTTTTTATAATGCTCATCCTGCTTTTTAGGACATTAGACGAGCTGCCCGCCTTTAAAATCGAAACAATTGCGGGGAAAAAAATAACTAAAGAAGTCGTTAATGTCTGTTGTTCCCAGTAGTAGAAGAGGAGGTGACATTTTTCTGATGAAGCTGTCTTTGGTTTGCATTTTGTTGAGTTTTCATGTCTGAATGAAACAACTTCTGTGTAGCTGCCGATTAATTTAATTTCCTCTGCATCTTCCCACACCTTGTTGCAGGAGCCATCTTAAAACCTTTGACTCGTCTGGTGTCATCAGTACTCCAGTCTTTTTACTCTGACAGGAGGTTTTGGGTGTTCATCAGTGTAGTATTTCAAACTACTGGCATGCAGTACCTGCGGTCGTGACAGTGGCAGCAGTGGTCATAGTGGGAGCTGGAAACAGAACTGTTGGCAGGTCCAGCAGAACGGCCGAAGCGTCGTCCAGGTCCCCAGAGCCCGACCCCCCCGGGATCAGCTTCCTACGGTTCTCACGGCTACCACTGCGGATCATCTCCTCTTCTCGAAGACCCTCCACTGGAAAACAAAAACTTCAGTGTAATTATCTAAAATTTATTTCACACATTATTTTTCTAGTGCTTGTAGGTTTAAATAAATCCTTTTCTTAACTGATTAATATACAAATTTGCAATTATTTTGAAAATCATCTTTAAATGTACAGAGCATAGCGAAGTAACGGGAATGAGCACCAAAGGTAAAAGGCAAGGCAAAGTAAAGACGCGCAGAGAAATAAGCTGAGAACCACAATCTGATTCTGAGCTCTTTTGACTATCAGGGGTGTTTAAAAATAAACTCAAAGGTAGAACAGTGAAGTAACCAACTATTTAAAACCAAATTGTATTTTTATGACATGCTGAGACATGACTCCTGCGTACTTTCACAGAAGCCACCTGTAACTAGCAGGTCGCTGGTTAAAATCCCCACTCCGTCTGCCTCAGATGTTGTGTCCTCAGGCAAGACGTTCCACCTGCATTGCCTGCTGTCAGTGGTCAGACAGCTGTGGCTACACTGTAGCTCACCACCGTCAGGGTGCGAATGACTCGATGTAGTGTGAAGCGCTTTAGGGTCCCCAGGACTTAAAGCGCAGTACAAGTACAGGCCATCTACCATTTACATACCTCCAGGAGAGTCAGCTTATGTCAGAAAATAGAAAGTCTATATAGTCTATATATAATTCTTTTAAGCGTTCAATCTGTCATGGAACACGCTGGATTTGAAAATGTCGACAGGCTTTTGAAAACCTCAGAGTTTAGGTCTACATGTTCTAAGGTATATACATGAGGCCGGCTGTTTTAGTCATGCTAGTCCCACTGACTGCTTTAATTGAGAGTATTCATTATTCAGTTCTATTCAGTTTATTTATACAGGAGCAATTCACAACACGCCATCTCATGGCACTTTATAAAAAACAAAAAGTTAAATCACTCGAATCATACAGACAGATTCCAAGTCAGGTTCTTACACTCTAACTGATCCTAGTAATCAATCAGTGCAGTCAATTCAGATTATTATTGAAAATACATCAAAAGATTTCTATCTCAGGAAACCTAGCAGACTGCATCGAGTCATTGACTTGCAGCAATCCCTCATACCAGGTATGTATGTAGCAACAGTGGAGTGGAAAACTCTCTTTTTACAGGAAGAAACCTCCAGCACAACCAGAACCAGGCCTAAAGTGAACGCCCAGCTGCCATGACAGACTGGCAGCTTGACAAGACGAAAGAAACAGAAGATCCAGGAATACGTTCTATGTGAAACAAAAGTAAAACGTTAATGGCAGTGGTGTCTTGATCTAAGAGGAAAAACACAGATAAGCGGATAAGCTGTGAGCCAGTTTTCAAGTCTGGGGGATGAAAGAGAGCACCTACAGTTAGTTGCAGTAAAAGCTCTGCCAGTAGCTCTTTCTGGGAGAGAGACAGGGTTTACTAATAAAAGACAGGTTGTCTTTGTTTTAAAATTTTAGAGAAACTTCTCAAACACATCATCTGCTCCCAGTATAAATAACTGAGGATGACACAGAGCAGAAAGGCAAAGAAAACCTTTTTTTATACTATTGTTATTTAAGAGAAATTGGAATCGGCTAAAATCTGCATTGGCAGTCCAACGCAAAGCTTTACATAAACCGAAGATCAGAAATGAGCCACAGAAGTCTGATTGGTGCATCTCTAGTGTGAGGCCAATAGACAGGCATGTTAAACTGATGAGCTAGTTTATCAATGCAAAGGCTAGTGCTGCTGTCACTTCTGTTACAGATATATTTTCCATCGTATAATTTTGGGGAAGAAAGTTGCACATCACCGTAATTTTTTTTAAAAAACTTTTTAAATATTTTTTTCCTAAATGACAGCAGGAACACTCGTCTGTAGTGTGAATAAAATGAAGCGATGTTAAGAAATTAACTGGATTTCAATGATCAAATGCAAAGAGGTGAGAAATGGGAGATGAAGAAGAGCATGTTTTATGTTTTTTTAATTCTCTGGCTGAACTGCTGCACCAGCGAGTGTCTGCAAGTCCCTGTCTGGAGTTAAGAGACTAAAGTTAACTCGCTTTCAAATGTTTAGTAAGAATTTCCTAAAGGGCCCTAAGAGGAATCCAGTGTAACCTTGGCTGAGTTGGAACAAGGCCCTTAGGGGGTAAAAAGACCACGACACATCAGGAAGGAATTCCCAGACTGCCGTCCTTCCAGCCTGTCAGACGGTGTTACAAACTTCCAAGTCAGGGTGTTTTTTATGTGCCTGAACATGTTCACCTCTACACAGAAACCTCCGATCACTTGCATGTTTTGCAAGTACCTGGAGGGTATACTGAGCCCCGGGACAGGAATACATCAGGCTGCCTAAAAATATCCAATGTGAAAGGTATTCAGGAGGAAATCGGTAAATATGTGCCTCTGAGGGCAATGACTTTTTCTGCAGAAGGTAAAATAAGAGAGAAATGTTTCCATCTGTCCCACCAAGTCTGATCCCTCAAAAAATCTTCAGGTAATTCTAAAACAATGTAGGGAGGAGGCCATTATTAATGTTGAGCTTGAGTTGCCCAGGATGGATAATTCACAACCTAGAGAAAACTGAACTAGTGGATGTGCCTGAAGCAGCTTTAAACACAACACGGGTTTGTCTGTAGTTCAACTGTTTAAACTTGGTGCGTGTAAGATTGTTTATTTTTAGCTTTTTTTAAAGTGTGAATAGGGTTTGCAGAGGCTAGAGTATTCTCAAAAATGAACAATGTAACATAATGTTCAGTTTTGACTTGGCTGTCCCGTTAGTGTCAGTGAAACTGAAAGAACAGCCGGGCCGACAGCATTTTCATGGTTTCTTCCACCGTTTTATATTCTAACCCACCTGTAGATCTTTAAGTTGGGACAGAAAAAAAAATTGAAAGCAAAAATAAATAAAACAAAAGCCGGCTTACTGCATAAATACAAAGTTCCTGTCAATTTCACAAAGCAAAATCCAAAACATGTTTTGAAGAAGCTCAACATTACCTCCCCCTTACTGTTGACATGTTTATTTTTTTCTCTTTTTATACAATTTCCCACAATTCTACATGCATTAAGCATCCTATGAGACCAGCTCATGTATTTCAGTGGGACGTGATGTGCAGGATAATATAAAAGTTTAGGGTTCCATTGTTTGCTTCCAAGAAGTCAGATTTTTTTGCTCATCTTTTAGAGGGGTCTTAAACAAAAGTTCTCAGGGATTTTTAAAAGTTTTTCAAAGTTTTCTTTTGATTTTGTAAATTATTCAACTCTGTTAATTGATTAGACACTCAGTCCTTTACTTGAACCTAATTGAAAGCTTAACATTAGAAGAAGAAACATCATTTAAGAGGGAAGTGTATCTTTGCAACAAATAGTGGTAACTTATGTAAAATACACATGAGGTTCAGTTTTGGGAGTCAAATTTTGCAATGAACTTAATGAGGAATTCAAAATAGTTAGCACAACGATTAACAAATGCTTTTAAAATCTAAAACAGTTTCTTGGGTTAGCTGTATAGGGTGTGTATTGTACAGAATTATTTTCAACTTCCAGTGTTTTTTTTTTTTTTCCTTAACTGAACTTTGACGTTGGCTTTTTTCAAGCAAACTGAAATGAATATTTTCCTGCTAATGTTCATCTAAGTACATTATTATTTAAATTTCCTACTTCACTCCTGTGTCCATTAGCTCAAGCCTGTCACGTTTTAAGGTCCATTGAAATAACCACATTGTGACCTATGAGACATTCAGACAAAAGATGGCCATTAAACTCAAGTGATTACCAGACAGCTACCTGCTGACAACTTGGCACAGACAGGATAATCAGCCAAAGGTTGATTCACCTCTTTATGTCCTGATGGCTTTTGCTTAACCTTTTCATTTAGTAATGACTTTGAGACAATCGGCACATAAGGTTCTACAATACTTTCTAAGATAAACTAAGAAAGACCTCCAGAAATCCCGGAGAAACTGGGTATAAAGAAATCAACCTGTTCACTAATTATACATATTCTATACAATTAAAATAGTCCAAATTCTGGTTTTACAGGTGATCCTAAATAAATCTGTCCATCGCTGATGCGGAGTTTCTTACAGGTGAATCGCCTTTTTGCCAGAAGCTTCTCTGTCGTGCCGTTCAGAACAAAGACTTGGAGGGAGTATTCCTGACTGGAGTCCAGTCCTGCCACGGTGGCTCGGCCCCGGGTGGTGGTCAGCATCAGCTCTGGTTGTTGCTCTTCTACAAAAGCAAAGCACGACACATTAAGCTGCGTTCTGCCATCCTTCAATCTTCAGCTGCTGCTTTGCTTTCTGCCCCGTTTACCGTTCGCTGTCATTTTCCATGTCTTATCTCTTGTGCTATGCACTTCCACTCTGTGCTGCAAAACAAACAAGTGGTTAAGGGCCTCAGTCTCGCCTGGAGCTGTGAAGTCCCAGTTTGGGACAGCAGTGGCCTCTTTAGGAAGGATACTGAGAACTGCTACACCAGAAAATCTGAACACTAAATATCTGCTGCTGAAACATCAACAGCTATTTTCATTCTTCATTGCGCAATTCTAAATAATAGACCCCTTTTTTTATTTAATTATGCCAGCAGCATCAATGTACCACTCCCTCCTCCAAAATCTTTAAAGGAGTCACCACCTGGAAATTGGACTTTTTCGTGTTAAAACTTGTGCGTTGGGCCTCAGTTAATTTCGGTATAGAGCCTTGCTAAAGTATTACCCCTTGTATGTTTTTACCTTTTGTCACATAACAACTGTAAACGACAATATAATTTGTTGGTATTTTATATGGTAGATGAACACAAAGTGCATAATTATGAAGCTGAAGAAAAAGTATGTGTGGTTTTCCATAAGTGTGGCGTCGCTCATTTGTATTCAGTCCCCTTTACTCTGGTGCCCTTAAACAAATCTACTACAACACCTCAGATAAAGCCCAATGAAAAAAAGATATAACCCCCTGTGCATGGTTTAATCGCAGTATAAATCAAGCTCAGAGGTTTGTTAGAGAACATTAATGCACAAACAGCATCATTAAGACCAAGACAGGTCAGGGAGAAAGTGGTGGAGAAGTCTCAGGCAGAGTTAGGATATAAAACAGTATCCCAGGATTTGAACATCTCACACAGTCCGACCTACACTGACCAGGCTGGGCGAGGAGAGAGCATTAATCAGAGAAGCAGCCAAGAGAACGTTGGGAACTCTGGAGGAGCTGCAGAGATCCACCGCTCAGGCTGGAGAATCCGTTGACAGGACAACTATTTAAGTATTCATGCCACAAATCTGCCTTTAATGGACAAGTGGAGAGAAGAAAGCTAATGCTGAAAGAAAGCCATTAGAGGTCCCCTTTGAGGTGTGCCAGAAGCCATGTGGGGAGAAGGAGAAACATGTAGAAGAAGGGGTTCTGGTCAGGTGAGACCAAACTCAATGTTTGGCCGAAAGCAAAAAAGCTTTATGTAGCAGAACACACAGTGCATCACCCTGAACTCATCATTGTCATACTGAAACATGGTAGTGGCAGCATCATGTTTTGAGGATATACAGATTATTCGACAGCTTCAGGAAACTGGTCACAGTCCATGAAGTGAGCCAAAAACAGGCCAACCCAAGAAGAAAACCTGTAGAGACTGTAAAGACTGAGACTGGGCTCTGAGCTAGGGCTGTCATAAACCATTATTTAGTAATCAATCTTTCTATCGATTATTCTGACGGTTTATCAAGTAATCAGATACAAATTGACAATCTACAGATTTTCCACATAATTACTCAAGCTAATTTTGTAATAGAAATAAAGCAAACAATGCAAATTAGCAAATACAATTCTCTTTTGAATAACAAAGATTAATCTGAATGTAAAAAGTTCTAGGATAAAAATGCTAAAAGCTCAGCCCTTCCTGGTTGACTTAACATGAATACAGTGCAGCTGCCTCTGTAGTGAAAATGGTCACAAACAAAAATGCATAAAGTTTCACCTGCATTCTGGATTTTTTTTTTTTTGTTAGATTAAAAAGCATAATTCTATTCATATAAATAGAACTCTTCTAGTGCATGTTAGGGCTGAGTTAAACTCTTAGTATTTTTAATCCACAAATAGACAATAAAATAATTACACATTGATCAAAAAGGTAAACAGCTAATTTAAATTCAGGCATAATAAATATTGCCTTTTTCAAACTATTGTTACCTATGTTTAATAGAATAGAAATACCTTTGCTGTCCCATAGTGGGGAAATTTGCATGTGACAGTGGCAAAAACAGGTGGGCCTAGACACTGGACTTTCTGCAGTGAAGAAGCTCTGCTTTGCTGTTCCCAACATCTTTAAACTAAAAAACATGGGCTCTGTTTTCTTTTGCTTTTCGCTGCTTTCTGTCTCCATAGCGGAAAACCACATTTGGCATCCATGTATTACCAGGCTAGGCTATCATTAGCATTATCCGTCTGGACTGAACACAGTGTGCTGAGAAAATTAACAATGTAACGAAACTTTGTAACGAAATTTTATGAATCGAGGTCCTCAAATCATTTGATGAATCGTTACAGCCCTACTCTGAACGCACTAAAGATTCAACTTAACCTACCACGCTGACCATAAACATGCAGCCAAAGCTAAAGACTTCAGGCTCTTTCTGTACAAAGCTGCTAGAAATATATAGCCGAATACTTGCACCTGTAACACAGCATAACATGGTTCTGTAAAGTAACACAGTGGGGGACTGAATATAATGTGCACGCCACACTTTTCAGATTTTTATTTGTAGAGGAAAAACTATAACCCATTAACCCCTTTCCTTCCACCTCACAATAACAAAGTACTTTAACTTTAATAACACTAATCTCCGTAAAATGCAATGAAGCTTTTGATTGCAATGTAACAAAGTTAAAGGAGTTTGAATACTTTAAATTTGATTTTTACATCCTAACTCGGCTTTAAATCTTAGACAATTTTCTCCCTGACCAGGGAAAAAGGGGGCCCTATTTAATAATCAGATTATAACTTTTTTCTTTACTGTTTTTTTCTGAAATGTTCCACAGGATTTTGTTCAGAGGTACCACAGTAAATGGGACTGAATACAAATGAGCTATTGAAAGCTACACACGCTTTATCAGATGCGCTTTGTCTTAATCTATCACATAAAATGCATTCTAATTTGAAGTTATGTGACAAAAAGTGAAACCATTCATGGGGTATCAATACTTTTGCAATTAACACAGGACTTCTAAAGGCAAGTGGTTGCATTGCATTTGTTTTAGGGGTAGAAGAGTAAAGAGGAATAATTACCTACACTACACCATTTAGATTTTTATTTAAAAAAAACAACAACATGAAAACCACATGTCATTATCCATTACTTAACAATTATGCTCTAGTTTGTGTTGGTCTGTGACATAAAATCCTCCAAAATATGCATCCAGGTTGTGGTCTTAATGTGAAAAAAAGGTGAAAGTTGTTGAGAGGATCTCTGCCAGACCAACATACCTCGTTCGCTACTCTGGACGAGAACAAGGGGTCTTTCCAACTCTACTATGGGACTATTTATGAAGGAATCTCATGAGTTGTAAATTTCACCAGTTTACCACAGCTGGGAAAACAGTCTCACCTGACATTGTTCTGACCCGAACCTTGTAGCCTTGAACGGGTCCATCCGCCTCCTTCCACTTCATCTGCAACCGGTCCTCAGAAAGAACCGTCAGCTTCAGACGACCTTGACGGTGACAAAGAGATGGAAAAATAAAAAATAAATCAAGGTTTAGGATTTAAAGGGATCTCTGCCTGTTGTCAAGGCAACTATTCAGGATTTTCAAAGATCAAAGGCTCGAGCTACGGTCCTATCTTCATTCCTCCCGCTCTCCCAGGGCGGTCTAGGCCCTCTCACTTCCTCCTACACAATTAAAATCCCTCTCTTGTTCTGCCTTCATCTGCATAAGTTCCAGCAGGGCTTTCCCAACAAGCGATGTCTTTCATGTCCCCATCGTCCCGTCCTCCATCCATCCACATGTCCAGCTGGCTGCCTCTCATCCATCAAAGCGAGCCCTGTCCTCCGGACTGCGGCAGAAACGGGAACGGGGCGCCAGCGGGGTCAAAGGGCACGTCAGAGGAACGTCACTCAGTTACAGTATAACAGGGTACTGAATGCAACATGTAGTGGTATAACAGATGAAGAGGCCGAAGGAGGGGGAAACGGAAACAAGGAAGACAGAGGAGAGCAAACATGAACACATGGTGAATCAAAGAAGACCGTTTTTAGCAGATCTGTGGACCCCCAGCACTCAACAGCTCCTTTTCTGCTTGGATATACGCAGACTGAGGGCCTCAGGAAGGTCTTCATCCATGACAAGGGGTGGGGGGGTGGGGGTCTGATGGTTCTTTGTAGAGAAAGGGTCAAGGTTTCAAGCAGAGCCTCTAATAACAGCCTTTCCAGACAGTCAGGCGGAGATCTAGAAGAAAACAGGATTTTTTCTCTCTAATTTACAATCTGTGGTGTAAAGCTGACGATTAAAACCTTAAAAACCGGTCCGAATGAACATTTCTTTGACAAAATGGGACAAAAAGCCGTTCAACAGAAATGAATCAAAATCAAAAATTTGAAAACTTTAAAAACGGGATCAAAACAAAAAAAGAATTTGTTATGAATTCAAAGGACTGTGGAATATTACCCTGGCCATGGACTCCAGAGGACAGCAGCAGGAAGACACTGAGCAGGAAATACGGCATTAGCCAGAAAGATGATGCTCCGGACGCAAGGAGGTGAGAAGGCATGTGTGGGGCCTGAAACAATAAAATAAAAAGGTTCAGTGTTGAATTATAGTCTGTTGTATGCATTTCTCTGTTAAGTGATCTATCCCAGATGTAATCTTGGGGTCTCTTGTTTCCTTTTTCTCTTCATTTCAGTTTGCTTCCAAACACCCGAACTTTCTACAAATGATTTAAAGAGATATTGGTCCATAGTTCTTCACCTTTTCTTTAGATCAAGTCTTTTTTTCAATTATTCATTTAAAAGCACACCACACAACATGTCTTTCGTGGTCAGGGACAGATGCTGGACATAAAATGGACGAAAAAAGCCAAAGTACAAGGAAAAAGTTAAGAGAACACCGTAAATCCACAAAAACCAATAGTCAACAACCTTTTCTTACAGTCCAAGAGATTCTAGTGTCTGATGACAAGGAGTCCATGTTGTTATTTCATTCTGAGGTGGCAGGTGTATTACAATAGACCTGTAACACTGGGAATAAAGGTTCTCTGTCTAAATGTATTCTGATAGTTCGTGCTTTTAGTGCATAAACTCTGTTCAGCTGATCAAACCTACGACATGCCACATCTCTAATAAAAAACAATGAAAAGAAAACTGGACAGTCCAGCTTATTTTCAGCCTTGGGTTAAAGATCCGTTTGTGATGGATTAAGACTGTATAAGGGCCTGCAGGTGGACCTGGCAGGAAGCAATCTCTAATGAAAGGTAAAAGCATATTTCTAATGTTGATAATTGTTTTTAGGGACTACTTGGAAGACATCTTTTACAAAAAAGCTCTTATATTTCACCAAGGTGATGCAAGTATCTCACAAATTTTTTGTTATTATTTATTTTTACTTTTCACTGGTCCAGAAACTTGCCTTCATCACCCGGCTTGGATATTATGATATATCACCCTCTGTATAAAACGACAGTATGACAACAATCGTTAACATCATACAATAGGATTAACTAATCCAGTCATGGTAAGAATAAAGTACTCCTTCCTTCAGCTCATCAGTCTCTCACATCATTGTGGCCACGCCTGTTTGCAACTCTAACAAAGGCTGTCCAGTTGATCCATCCAGAGTGTTTTATTAAGAAGTGCCTGGCTGCTACAAACACTTCTTATTTCTTTAAGAAACAACGATTGTGTCAAATCTGTTTCATACACTTGCACTTAGATTTTAAAAAGTTTACATCTGGCCGGTTCATTTATTAAACTATCATTGTTCCTTCTGGCCATCAGCTTTACAACATTCCTCAGGTTCTAACCTGATCACACAACTTCTGGGGAGGGAAACAAGAACATTTTAAGATGCACATAACATTTTTGAGGCGGTCTGGTCTGGTGTGTGGGCCACATATAGGACTTAAATTGCACTTCAGCTCGTAATGGTCTTTTTAGAAGCCACAGACTCTGGTGCCTACACCCTTCCTATAGTAGCACACCTCTCCTTATTGATCTCTGAGCCTTCAAACGCTTGTCCATCACATCGGTCAGCTAAGCTTCTCAACACACTTTTCTCTCCAAACTCATTTGACTTAACTATAAATCTGTATAAAATAGAAAAGTTTGTTTTGAACCGAAGAAAATATAATATTGCTAAAACATGTTAAAAGCTCCTGGGGAGCATTTGACAACCTCCAAATGACCATGAAAAAGTGCTGAAGCAGATCCAGGAGCACTGTCAATGTGCCAATCAATGCATGCAAAAGGCAAACAAACCAAAGTAGGAAACCAAAATGTGAACATGTTTAAACCTCTCTTAGTTCTTTTTATACTTTCCCTCCAAGCAGACTTAGCAGGATTGTAATCAACAGGTCCTTTCTGCTTTCTAAAGGTTTTTCTCTTGACTTTGCTTGATTTTTCACTCACTTTCAGTCCTACCTGAGCAGCAAACAGTCTTAAAAACTAAGAAGATGGACTCGTTTAAGGAAAAAGATACATTTCATTATCTACAATGAACAGTATTTATAAGTCCTGTCTTTAGGAAACAAGAAAAAGACCCTTCAAAGACCTGACACACACCGGGAGAGAAGAATTATCCCTTTGTATGCATTAGCCATCTGCTAATGGCTCCTTGTGAATCACCTGAAAGGTCATTAAATCCTGTAGTCTACAAGTCAAATCAGAAGCTGGAACAATCTGTCTATTCGTGACAGATCCCATTTAAAATGGCTTCTATACTAAACTGGGAATAATGAGTGGATAGAACCCTGGTCGACTTTAAGCTAGCAGCCTTTTCATGTATGCATGATTCAAAGGTCAGGCATAAGGGCCAAGGAAACTACATTCCTCCAAAATTGTTAAGACAATCAGACAATGAAGTGCAAAAGTAAAAAAACAAAAAAACAAAAACAAAAGAGAAAGCTCAGTGACGTAGACATCAAGATCACTTTGTAATATTAAAAAGAAAAATATATATTAAAAAAAAAAAAAAAAAAAAAAAAAGGGGAATACCTTCTTAAAAGCAAGATCTAAAAAGTAGGATTGACCCGAGGTTATTGCCTACCACCTTTCTCTTGTTTTAGTAAAGTTTTACAGAAAAGTTCCGCCCGGTTACCTGCTACCTGGGTTAAAGCCATCTTGTCAGCTTTTCCCATGAGAGCTCTACTTGAAAGGACTCAGACTACAGATTTGTCAGTGCTTGCCCCCTCGCAGACCCTGAAGCATCAGACAGGTAATGACACACAGGCCAAACCAACGCGCAGGACCTTAAATGACCAGGAAACCACCACACCTCCTTCTGAGTGGGCCCACATCCAACGGCACAACACGCATGCTATCAAGGACTCAGCCAACATTTAGCTGGCACCATTTAGCCAACATTCAGGGCAAAACAATTAGAGCTCAAAGACTTGTAATTTAACCAGGCGCAGCTTGTGTTTGGAGGCGTTTAAACAGGTTCACAGCTTCAGGCCTGACTGAAATCAAATGAAACCAGTTGTAGGCAGATGACCTTTATAGAAGTGGGTCAGAATATGTGATGATTGTTCTCTGTGAATAATAGCATTGTGCAGCAAACTCAAGCTGTAGGACTGTGATGAACTATCTGGTTAAGCAGCTGGAGTTCACTGACCCACTGTCATCCCTCAGACTGCAACTAATGCTTCAGGGCCTGTGAGCAGAGGGACATTTTTCAAGTTTCATAATGCGTAATGCACTTTTCTTTTGGTTTTATGTGACAAACAAGGACCAGGTATCACAAAATTGTGAGATGACGAACGAAAAATAATAAGTTACTGACTCAATTAAAAATAAAGAAAACCGCAGCATGCATTTGTATTCTTCTTTATTCTGATACGTCGAAAATAAAGGAAAACTAGAGCAAAAACAGTTTAAACCTAGCCGATTAGCTGAATGAATGCGATGCTTGTCAGAGAAGCTTGGAGAACAAGCAGCCGACACACAGCAGGGCGGTTAAAGGAGAAAGCTGAGGTGAAGTTTAGGAACAACGCTTCAAGCATCAATCAGGGAAGCAGCCAAGACGGTAGATCTGGATGAAGAACTGAGATCCAGAGCTCAGGTGGGAGAGTCTGTAGACTGTTAGGCAGACTGCACAGATTTGGCTTAATGGAAGGCTGCTATAAGAAAGCAAACTACCAGAACTCCTGTTTGCACTTTGCTAAAAGCCATGTAGGAGGAAAAGAAACATGAAGAGGAAGCAGCTCAGGTCAGGGGAGGCCTAACCTGAACATCTGACCAACACGTAAAGCACTATGGGTGGTGGAAGAACATATCACTGCACATTAGCCTGGACACGCCATTTTCCACCATGATACGTGGTGCTGTCGTGACTTTAGCAGGCTCAAGGTGAGGAGTATTCATTTATAAACTTACAGAGGACACAAAACCAGGGAACAAATTGACGAGTGACAGAGAATTAAACTAAACACAAATGCACACAGAGGAAATATAGCTACATATCAAACACAAAGGGATAACCAAAAAAAACATCCGTCCGTCCGTCTTCTTCCGCTTATCCGGGGTCGGGTCGCGGGGGCAGCAGCTTCAGTAGGGAGGCCCAGACGTCCCTCTCCCCAGCCACTTGGGCCAGCTCCTCAGGAGGAATCCCAAGGCGTTCCCAGGCCAGCCGGGAGACATAGTCCCTCCAGCGTGTCCTGGGTCTTCCCCTGGGTCTCCTCCTGGTGGGACGTGCCCGGAACACCTCACCAGGGAGGCGTCCAGGAGGCATCCTGACCAGATGCCCGAGCCACCTCAACTGGCTCCTCTCGACGTGGAGGAGCAGCGGCTCTACTCTGAGTCCTCCCCGGATGACTGAGCTCCTCACCCTATCTCTAAGGGAGAACCCAGACACACTACGGAGAAAACTCATTTCGGCCGCTTGTATCCGGGATCTCGTTCTTTCGGTCACGACCCAAAGCTCGTGACCATAGATGAGGGTAGGAACGTAGATCGACCGGTAAATCGAGAGCTTCGCTTTTTGGCTCAGCTCTCTCTTCACCACAACGGATCGGTACAGCGCCCGCTTCACAGCAGACGCCACACCAATCCGCCTGTCGATCTCCCGCTCCATCCTCCCCTCATTCGTGAACAAGACCCCAAGATACTTGAACTCCTCCACTAGGGGCAGCACATCCTCCCCAACCCGGAGAAGGCACTCTACCCTTTTCCGGTTCAAGACCATGGTCTCAGATTTGGAGGCACTGATTTTCATCCCGGCCGCTTCGCACTCGGCTGCGAACCGCTCCAGTAGGAGCTGTAGATCACGCCCTGATGAAGCCAATAGGACCACGTCATCCGCGAATAGCAGAGACTCAATCCTAAGGCCACCAAAACGGATCCCCTCAACACCTTGGCTGCGCCTAGAAATTCTGTCCATAAAAGTTATGAACAGAATCGGTGACAAAGGGACACCTTTGAGTCCAACTCTCACTGGAAACGAGTCCGACTTACTGCCGGCAATGCGGACCAGACTCTGACACCGGTCATACAGAGACCTGACAGCCCTTATTAAATGGTCCGGTACTCCATACTCCCGGAGTACCCCCCACAGGATCCCTCGAGGGACACGGTCAAATGCCTTCTCCAGATCCACAAAGCACATGTAGACTGGTTGGGCAAACTCCCATGCCCCCTCCAGAATCCTGCTGAGGATGTAGAGCTGGTCCAGTGTTCCACGGCCAGGACGAAAACCACACTGCTCTTCCTGAATCCGAGATTCGACTATCCGACGGACCCTCCTTTCCAGAACCCCTGAATAGACCTTACCAGGGAGGCTTAAGAATGTGATTCCCCTGTAGTTGGAACACACTCTCCGGTCCCCCTTTTTAAATAGGGGGACCACCACCCCAGTCTGCCAATCCAGAGGAACTGCCCCCGATGTCCACGCAATGCTGCAGAGCCGCGTTAACCAACACAGCCCCACAACATACAGAGCCTTAAGGTACTCAGGGCGAATCTCATCCACCCCCGGGGCCTTGCCACCGAGGAGCTTTTTAACAACCTCGGCAACCTGAGCACCAGAGATGGGAGAACCCGACCCAGAGTCCTCAGGCTCTGCTTCCACAACAGAAGACGGGTTGGTGGAATTAAGGAGGTCTTCGAAGTATTCCGCCCACCGACGCACGACGTCCCGAGTCGAGGTCAGCAGCACACCACCCCCACTGTAAACAGTGTTGGTGCTGCACTGCTTCCCCCTCCTGAGACGCCGGATAGTGGACCAGAATCGCTTCGAAGCCGTACGGAAGTCTTTCTCCATGGCCTCTCCGAACTCTTCCCACGCCCGAGTTTTTGCCTCAGCGACCAGCCGAGCCGCCTGACGCTTCGACTGCCGGTACACATCAGCTGCTTCCGGAGTCCCACAGGCCAAAAAAGCCAGATAGGACTCCTTCTTCAGCTTGACGGCTTCCCTCACCGCTGGTGTCCACCAGCGGGTTTGAGGGTTGCCGCCGCGACATGCACCGACAACCTTGCGGCCACAGCTCCAAAAAAAACATCAACAACAAAAAACCTTGAACATTGAACTTAGACGAAATGACACTTAAAGTCCAAAGAATCCAAACAGCTGGTACCAGCATCACTGTGTGGCGATGCTTTTCTTTAGCTGGAGCAGGGAAGCAAAATGTGGAAGTTCAAGTGGTGTGAATACTTTTGGAAGCATTGTAAAGTACAGGAAAGGCTGGTAGAAGAGGGAAAATAGGAGCAAATCTTAACATAATAGGCGAATGACAACATAATGAGGAGCCAGAAATAAGTAAGCCATTAAAAGTCTTAAGAGCGGTATTTAACTTTACGCAATCTTAAGTCCACCCTTATGCGTTTTTCAGCTTGTAATATAAAAAAAGTAATAGTTCTGGTTAATGTGACTTTACCACATTGATTAGAATCAAACAGAAAGGCACCATCACAACTGTTACATTAACCCTGAGCCCTAAGCTGGAAGACACAACTCCTTGAACTTTCTAAGCTGTGAAGCATGCAGCATGTACACAGCTTTGAAATGGGCTCTAAACCACTGGGCTTCACAAAGAACGTCATTTTAGTAACACAATGACATTAGGCCTCTGCCAGAGCTGAATTTGTTCCAGATTTCTAACCTTCATTAAGATAAAACCTACTGCAAAAAATATGTCGACGTCAAACAGATCATTCCAAAGCTGAAAATCTAACATGCAGCAGATATTTCAGATGAAGTGTGATTGCATCCTTCAGGTCTCTTTTAAAGTCTAACCACTTGACTGCACCACACATGAATATAGTTGGATCTAAAGCAGTGGTCCTCAAACGTCGCATAAGTACCAATTTTAAAAATACAGAGGTTTTCACATTAGACACATTTTAAAATAAACAGTGCTTGAGTAAAGCAGTGCTTGAAAAAAGAAAACAACAAAGATAGCGTCCATTGGCACTAGATGATTTGTTAGGGCAAATTTCACAGATTTGTAACTGGAACATGGTTATCCTGTTCCTATCCTGCTAGGCAAGTGCCCCTAATTGACAGAGGCCCCCAAAAAGAGGAGAAATTATATATATATATATATATATATATATATATATATATATATATATATATATATATATATATATATATATATATATATATATATATATATACACATATATACAGTATATATATCATTCATCTTTCCATTATCAGCTTCCCTGCCCTGTGTCAGTACAGCATCCCCACAGCACCATGCTGCCATCACCATGTCTCACAGTTGGAATGATCAGCTCAGGGTGATATGCAATATTAGTTTTTCTGCCACACAGAGCTATTTTCAATTTTGGTTTCATCTGACCAGAGCATCTTCTTCCATGTGTTTGCTGTGTCCCCTACATGGCTTATGGCAAACTTTTTTTTTTATTTCCTTTTTAACCAACTTACAAATAAACAAATAAAAAGAGGGCTCAACACAACATAGATGTACAAAGTCAGCACAAAGTGCGACCAATACGTGTATATACACACATCCTCATGGTTAATCTACCACAGCACCGTTTAGTATGGATGCAAGATAGTAAAACAGAGGTAAGCTGTCCACATACGTGAGAATTGTCGTTTTGTGGGTTTAAGAGAGCAGGTTAGGTATTCCAAAGGGGAGAGCTTCATGCTGAAGAAGTTTATGCCATGATGCTTTAGAAGGAGGTTTACCTTGGACCCATTCTAAGAAGATGTTCTTACGGGCAGCGTAGGTGAGGATATCATACAACCTGCCGGAACCAAGCTTGATTCTACCGTCCCTGAGTAACGAGCCACGATCAAAAGCCAGGGCAACTCCAAAGATGTTGCTCAAATCTTTCAGGACGTCCGACCAGTATGTCTGAATGTTAGGAGGACCAAACCCAGTGAGTACATGTACCCAGTGCTGACCTCCATTAAGACAGCTAGGAGAGGTTTGCAGGTTCATTTCCTCTCTTCTGCTGGGAATAATTTACAGTCTATGGAGAATTTTACATGGCCAAATCCTGGCTCGATTACAGTCAGATATCATTTTGCTTGATTTCAGATGACATGCCACTTCTCCCCAACAACCACACACAAATCAGTTTGTGCAACATCTGGAGCTATCAACGTGACGCAGGCCTGATCCAGCACAGCGTAAAAGCCACTAACCACCTTCTTCCCTGGACAGTATAATCCAAACAATAAATCCTTCATCTTTTTAATTCCCTGACATTGGGGAGAGCAGAGGAGTCTTTCTTTTTTTTCACACCGCAAACCATATATTGACAACAATAGAATTGAGAGTTTCGACAAGTTTTATGGCTAATGGCAAACTTTAAAAGGTCCTTCGTGTGACTTTCTGTTAACAACAGCTTTTTATTTCCTGTCCTCTATAAAGGCCAGCTTTGGATAGTGCGTAGGTAATAGTTGTCTTTCCAACATATTCTCCCACCTGAGATGTGGATCTCTGCACCTCCTTCTGAGTTAGCATAGCAGCTTCTCAGAATAAATTATTTAAATTTTTAATGATGGACTAAATAAAGCTCCATAAGATGTTCAAATAGGACTTTGAACTTCACAACTTTCTCTCTGCTGTGCTCCTTGGTCTTTGTGATGCTGTTTGTTTAACAATCCTCCTAGGCCTTAACATAAGAGTTGTATATGGATCAGCGGACCTGAAAGTAGAGATGATGGTGGACTTCCGAAGAACACCCTTCATACTGCCCCCCCCCCCCCCCCTCCCATCCTCAACATTGCATCTGCTTTGGATCACTGGATCACATTTCTAGGAACCACCGTCTCTCAGGAGCTGAGCTGATCCTCACCTAGGCACTGTTTGGAAGGCTGTACCTTCTACTGCCACTAATGAAGTACCCGCTTCCACAGGAGCTGCTGCTCATCTTCTACACTGCCATTATTCAGTCTGTCCTGTGTTCGTCCATCGCCGTGTGGTTTGCCCCATCCACAAAACAGGACAGGTCCGACCGCAGCGAACAATAACGTCTGCAGAGAGGATCATCGGGGCTGACCTTCCCGCCGTTCAGGGCTTGCACAGGTCTAGGGTCAGGAAAAGGGGCCGCTAACACCTCTGCAGACCACACACATCCTGCACACAAACTGTTTAGACTCTTAGCTTCAGGTCACAGAGATAGTTTCTTCCTCCAGGCTGTCAATCTGATCAACACTGAACAGTCAGAGTACCCACATCAATAGCATGCATGTTTGCACCAGTACAACAATTTCTTCCTTTTATTTGTATATTGCACTTAAAATGTTATTGTTGAGTGCTAAGTGCAAAGTCAAGTTCCTTGTTGTGTGAAGCAATTTGATGATTACGATTGTTTCCCTGAGATGTAATAAGCTTCAAGAGGTATGAATCCTTTTTTTTCTTAAAAAAAAAGCATTATAAACCTGAATAGACTAAATACCAGTTAATTTTGGAGATTAAGTAACTTTGTAATGCTTGAATGGTTTATCTCAATTAAGATGGCTAATCCCTAAGAAATCATCTGGGAAAGGTCTGCAAAAGGATCAAAGTCAAGATAATAAAATGCCCGAAGAGAAATGCTTGAAAAGCTTGCATAACATTACCAGGAATTTAACATTTAAAATATCAAAGGAACTATGGTTTCTTGACAGAAAAAAAGCACATTTATAGAGGCTAAATGTATAGTTATATGATGGGTTTAAAAAAACCCATCAACAAGCAGGCCTATCTTTGAAATCAGAACAAGGTGGTTAATAATCGCTGCATATTTTGAATAAAAAAAAGTGTATACATTTTTTCTCCAATTAAAAGATTTTAATTGACAACTCGGCTCCGTTAACCGGACAGGACATTTAACCCGTGTTGGCAGCTTAGATCGTAGATAGATTAAATCAGATGAACCCATGTATTGCTCCCACCGCTTCAGAATAACTGCGCACTAAACTCGGTGCAGATCCTGAGCCATTAGGATTAAAAGCAGCGCGGTGACTGAAACACGCTTAAACGGACCTGCAGCTCCGCCGGGTCGGTCCAGCGGGATTCACCTGGAGACTTTAGTCCTGTCCGGTACGCAGGTGTTTCCTCTTCTTCAACGGGCGATGGTTGAGGCTGGAAAAAGGTCCGAGAAAACATAAAGGTGTCCCACCATCTTAGGAGCGCTTTGTTGGTGGAGCAGCCAGGTGAGGTCTTACCTGGCCGGCGGGGGGATCCAGGTTATTCCCTCAGGAAGGCTCCAAACGGCATTCCACAGCAGGGGATGCCTGCACGATTCCGCAGAACCGGGAAACGAGTTCTCCTGGAGTCCGAAGGGGGTGAAACTGGAGAAGCAGCGGGGTCCTCCTGCGGCTCCTCTCCGCCATGGGAGTGGCTCTCCAAAGAATGTTTAAAAAAAAAAAAAAAACGGAGAGACGTCCCATCAGGCCTGAGAAGGCGGCTCTGCTGTTCAGGAACCAGCTCCATAACCAGGCAGGCACACATTATTTAGAATAAAACGCCTGCTTTTACCTCGACTAGGTTTATTGGCTATATTAAGCAAACCTTACACTACACACAACGGACAAATAAAAGGTTTTATTAGTACAAAGAAACAACACCGTTATAGCCAGAAGTGAAAATAACAAGTGAAGTTTGTGCTGCAGTACAGCAAGCTGCTACAGGAAGTAAGAAAAGTAGTGTAAAAAAAACCCCTCATTGCCAGAAGGCTTTAACTGCAGAAAGCTTGTGCATTATACATCACAAAAGTACTAGCTTTTACCAATAATGAGATTTCTATGTGTACTATTTCAGCAAAGGTTTATAGGAGTTGACAAACATTCAAAACAAAGCCCCAGATCTGTTCCATCTATCCAGGTGGCTTATTATGCGGTACCTCTGAGCAGTTCTGCATGTAGTTTAGTGCTTGTAGTGAAGCTCTTCACCTCAACAGTTCACCCTGGTTAGCCTTCTGGGATTACTCTATCATTGGAAGCGCCAGCAGCATCTGCAACGCCTACTTCCAGAAGTCATTCCAACAACTGGTGCTGGGAGGCCGCTCTGGTCTCCAAGCACCTAAAGCTTTATCGAGGTTGATGATCAGCTTTAATAAATATTTTATAGTTTGATGTGTAAGCACTAAAACCTTGATATTCTCCTGACAGTGGAGGTTTTCCTCCACGTCGAGAGGAGCCAGTTGAGGTGGCTCGGGCATCTGGTCAGGATGCCTCCTGGATGCCTCCCTGGTGAGGTGTTCCGGGCACGTCCCACCGGGAGGAGGCCCAGGGGAAGACCCAGGACATGCAGGAGGGACTATGTCTCCCGGCTGGCCTGGGAACGCCTTGGGATTCCTCCTGAGGAGCTGGCCCAAGTGGCTGGGGAGAGGGACGTCTGGGCCTCCCTACTGAAGCTGCTACCCCCGCGACCCGACCCCGGATAAGCGGAAGACAACGGACGGACGGACGGACGGACAGTGGAGGTTTTGGGGATTGCCTAAGACTTTATTAAATATGACAGGAAAAACACAAATTATTTGGCAGTTTATGTAGAGCAGAGGGGAGCATTTTTTTCAGCCTGTGGGAAATTAATTTCTTAAGAATATGTTAGTTGTAATACTACGTGTTGGTGATGGATGACATCCATCACCAACACAACATCAATCTGGTGCGACTCATTTGGAACAGGAGTAAATCCAAACAGACATTTTGCACATAGTTGGTCAATTCATTTTTACAACGTTTCAAACAAAAAGGCGGATAATTATTAAACAGCCTTCTGCAGGTTTCAATATATTTGGTCCTTTAATTTGGTAATCGATATCCACCTTGATTAATGTTTATGTCACCATTCACATTATACTGGCAATGTTTGTAGGCCGTGCACGTGTTTGAAAACTGAACTTGGAAATGTGTGCAATGATATATTCAAAAGAAAAAGAAGATATCCGCTAGTATTACTGTTGTTGAACAATAGCGATCAACCTGCATGCTTTAGGTTAAGTCCTGGTACCAAGTCAAAGGAAGTAATGCAGCCCAAAAGGGGGCCACGTGGTCTTGTGTCCTATTTTGGGCCTACTGTGGTAAGGGAAGAAGAGGAAACGTAGCAAGACCAGAAGCTTGAGGAGCAGGGTTCAAGCCATGGTGCGGATAGGAAGAGAAATGGTGTATGGCTTCTTAAGGAGAAGTTTATCAGGGATGTTTTGGAGATAAAAATAGAGTCAGGGCGATGAGTGTGAAGCTAGAAATTGAAGGTGTGATGTTCAGTGCTACCAGTGGTTATGTCTCACAGGTAGGATGTGAGTTTGAGGAGGAGGAGAAACTCTGGAGTGAGTTAGATGAAGTGATGCGGAATATATCCAGGTGAGAAAGTGGTGACTGGAGCAGAGTTTAATGGCACATTGGAGCTGGGAACAGCTGTGATGATGAAGAGGTGAAAAATGAAGAAAGTTGTGTGTGTTTCAGAGGCGTGTTGAGACAGGCCCTTGGTGGCCAAGAGGTGCTTCTAGATGATGGGACAGCTACAGACAACGCTATCAGGGAGACGGGTAGGAGAGGACATGGTACGTTATCTGGAAGTTAAGTCGAGAATGAGACTTTGTAGTGGAACGAGACAGCACAGGGGTGTGTTCAGAGAGAAAAGGATCAGCTAAGAAGTGGGACACTAACAACTGAAGAGGGTTACCAGGAGTCCAGGGAGATGCAGTGTAAAGTGAAGTTAGAGGCAGCTAACTGATAGGTCCAATAGTAAGGAGTCAGAGAAGGATTTATATAGGTTGGCAAGGCAGAGAGACAGAAATGCCAAGGATGTTCAGAGGGTTAGGGTGATTAAGGATCAAGATGAAAATGTGCCGTCACTGGAATGAAGAAAATGAGAACAAAGAGCAGAAGAATTGACTTTTGCCGATCAAGAAGTAGAAAAGATTAGTAAGCATGGAGTAAGGACGGCAATGGAAAAGATGGTTTCATGCCAAGAAAAAGTAACACAGATTAGCTATGAGGATGTTGATGGAGAGGTACAGAGAGAGAAGGAGCTGCATTGTGTTTTTGTAGATCTACAGAGAGCATATGACAGTGTGAAGAGGAGCTACGGTACAGTATGGAAGTCTGGAGTAGCAGAGATGTTAGAGTGGTGCAGGACATGTATGAGAGCTGCAAGACAGGGGTGAGGTGTGCTGTAGGTGGAAGTGAGACTGCACTGACGATCGACTAGGTAGGGGTTGTTCTCAGTATTTCCTGATCTGATTGAAGACAGTATTGGTGCAACACCTTTAACATCTGACCATTCGTCCATTGGCCCTTCTTCTGTTTAAAGGCGGAGATCTTCATCCCTGAACACATCTCACCTTGTTCTTCACCAAGACTGACAGGTGAATCACCCAATTGCTCCAGTCGAGGCTCTGATTCATCTACGAATCTCCCCCCTGAACACTGGTGAACAAGACAAACATAGATACGCTCTATCTGGAAAGACAGCTGAACCCTCCACGCCTCCAAAAGAAAAAAAAAAAAGAAAAGAAAATTCTCTAACATTAAGTGACTAAATACAGAGTCAGGGAAGCACATGAGTAACGTAGCTGAAACAAATTTATTAAAAACTAAAAGACATTTTCCACATTTTTACAGTATTTATCAAAGCGTTGCAGCGTTAGACTCTTTTACTGAAAATCATACACAAGTCAAGACCTTTTCATAAATAGCTTTAAAGCAATTCATCAACAGACTTTCATTATTGAAAATAGTCCATCTGTTTTTAGTAAGGCACATGGCTTTGAATCATATTTAAAAAGACTGGATAATGTTAGTATCCTGTTCAACATGAAACCGCCCCTGCAATTTAAAGGCAATTAAGGAATGTTTTAGATCTTAGTCAAAGTGCCAAAATTCAACCAATACCCAGTATTATGATAAACACTATGAAATAATATTTTGAGTTATATGCCATTGAGCTTCAATGCATTTCTCTGATAAAATAAATAATTGTGTGCTCCTGTGAAAATGTTCATCTTGTCCAACTTGGACAAAGAAAAAATACCTACATTATCTTTCTTCATGACATGCGAACAGGATCTCTCCCCGGTGTGGCTGATGGATAAGTGAAACAACGTCTCCACCCCTTCATGTGTCAGAGTGTTGCTCTAAACATATACCACCATTCATCTCCATGGTATAAATTGTAAATACTTGATATGTCAAAATATCAAGACTTTAATAAAGAAATATTAAATTGTGTTAAGTTCAAAGTCCGCAGTGAAAGTCTAGCTGAACAACAAAAACAAAAAAAACTAGCAAAAAGGCCGTCTGTGTCAAACCAGAGCCCTTCTGATGAAAGAAGGCTGAACCAAGGAAGATGGAAGAGCTTCTCTGACCAAAGGTGCCGTCTGGTCAGTGTAGGCAGATTTCCTGCTCCTCCTCTTCATCGTTAAAGTCATCGGCAGCCGAATCCTCGCATTTCTCTCCGTTCTGCCGAAGTAATGGCAGCTGAAGCTCTGAACTCTTACTGCCGAGCTGTCGGACAGAAGGAGTCTTATCTGATGGGGAAGAAACATGGGTTATAAACACTTCAGAAAGCTTTTCCTCTTGTCAGAATACGTTTTGCTGCATTTGGATGTGTGAACATAATGTCTACATAAATACAGTTCGGCCCACAATTATTCATGTTGCTGGTAGAAAGACATTTTATTTTATTCTCACATAAAAGATTTTATTGAAAAGAAATCTAAATAAATACATTTATAATTCATGAAAAAATTGCTTTTTAAAAAATGGTTTACACCCTCTTAATTATATATGGAAAAGCGTTTATCAAGACTATAGCAATCAAACTCCTTTTAGAATAGCTGACTAGGGATTGGCTCGTTTTCCCTGGTATTGAATGGTTCCAAGTTATCTTTGATTAGAAGCTCTAAGTCTTCGGGGTGGGAATGCCTCCTTGCAGTCATCCCCATCTTTAGCTCCCATCACAGATTCTTTGTCAGATTCAAGTCAGGAATATGGCTGGGCCACTTCAAAACATTAATACCAATTCCTGTCAAAATTATGATTTATTGACCCAAACATGCAAAATGTTTGTAAAACAAGAGGCAACATGTGCCGTTTCAAATTATTAGCATGTTTCTCTGAGGGGGGAGGGGGGGGGATTTAAATTGACCTAATAAGCTGAAACAAAATAGCCGAATAAACTACATATAATTGGTACAATGACAAGAAGTGCTAGTTTTATAGCTCAGTATAGTTTGTAGATGCGTTATGCTTCTGTAGCCATGTAGTTTGTGCCAGAGCCTGGCAGTGAAGGCAAGGCAAGGCAAATTTATTTATATAGCACAATTCAGTACAAGACAATACAAAGTGCTTTACATGATTAAGATAAAGCAAAATAATAAAATGTAGATAGAAAATAGAATAAAAGCAAGTAGGGATAGAATGTAGTAACAAAAAAGAACATTAAAAACAGTAAAACTGTTTAACTAGAACAGTCAAAGGCAATTTTAAACAAATGTGTTTTTAATCTTGATTTAAAAGAACTCAGGCTTTCTGCACTTTTACAGTTTTCTGGAAGTTTGTTCCAGATAAGTGGAGCATAGGAACTAAATGCTGCTTCTCCATGTTTAGTTCTGGTTCTAGGTATGCAGAGTAAGCTGGAGCCAGAAGACCTGAGTGGTCTGGATGGTTGATACACTGATAACAAGTCTGTGATGTATTTAGGTGCTAAGCCATTTAAGGATTTATAGACTAACAGAAGTATTTTAAAGTCTATTCTCTGAGGTACAGGGAGCCAGTGTAAGGACTTTAGAACTGGTGTGATGTGCTCTACTTTCTTTGTCTTAGTGAAGACGCAGGCAGCAGTGTTCTGGATCAGCTGCAGCTGTCTGACCCACTTTTTAGGCAGGCCTGTTAAAACACCGTTGCAGTAATCTATTTGACTAAAAATAAACGCATGGATTAGTTTTTCCAGATCCTGCTGAGACATCAGTCCTTTAACCTAGAAATGTTCCTCAGGTGATAGAAAGCTGACCTTGTAATTGTCTTTAGATGCTTTTGGAGGTTCAGGTCTGAGTCCATCACTACTCCCAGATTTCAGGCCTGATCAGTGGTTTTTAGCTGAAGCAGCTGAAGCTGTGTGCTAACTTTTGATCTCTCCTCTATTGGTCCAAAGATTATTACTTCTGTTTTGTTTTTATTCAGTTGAAGAAAATTTTGGTACATCCACGTATTGATTTCTTCTAGGCATTTACTCAGTGCTTGAACTGGTGAAGATCAGCTAAGCTGCATAATCAAATATAATTTCATCAGAGGGAAAAATGAATAATTTACATAAAAACCTAGTTGATGCCATAGATCCAGTCACATTGATCCTGCAGGGTTGTAGGAGGGGATGCAGAGATATATCGGACTACCAGCATCATTCACGGAGGCTAGGCGAGGAAGAATAACGTCCGTCTGTTTTATACTTACTTTTGGAATAGAATGCTTTGAGTCCCACATGTAATGAAATCCCACAGAGACACACTGCGAACCCCAGCCAGTTCAGTTTGCTCATTCTGTCCCCCATCAGAGATGCCGCCAAAAGCAGCGTACACACCTCCTACAGGAAACACAAAGCAGCAGAAGACAATCAGTGGCATTCCAGCTACAGAGAAAACGGCCTTATTGCTGCATCTCTTAGCTTACTTTGACTGATTGATGCACTATTAAACTATTAAAGGACCAAGTCAGGAAAGGTAATCCTAAAGTCAGAGCAGTCGGAGTAACTATGTTGGCCAGATTTTAATCCAGCTAGATCACCAACTCATGTTAAAACACACAAGCTCTTCCAGAAACGCTCCCATTGAACCGTCTGGAAAAGACAAATGGCTTTGCTTCAAAAGAGGAAGTGCCATGAACTGCGGGGACAGCTCTGAAAACAATACATGCTAGTAGAAATTTCAGAACAGGGAGGGTACACACGTTACCTTAAAGATTCCTGATATAGACAATGTGAGGCTGGAGGTTCTGGAGACGAGGAGAAACTCAGAAAAGCCCAACCCGAAGGCCAGAGCGCCGCCTACACTCAGCGTCATGAGGGAATAGAGGAGGGGAGAGAGCTCCGTCACCCGGAATAACTTCTCCGACGCGCTCAGGCTCAGCGCTGCAGAGAGGACAGAGTCAAGACAAAGATATTTACAGGATCACCATAACATGCTATAAATGTTTCCAATGATTCATGAAAAAGGGAAGGTTTTCTTAATTCTTATTAAAGATGCTTATGTTTTTTTTTAAGGTTGCAAGTGCAACTCTAGCTTTTAAATGAGCTATAGCTAAGATATTTACTGTAAAATCAGCCTAAATAATTCTCATTCGTCACCTAGGATGGAAGTAACATTCCCTATTAACAACCAGTCTTCTTCATCAACAATGTCTTAGTTTTTCTCCTATCAAACCCTAGAGGTGCGGTCCGGAACTACTTCGGTTTAGAGTGTAGCCAGTGTTTACTTCCTGGTTCCTGAGCCAATCACATGATGGTTCCCAGGGTTCCAAAACCAGAGCGCAGCATTTGGTATTTTATCTCGGCAGAACAACAGCCTGCTAACATGGTAGCCAGTAAGAGAAGCAGACCAGAAATAAACAAAATACAACATCATATACCTGTCCTGTGTTAGTAAAAATTCACAATACCAACACAGCATTTAAAAAAGGTATATTAGATTGTTGTGATTGGCAAGCTGTTGTACCGATATGAACCAGTAGGTGACAGTATTACTTATAGCTCCTTTAAGTTAGCTGAGAACAGCTGATTAGGTCTAGTATATCAGGGGTTTTCAACATTAGTTCTCAGGACCCACTGTCCTGCATGTTTCAGATGCATCTGTTCCAGCAGACCTAAATCAAATGATTGCATAACCTCCTCAGCAGCCACCAGGGGCTGCAGAGGCCTGTTGAGCACCCATTTATTTAGGTCAGGTGTGTGGAGGCAGGGAAACACCTAAAACATGCAGGACGGTGGGTCCTGACGACCAGGGTTGAAGACCTCTGGTGAACTATAAATCAGCCCTTTGATCACTAATTTGGATTATTACAGGGTTATAACAGTTAAAGATAATCTGGAAGACTAGAAAAGGGAAACGACAGAGTTGTGTTTTTGATTTCATCAGTATGATAAAATGACAAAAGCTGATGAAGCAAGTAATAATATCTTATTGAAATGGGTGTATTAAAGTTTAAACAGTTTGACAAAAAAAAAGAAAAAAAAAGAAAAGAAAAAGTAGACCTTTACAAATTCACAAAATAAACTGTGAGAGAAACTGTGAGAGGCTGTGATCGCCACATCCACAGCAGGATCGATACGTTGTCCTCTTCACAGTATGTGTAGCTAAAACCACCCTCTGTCCAGCTGCGTTCACAGCAGCAGCAGGTGTTGAAGAGATGTAGAAAACCAACACATCCAACAGTCACAACCTGCCTGCTGCTGAGTCGGTGAAAATAGCATCAACAAGTGACGCGAGGCAGAAAGTGTTCCCCGCACTCTTTACAGTGCATTCCTCAGAAACCCAGAATAAAACGGGTCGTTCCAGACCGCAGTGCCTCAGAAGAACAGCGTACTTTGATTAAATAACCAATCGCAGAGGTAGTAAACCTGTACAGAAGAGGAGAAAATGACTGCTCAGCTAAAATGATCCTTGCACTTTTAAATGCAAAGGGTAGAAAAAACAACAACAACAAAAAAACTAGCTAATGATCAGCTCCAGGGTGATTAAATAAGGACTACAATAATTAGATGATGACTATGTGAAGGCCAGCTATCAGGAAGAATCACCCATAGCACAATAGGTTTCCAGCCAACCTACTACAGAGCAGAAAGCAGCCTCTTGGTTCCAGGCCAACAAGATTAATGATATGCAGTCAGCCCAATGGCCGGACCTTAATCTAATAAACACCTGGGGGTGACTAAAAACTTTTTGTTTCAGTCAAAACCTAGAAATTCACAGTAATTTCTGGAAGTAGTCCAGGGGTCTTGGCCAGCAGTATCTGTTCACAGTCGACTCCATGTAGCAGATCTTATAACAGTGGTTATATTAAACGAAACATTAGTTCACCCACTGCTAGGAAAAGTTAAGCTGTCAAGCATTTTACCGTTTCTCCAGGAAATGTCCGGGTTTGTAATGAAAATTGAAGCCACTGCTGTTGAACAGCCTATATTTCTCCTCCTTCACTTCCTCTTAGAGTGAGAACTAATTTCATAGTTTCCCCAACGATCCGCAAACATGGAAATTAAACCCATAAGAAATTGTTGTTGTATTTCCTTTTTTAACAGAACTCACTGTATTTTTACAAGCAAAGCTACTGGTGAGTCTTTCACACCTGACGAGTTTCACTCCTGACTCACTCACTCTCTAGATCTTCAGAGAATGATTATTTGAGACCGACTGGCTGCATAGTTACTGAACATTAAGAGGTTCAGCACATGTTGCTGTCGTGTTACAGAGTTTACTAGTTTTCAGTGTTTATTAGTATGAAGTGCTGGCTAAAGCTGTACTCACCTTCATTATAGAGGAAAAGGGGGAAAAGGCCAATAAACATGAGAGGCTGGAGGTGGTACATGGCGTCGATGGGATTCTGGAGGCCTGAAAGAAAAGAAAACATGAAAGCAGCCTCAGCTAACTTTGTCTACGTTCTCAGCAATGCAAAAACCTGACTAATTAATTATATGGCGCAACTGAGAAGCACTTTAAATTTGAACTACAGTGACGGACAAAACTGCATGTTCTGGACATTTAAAACCAAAGTCCTTCAGAAGTCCTGCGAGAGGACTGCCAAAGTCCATCAGACATCAAATCCTGCAGGTCTAAACCTGGCCGCTCCAGGCAGGGAGGCAGGACCTCTCGTTTTAAAAACATTAAACTAAACTAAGCTCCAGGCAAAGCATCTGTGTCACAGTCCACTTCCACAAAGTCAATAACCATTAGTTTCCCCAGTGAAAGACTCAAGACTGACCCAGCTCTGCTTTCTGCATCAGGACCTGGGTGAGGGTCCAGCGGATTCCCCCGATGAAGGAAGCCAGCAGCACCATGATGAAGCCCTCCATGTTGAACTGCGTCGACTCGAAGGTAAACATGAAGAGACCGCTGGAGATCAGCAGGACCACAAGGATCAGGAAGGGATTCTGGTTGGAAATAGGAAGAAAAAAAAAAAATAAAGACTCCGTGATGAGATTAGGATTTCTGGGTCTTGTTAAAGTTTTGGTGATTCTTTTGGTCTTCCATTTTTCATTTTCACTCGTTATAACATCTGAAAATGTAGCGTTGCTCATATGGGCCTTCTCTGTGTTTGGGGTTACTGGAATGTTCCCCCCCACATCATCACAAGCTAGTGTGTACAAGCTTAATTTCTGTTAAGAGAAACTATTTCAGTAGAAAGAGGCACCATAAGCATTTCTGATTAGAAAATTAGAAATGTATATTCTGAATTGCATGCAGGATCAAATTTCATTAGGATTAGATGAGACAGATCAACAACATTGTGCACAATTGTGAAGGAATGCAATTTTTGCTGCAATTACAGCGTCAATTGAGTGAATGAGTCAGGAGTGAAACATCCTCGCAGCACAAAGGCACTGCCACTGTGTTTGGCGGGTGTGTCTGTGGTGGCGTGGAGTGTTCATTTTCCACGACCCACGGTGTTTTGCCTTATGGCTTCATCAGCCCAAAGCAACTTTTTTCCCCCAGTAGATGATAGACTGCTCAATATCTGCCATCCATGTTTTCTAAGGAACCAGAGCAGCAATACTTCAACAATGTTTAATGTGCATCTATTGCCAGTCACAGTTATTGTAACACTGACTAATATAAGTGTAAAACGAGACACAAATGTCGATGTTTGGCATGTTTCCAGTTTGCTTCAATCAAGAGAAATAAATATAAAATGGCCGACTGGTGATTTGATTCTTCTTTTTAACGTATGAAGATAAGCAGGTTGAAGATAAGCAGGTAAAGTTGATGGATAAAATGGATAGTAGACCAATACCACCACTTGAATGGTCAATGTCGTCTGACAGAGTTACCTTGAACGCACCGTAAACAGCACCAAACCCCTCTGGTCTCACGTTTTAAAAGTCGTGCTACACAAGTCCTGCACACGTTTAAATTCTGCATCTGTTCAGGTAGGAAACAGCAGCGTGTGTGTTGGTGGACAGGATCATACCGAACCAACAGGACTTTACCAGATATTTTGGGTACCAATACACATGTCATTCCACCTCTAACTCATATGACTGCGTATCGCGTGTTTTTCTAACATCATCCGGTCCCAATACTCTATGCTCAAGTTCAGGTAGACCGTGATTTTTGAGATTTTCATTTACAACAATTCTTGGAAATCACGTATCGTTTTTCTCCGCATATTCACAATTATCGTTCTGTATAGACAGAACGATAAAGCATTTATTATATTGACCTAGCACTAAAATGGAGAACAAATAACATTTAAATGATACGCTTCTTGTTTTTAAAACAAAGAAACTAACATTAACGCAAGTAAAATTCCAAAGCGAAAAAAAATTATCCCATAATTACATAGATTTCTGGAACCCTGAGCAGCTCAAAATTTAAAAAATGGTTTCTAAAACTATTTCTGCTGTTTATCATCATTATCCATCTGAATGGACGCGGTTCTGCAAATTCTAGTATTGTGGCATCTGTAAAAAAAAAAAAAAAAAAATTACAGCAGGAGATTGAGAATTTTTCCTTCAATATCAACAGGAATGTGTTTGTGAAGCAAAATCCTCCCGAAATATCACACAATTTACTTCAAGCTGTTGAGCAACTTAGTGACAAAACAACAGAGAGAAAGAATGAAAATCTTTTCCTCTTGTCAACATCATTTCTCGTCTCTATTTTAAGCTGCCTATGCCAGTAATGCAGGGCCGTAGCTATGGGTGGGCCTGGGAGGGCTTAGGCCCACCCAAAGCTATCCATACCCAATTTGTATCAGGGCCCACCCAATCAAATGTCTTTTTTTCCCTTTTTAGGGGGGAGGGGGGGTGTCACCTAAAGTTATAAAAATCATCAAAATAAAATGAAGCAGAATAAAATTATATTTATGCTGGTCCCAAACATGAAAACAGCAAGCTTCACGCTCTAGTTCTCAGTAAACCAGCAGAACAGAGAAAGTCATGCGCCTATGAGCCGAGGGACAACAGACAATAAATCAATATCAATATATATCCCAATATAACTTTATTCAAGGGTAACGTGACATTTCAATATACATTACAGTTTACAGCATTTGTCACTGCCTGAGGTTCTGGGTTTTATGAGTTTGATTTTTTTTATAGCAACTATTTCTAACATGTCATATTGGAGGAGTTTTAGAAACATAGCAAAAATAATTGTCCTAAGTTTGTACATACACTTGTTTGTGGGCAATTCCTGGCAGTCCTTCTGAGGCTTTTGTTTATATCAATATCGTAATTACATTGTATCAACCGAAATGAAGAAATATATTGTGATATAAGCTTTGGCCATATCGTCCAGCCCTACGCGGGACTAATGAGCCAAATGCATTTGTTGAGAAACCGTCAGCATGTGAAGGTGGTGTTGGATATCGTCATGCTGTGCATCAAGCGGGACGTTTCTGTCCGAGAAACAGAGGAGCACCAGATTCTTTTTTTGGGTTAGGGACGCTGTGGAGCTCTTGCATCACCTTGTGCTTGAATTCTGGTGCACAAACTCAATTTAGTCACACAGTAATGTCGGTGTGGACATTTAAGGGGCATTGTTAGGGTCTTGTACCATTGGGAGCTTCAGCCCAGACTTCTCATTCCTCTTCCTCCCTCTTTAAAACGAGCGCTTTACAGTCTGTGTTTATGCATTTCTCCACCATGTTTATCCCTCATGTACAGCGCAGGGCTGAAAAGAAGAACCGTTTCCGATCTCACCACCTCAACCTGATATCATTGAACAGAAATGATGCTGAGACCAGACAATCAGTTCCCAAACAGCCATGTATTTCCATACCCAGCTAGGCAGAGTGGAAAAGTGAGGCACAGTGAAGCGCAGAGCCTAAAGGGCGGCGCTTATACATACGATACAACATAAAAGTGCTACTTCCTATATACTTTGCTGTAGGCTTCAGACTAATGCTAGTGGGTTAAAGGCAGGAGTCCATGCCTCACTGGGTCCACAACGACCGTTTCTGAGTGACGTTGCGTTCAGAAATGGAAGTAATGACTTTGACAGGCTGCCGCAGCTTAAATCATCCAGAAGCTGCTCTGCCGTGTTTCTGGCTCTAAATCTTCCAACAGGTGATGGGTCCTCTTTTATTTTTTATTCCCACTGTCATTTCAAGGATGTTCACTTGAACAGAAGTCTTTTTTCCCTCCCCCATGCCTGTATCTCCTCCATAGTGAACTTACAAGCGTGCAACTTACAAATAAACCCACTTTCAACTATAACTATTTGGCCCAGCCATTTTTTATGAGGTCTGGCCAAAATGCAGTTTCTGGCTACGCCACTGCATAAATGTTTCCTTTATCACTTCAGTACCAAGTTCCAAGAATTTTGCTCACCGGCTCCTCCAGTTTGAAGACGAGGGAGAAGAAGAGGATGAACAGCACCGCTGAGGACTTGGTCATGGTGTACCTTCAACCATAAAGAAACAAACCAGCGTCAGGATGGAACGCTGCAACAGTTCAAGGAAAGCAGCCGCGACGCTCTTCTTTCAACTTACAGACTAATGGTGATGAAGAGGAAGCTCCAGTTGGAGAGTCCAATATCCAGGGCAGTGGCCAAGGCTGTGGAGAAGACGACGAATACACGTCACTACTTTTAGAAAGTTCCAAGTCAAACGAACTACATGCACACACACACCATGCATGGCAACAAAACAGATTTACTGGACTTGGAGATAGAGCGGGAATATACACAAACCATCCACAGATCATAATTGTTAACAATAATCTTAAAGATCCACATAACGCTTTCACACAACTCAAGCCTGCAGTGCTAGGACTTAACCTAGCAGACCAGTACACAGCAATCCACGGCTCTACAACACAAGATGATGAGAAAAGGCTCTTTTTTTAGAACCAGTTACAAAGCAGTAACCTGTTGTGTGCATTTGGATTGAGCCGCTTTACTCTGCCTCCCCTAAATTAACTGGCAGGGCTTGGAGAAGCGTTACTCAGAGAAGCAGCCAAGAAGACCACGATGACTTTGGAGGAGCTGCAGAGATGCACAGCTTGGGTGAGAAATGTGGGCTTTATGGAAGAGATGACCAACACTACACATCCCTCTGAACACATGCTCTCCACGGACAAACACAGTGGTGGCAGCGTCGTGGTGAGGGGAGGCTGTTCTCCAGCAGAGATGAGGAAGCTGGTGACAGGTTTAGGACTGGCCTGTGTTTTAGCTCCTGTTAGTTTGACCAGAAAACGATGGTAAACGCACCAGCAGAGCTGCAGAGGAACGGTTTGGGGCAAAGCATTTGGTCGGCATTTCAACCAGAGACGGGTAGAGTCACCGTGTCAGACCTGCTCACAGACAGGCCTCAGAGAGCTGGCCACGCCCCGCTGCCACTCTTCACCAGGGAACCACTGGACTGGATTTATGTAGAACAGCAAAGATTCACATTTTCTGCGATTTCAGGGAACTTCAAAGGCTCCTTCCTCTCTGCTAGCTAACTGGTCGAGCCTTGACACAAAGAATCAGTATCTGGAAATACCCTGGAGTAGCACGTGATGAGCAACGGTAGAATGAGGAACTTTAACATGTGACTTCTTGGAGGCTACTGCTGTGTGCACATGGCTGATTCTCCCCCTTTCTTTATCTACTGTGTCCTCTGAGTATCAGGTGTGATGTAACTTAACATGGAATTTAGCCAAAGTTCACTAGTGGAAAAAAATAAATAAATAAAACAAAATCAGCTAACATGATAAGGGCCGACCTTCGGCCTCTTCTTCTCAGAACGACAGTCAAACCATTTCAGAGTCCAAAGGCACCAAGGACCTGCCTGTTGGAGCCACTTTACGGAGGTAGTCGTCCCAGCTGAGAATGATGCGGGGCTTCCCTGTCCAGCACTGCATGGCCCGCCGCGTCACAGTCGACAGGCAGAAGATGATGGCAAGATGGACCAGCGTCATGAAGAGCGGGTAGTGGAAGCCCTGAGTGAAAACACAAGCAGGCAGGGTAAACTAGAGCGGAGGCCCAGTCCTCCTCAACACCTCTGAGAAACCTCCCTGGAGCTGAGAGACAAGGTTTACATTTACAGACTTTTCTGGACTGGCTCCACACCGACTGAGTAAGAAATTACAGCAATTAACAACAACAAAAAGTTGGAGCGGCGCACCAAGCTCACCTTCATCAGCCATTTGTTATAGAAGGTGATGCCTATGGAGAAGACATAGTAGAGCAGAACCAGTCCAACGGTGCGAAGGCCCCGGAAGAGAAACTGGACCGGCCACGCCATCCAGAACCGCTAGTGTGGATGGACCACCGTCTCCCAACAAACTCTGGACCGACCCATAGCTGTTGTCTGGGACTGGGGCGACCTGGGTTTGGAGGAAATACAGGCAGGAAGTAAAAAAAAAAAAAAAGGACAACAGGCTGGAGGAGGACAGTGAACGGCTGTTGGCGCAGACTGGCTGTTAATCACAGCAGACCCGCTCTCTCACCGCCCGCCGGCACACCGTCCGGTCAGAAACTCCTGGGGACACTCCAAAAAAAAAAAAAAAGTAAAAAAACAAAGCAACTGGACTTGTTTTCCGTAGTTGAAGACTTTTCTCTTCCTCTCCAGGAAGCTTTCTCAATGCTTTGTTTTTTACTTTTTTTGGAATGACCATGACCTAGATGACTGAGAATCTGCACCAGCATCCTAAGAAGCTGGAGGGAAACACTGGAGGCCACATATTCTGGGCCCCGTTATCAGAAAGTGTAGCAATGCAACTTTAAGAGGGAGACAAAACCAAAAATCAAACTTACATGTTCACAGTTTCTGATAACTAGTATCAGAATATGTAACCATGGGTATGTCTCTTTCTTGTGTTCACAGAACCAGGTGTGATTCCAGTTATGGTGTTACCTATACATCACTGTTAAAGCAATCTAAGCTTATTATGGCGTTAACTGCTAAACACAACTTGAGAAATGAAACTAATGTAGACAACTTGCTAATTAAAACCCAACCCAGAATACACATGATCTGTATATTCTATTAAATATTCAGGCATCGTTCTAGTTTGACTTTCAGCCATAAAGTCAAAGTCCTTTCGCCCAGGAATCCTGAGGCTGCGCCGGCGTGGCAGCGATGAGAAGCCGGCGCAGCCATCCAACTCATTTTTACGCTGTTTGTGTTAACAACGTAGACTTTAGAGCTTAGTGAAGCACCCGGACATCGTTTTTTACTAAAGGAACAACGTGTTCAAGCATTACATTCACCGCCAGCGAGTCAACATTAAAGCCATGAGAGTGACAGCTGACAAACACTTACCATCTGTTGAACGACTGCTGCTCTGCCCTTTTTTTTTTGTTGTTTTGGCTCAGGCAGAGTAGCTGCGTTCTTCTTCTTCTTCTTCTTCTTCTTCTGGCTTTTATGGCGCTTGGGATCCGATGTGTGCCATTACTGCCATCATCCGGATCCCACGCTCACGAAATGACCAAAGACATTTCACTTGTTTGCTCCTTTCTAGACCAGTACATTTTAGAAAGAGAAAAATAGTTTCTTTCTCATCAACATTACTAAAAAAATAATACACTCGTAAACACAAACATTAGCCCCCGCTTCACACAAACATAAATAGTATTCTCCCCAGACCCAAATCTCCTACAACACGTTCTCTGCCGTTTCTTTACACTGATTATAAAAACCAGCAGGATGCTTAAGTGGTCCCTCTGTTCATATTACGTCATAAATGGCACGCCACGCTACGTTAATGTAAATCAATGGTGTATTAACTCGAGTTTCAAGCCAAAGACCCGGTTAATCGCTGCTATCCTCCAGACCAACAGGTGGCGCTAACGCACTGATACGCTGGTAACAAGCGGCCCAAACAGGAAGTCATCCAGCCACTCTACAGGCTGTTGTTGTGCTCTCGGTCTTCAGTGGAACAGGTCAGCTGTGTAAGACATTAAATATTTGCATCGTCTTCGTCGGGTTAAGTCACGTTAAACTGCTCTGTTTGTACGTGTTTCTAGCTTAATGGCGGACGAGGAGGACGAGCCGGGCTTCGAGGAGGAGCTGGACGACGGCTCCGGGGGGTTGGACGCCGGTGGCCACGGCAGGAGGAAGAGGCTCTTTTCCAAGGAGCTCCGCTGCATGATGTACGGCTTCGGCGACGACCAGAACCCGTACACGGAGTCCGTGGACATCCTGGAGGACCTGGTGATCGAGTTCATCACGGAGATGACCCACAAAGCCATGTCCATCGGGCGGCAGGGACGCGTCCAGGTGGAGGACATCGTTTTTCTCATCCGCAAAGATCCCAGGAAGTTTGCCCGCGTCAAAGACCTGCTCACCATGAACGAGGAGCTCAAGAGAGCCCGGAAGGCTTTCGACGAGGCTAATTATGGCTCCTAAGAGCCGCTCACCTGGACACGTACTGCTGGACGCATCCGATCAGAATGACCGCGTCTTTTCACGACTTTCTGTTTTCATGTTGGTTTGTTCAACTTGACTTCCTAGACTATTTTTTTTTCAATGGCCTGGCATCATAGATGCATAACAAGCAATGCATATGTCCCCACAAATACGTCATGTCATTGTCTCTGAAACTGCTTAAATAAAGTAAACCCCAATTTGTTATAAATGACTCAGTTGTGTGCAGCGCTATCAGTTAGACATGGGCAGCAACAGTTCTGTGTGCAAGGTGCAGGACAAATAAATATTGAAAGAAATGCCAGTCCAAGCAATGCACTGTGGCAGTATAGGTCCAGTAGTCTTTACCACTGGTTCCCTGGGTCATAGGGCCCATAATATGATCCCCAGAAAGAAAAGCAACGCAAAAAAAACAAACAAACAAAAAAAAAAACTCTTGTTAAAGGTTAGACCTGCTGCTGCTCATTAGGAAGGTACTGAGCTTCTTAGCTGGAGCAAAACAAACAATAAATGATACCTAGAGCTTTTGGGGAAAGATTCTGAGAACTGCTTAAGCTAAAGGAGATTTTTTTTTTTTGTGAACCTAAAAATTCTGTTATATTTGGTATAAAGCTAGCAGTAACTTTTTTTTTTTTTTTTAATCTAAGCTGTCGTAGTTGGATCTTAAACAGGTCATTCATGCTCAAAATGCCTTTGTTGTGGCTGAATAAGAACAAGCGTTCGGGCCGCAGCAACATAACAGGCTCATTAACACTAGATGGCAGTTAAGCCGTTTAGGGGACAATTACTTTCTCACATGGCCAGGGTGGTCTGGGTAGCTTTTTTTTTTCTCCATTAATAAATGAAACCCCACATTTCAAAACTGTGGGTTGTATTTTTTTATGTTCTCTTCCATCTGATATTGAAATTAGTTTGATAAACTGACAGATTTTGTTGCAACAAAAAAAGCAAAGACAACAAAAAGGGAGCAAATACTTATTTCTCAAGGGCAGCAGCAGCACTAGACCGAGACAGGAATACAAGGGTGGACGCATGAGTCTGGGTGACCGTCAGCAAGTCAGGCCTTGTAACCGGATTCTCCAGTGGAGCTGGATGATTATTCACACGTTAGCGTCATTGAGTTCAGAGATAACCTCGTTAAGCACCACAGCTGAGTCACGGATTTCTCTTATTTTGTACCCACCAGAATCTGGGACGCTAAAGTTTCTTGCAGATTCTCTGTAGGAAACATGCTAAACAGGTTATCTTTGACGTTTGTCAGTGCCGGTTTCCAAATGTTCAAAGTGAAAAACAGATTTGGATGAGCACACACTCTGAAATTGACAAAAGAAACAAAAAGATTTTATTTAAATTCCTCAAAACAGAAGTTTTTTTTTCTTTTTTTTTTACACAGACCATAAATATGACAGACCCACTACAATTGAGCATGTGCCAGTTCATTTATTCCGTTCAAGCAAGTTACTTCTTTGTACAGTAAAGTGTTTGAATTCATTGGTCTATGCAGCAGCGGGTAACAGGCTGCCTATCTCTCTAGACTAGATCTAGATCACAGCTTGACCAGCAGAGAGGAGGAGGAGATGGAGGTGGGGGGGTCGCCGTGCAGCCTTACTCTCCACTCACTGAACACAGCATGAGAACAGTAAATAAGAAAAACTGTCTGCATTTACCAGCAGGTCAGGGATTGATGACACTACGCTAGCGACCCCTCCCCCTCATCAAGGTGTCCTAGCGGTCTGTCGACGATGTCTGCAAGGTTGGAGGAGGAGGCAGTGAACCAGGTGGACAAACGGGCACAATGTGTCGTCGGGCGCTTATTTTGCGGGTCGGGTGAAATAGAGGAAGGGTTGAGCGATGGTGCGGATTTATTCAGAATAGGTTTTCACAGGAGGTTGGAGGAATGTCCATGAGTCCTACTTGTTTTACTGCACATTCTCCATCATCTTGAGGAATTCTGGAAAAGACAGATCGGACAGAATATGTTACCCGGCGGAATCATCGGTAGTTAAAGTCCAACATGTGCAGGTTTAACCCACACACCGTGTTCAAGTTTTAACCAACGGTTGGGTGAACAACTGTGACCCAGTTTGCTGAGTTAAAGAAGACTCTTGGAAGGAGCCTCTCAATTCCTCACAGAGCTGATCAGACTTCATCGATCAGGGAGCGCCTCCACAGGAGGAAGCAGGAGATGACACGATGGTCAAATCAAATAGAGCAGTGTAATTATGTTAACATCCATGGGCTGTTTCATACTAAAACCCCACTAAAGATAACATTGGTCTTTTACCTGCTGCGTGGCAAGACCAAGCTGGTGCTGCATTTAGTCCCACATAAAGTTGGGTTTGAACATCAGTTTGTTTTGGCTGTATTAATTCAATAGTTAGTTAAGTTTGCAATTTAAACCAAAGATGCATTCGGGAGAACAAAAAACATGTTTAATTTCAAACAATATCATAGTCATATTCAGTAAATCAGAATGCCTTTCCTGGTGAGGCCCGTTCGTCAGATGAAATTAACAACCTTTAAGCAGGTGTTAAACATTTATTAACCAGGCCTACATTTCTGTATCAAACGTGTTTTTATTGGACCTTACTGTGTTAAATCAACTGACATATATTATCTCCTACTAGATTAGCAAAATAAACTAAACAAAGTTATTAATCCATCATTTTTTTAGTCTGTACTGAGAATCTGTAAATCTCTGCATTCAGATTGGACTCATAAAATCAATGCTTTATTAAAAACATATCATGCAGTGCAAACATCTGATCACTTAAGTTTAACATAACTAACTTTAGAATGGTGTAAAAAACAAACAAAATATATCTGTACTTTATTCTTTAAAGAAAAACTGCAAAGATCAGCTCCTGGGAGTGTTTCTGTTTGCAGATGGAATCTCTCCTTTGTCCTGGTTTTCTTCCACGTACCGTCAAAGTCCAGCATGCCGTCGTTGTTCTTGTCTCCATCCTTCATCAGCTCATCAATCTCCTCCTCTGAGATGGCCTCCCCGCTGCTGCGGATGATCTGGGCGAACTCCTCTCTGTCGACGTAGCCGTCGCCGTTCCTGTGGGAATGCCCCCAAAAAAACAAACACAAAATTGTCAAGAAAATACTTTCTTTTTCCCAACAAGATGTTGGACTGAAGTGACATGTTTGGTCTCGTATCCAGGCTTAAGTCACAAAGGACGCACTTATCGAACACACGGAAGCACTCTGCCAACTCTTCCTCGCTCTTGCCGGCCTGGTCCTCCTTAAGCAGCCTCACCATCATGACCAAGAACTCCTCGAAGTCGATGGTACCGCTACCTGAAGGTTACCAAACAGACAAAATGACCCATTAGAATAGTGAGCGACGTCGGAAGCTTAGTTCTGCTAAGCGTTTTGTGCGTAACCCACTAGAACCTTCTAAATTAGCCAAGATCGAAACCTTATATATATATATATATATATATATATATATATATATATATATATATATATATATATATATATATATATATATATATATATATATATATATATAATACTTGCTACTCTCATTCTTCTTCCGCCAGATAAACAATGGCAGCAACGTTCCCGTGCGTAAAAGGAAAGCGGTTTTACGCATGACTGTGTATTTCACTTTTACTCACCATCCTCATCGACCTCCTCGATGATTTCATCCAGCTCCTCTCTTGTCGGATTCTGGCCCAGCATTCTCATCACGGTACCCAACTCCTTGGTGCTGATATCACCGCCACCGTCGGTGTCGAACAGGTCGAAAGCGGCTTTGAACTCTGGAGGCAATAAACATTAAAAAAAAAACTGCCTGATCTATGCGGAGTATTTGGCAAATTTGCCTGTCATTATTTAAATTCTATGAATTTGAATTCTCAGGACATGAAGGTAGGACACCATGATGCAAGAACATCGTGCCTTTTAAAAAAATATCAGAAACACACAAACATCAGGTGTGTTGCTATAGGAACATATTGATTAATGGCCACATTAATTGGCTTGAAATGCACTTGGGCCATGTGGACTACTGAAGCCCCTCCCCGTTTGATGTGCAGGCTGTAGCACCTGACTATTGAGAGACTGGATGCATTATAGCCTGTACTACACTTTTTGTGGACTAATAATTTAACGCACTATAAAGAGAGATTATGAGAGGCATAACACATTAGCTGTTGGAATAATTACTTTTTCAGTCACATATATTAGGCTTGTAATGCATTGTTATATTATATTGTTGATAATTGCTGAATTTTATTAAGGAATTCTACTTAAACGTTTTAATCAGAATTTAAATGAATATATCAGTGCAGTAAACATAAAGAGCTGCCATCAGACTTATCATAGAGCAAGAATAAAGTTTATATCCAGTTTCTGCTGGGTTAGCCACAGTGCTAAGGCTGAAGACTAACTTGCTATCTAGCTGAGCATCCTAACCCTGCAAATGAACTGCACGTGATGCCTGTGGTGGTCAGGGGAAAGGGGCACATGTCACCTTGTTAGAAAATATTGAAACGGTTTATTACTGTTTATTTAATCATGCCTAAATTCTTATTCGTTCTTTCTTTTTTAGGGCAAACAAGACGAGCAACTGATATTCATACATTTGATTCAGCTGAAGTGAGTATATTGCAATAATTTACTGGGACGTAGTTCCTTTAAACAACAGTGCCGATGGTCACACCGGTGTCACTGGCTCGATTTTATCAGTTTGTTTCTTCAGCGTACTCACCAGACAGCATTTCCTCGCTCAGATAGGAGCGGGCCTCTTGTTGCGCGTCAGTCTGCAAGAAAACAGGGGTCACTTCACTCCATGCTTATAAAACTTATATAAGCATGCTGATATACTCTATAAAACCCGCGTTCAGTCGTTCTGATTCAGTCCTCAGCAGTGGAGGACATTGTTGAGTGAGATCAGCATTTCTTTCCTCACAGTCCACTCCTACAACTCCTTTATCCCTAATTCTCAGAGTGCAGATTATTTATTTACAGAAATGCTTAAAGTACATCCTAAATAATAGAAACTGTTTGTGTAGAACAGCAGTGATAAATATAGTTCTTTGTGTCAAAAAAATATTGTAACAAATTAATTGTAAACAATTGTCAGTTTGAAGGATTTATTTAATTCTCAATGATTTTCATAAGCAGTAAATAATCCACAGGGCACATGTTGCATCATAAAGTGCCCCGTTCTCAAAAGGTCTTAACGGAGCTTGTTGGAAATTAGTCCAGCTATTTCAGGCTCAACACATTACACTCCCTGTATATGGCCTGGAGACATCCAATCCCCTGGAATTTGACTCCTAAGCAGAATCTGCACTTTCCCAGTTGACACTCCATCCTGCTCCTCATCAGCACGAAAGTGTTCAGCATTAGGAGTACTTGCAACAGGCTAACTTCCTCAGAAATGAATCTGTAGTTTAACAAGTTAATCAAAGTCTTGCACAAATAATAAAAATCTGTGTCTAGATGAGTACAAATTTTAAAATTCAATTTGGAAAATATTGAAAACAGCTAAAAAGAAACAAAATCCAAATTCAAATCGCCCCCAGCTGAAAAAGACTGCATCTCAACGCCGCAGCCAAACCATTTTTAATCCTTCGCATTATTTTATCACTTCATCACTACAGCAGAGTTACGGACAAATAAATCCCTGGTTTACTGATCAACTCAGAACTCCTCAGAATCGTCAATTACGCTGTTAATTTCTCTTACCATGTTTGTGGATTAGCTTTCCCTCCCTAGTATCTGATGTAAAAAGAAAAGCCCAAAGGAGTGGTCAATCCGTGTGCACCCCAACAGAGAGACTAGACATCAAGACAAGGTTCAGACACACTTTAAACGGGCCAGCCAGGCCCCACCCACTGCATCTCACAGGATTCCAGATTTAGTATCCTGAACTTTTAGGGTTCTGGGGCCACGGCAGGCCCATCACACCTTGGAAATTGACGCTGTAGGTGCATGAAGCCAAGCGCCTTGGAGTGTGGCATGAATAAATAGAGTTTTTTTTAGTAATTCTGAAATCTAGGAAAACTGAGGAAAGCGTAAATATGAGGAGATGCAATAGGGCTGGTGGAGGCTTTTCTGGAGAAGGATTACATTCCAGCAAAAAGGGTGTTAAGAGTCTATAAGGCAGAGACAACCAGAAGGTATTCTCTCTGAACAGTAACACCCAACTTCAGATTTCAAACTCATGCATCTAGATAATCCTAGCAACAGCTCTCTAAGCAGCCTAACGAGATAACAACTAAAAAATAAACCAAACTACACATCCTCCCAGCTGGGATTTCTGGCCTCGCTTTGTAAACACATGGCAGTCAACAGGGGAGGTGGAGGCCTCTCCGTTCCCCGTTCATTCCATTGAAGTAGGTTGTTTTTTGTGATTTCAGTCGGCGTGTGACACACATGCAGGGGGCAGGGTCCCAGCTCGGACCCTTCCTCTGCTGGGCCCTGAATAGCTGATAGATTTTCAGCTGAACAGGGGCGCGGAGAGTACACCCAGGTGCTGAGAAACACAACCTCATGCTCCTAGTTTGGCCTCAGTTTTTGGGGGCGGGGGCGGTACTTCACCTACAGGAGACTCCCTCCCTGCTGCACAAGGAAGTTGGGCAGGCTATAAACCCTGAGGAAGACCAGGATATGCAGCAGGGGAATAAACTCATCCGTACGGCGACGGCCTGTTTTAAGCCTCCGGCAGCAACTGGCAGCCCGGCCTCTCAGGCTGCTGGCTGAGTCTGTGGGCGCTGTGATCGCTGCGCTGGGACACTGATTTGATCCAAACAGCAAACTGGAAGACATCAGTCTGAACCCCAGATTTTATTTCTAATCAGATATGACAGCTCAGAGGCGTTGAATAAGATCTGTGGTGATGCTCATCAAGGCGAAAGCGCAGTGTGAAGGCTTCTGTTTATTTAAAGTTAGTAGGAACAGCTGTTTTTTTTCCCCCATAGAGAGCGTTATTTAGAAAATTTGTGGGCTTGTGTTCCTTGTTACCGAGTCTAAAAACTGGGCTCATGTCTCTGAGATATAGGAGATTAGACAGATGGTTGTGATCAAGAC